>NC_136745.1:4792500-5295000 GCF_936440315.1 Barbus barbus
TTCAGAGAATGCTGGACCTCATGGCCGCAGCATCACCAGTGCTACAGCTGGGCCTGCTTCGCATGCGGCCCCTTCAGCGCTGGTTGAAACGATGGGTTCCACCCCACGCATGGCGGCACGGATGCCAGCATATCAGGGTAAGCCAGGCCTGTGTGACATCCCTGGCCCCCTGGAAGGACCCACAATGGATGGAGAAGGGTGTGGCCATGGGAATGGTCTGCAACAGGAAAGTTGTCACGACAGACGCCTCCAACACGGGTTGGGGGGTGCTGTGCGAAGGCAAACCGACCTTTGACCTTTGGTCGAAGGCAGAGAAAGGCTTCCACATCAACTGCTTGGAAATGCTAGCAGTATGTCGAGCCTGCCAGTTTTTCCTGCCAGAGCTAATAGGACGCCATGTGCTGATTCGCTCAGACAACATGTCCGTGGTGTCCTATATAAATCACCAGGGAGGTCTCTCCTTGAAGCGCCTCTTCATTCTGGTAGAGCGCCTTCTGGAGTGGGCTCAGCTCAACCTGCACTCGCTGAGAGCAGCACACTTGCCGGGCAGATTGAACCAAGGAATGGTATGTTATCTTGGAGCAATGTCCCCTCGGAGGACTGGATGCTCCATCCGCAGACAGTTCGGATGATTTGGAAGATCTTTGGCAAGGCCGAAGTAGACCTTTTCACCCCTTGTGGGAAAACCAACCTTGGCTGTCAGAGCTGACTCAGCTGCTGACTGCAGCCCCCTGGCCCGTGCCCCTGAGACGAGATCTCTTCTCTCAGACGAACGGAACAATATGGCACCCCTGTCCAGAGCTGTGGGCCCTTCACCTTTGGCCGCTCGACGGGAGCCTACCAACCTCCCAGAGCGAGTGCTAAACACCATTTCTGAGGCTAGAGCCCCGTCTACGAGACGCCTCTATGCCCTTAAGTGGTCCTTTTTCTCCGCTTGGTGCCTAGACCGTGGTGAAAACCCCTTTACCTCTGAGTTAGCGGTGATTCTGTCCTTCCTGCAGGAGCTGCTGGATAAATGACGTTCTCCCTCTACACTCAAGGTGTTCGTAGCAGCTATTGCAGCCTTTCATGCCCCTATAGCAGCCCAATCAGTGGGCAGAGACAACGTAATTGTCCGCTTTCTGAGGGGAGCCAAGAGGCTGAATCCGTCTAGGCCCCTTACCGTCCCTACATGGGACCTACCCACTGTACTGAGGGCCCTGAAGGGTCCTCCCTTTGAGCCGCTACAGTCTACAAACCTTCGGTCACTGTCGCTGAAGACTGCTCTGCTATTAGCACTAGCATCGGTTAAGCGAGTAGGAGACATACAGGCGCTCTCTATTAGCCCTGCCTGCCTGGAATTCGGGCCCAACGACTCCAAGGTCATCTTGAAGATACCTAAGGTACTTTCAACTCCGTTCAGAGCTCAGATCATTACACTCTCCACGCTTCCTCCCTCTGAGGAGGACCGGGAGTTAACCTTGTTATGCCCTGTCAGAGCTTTGAGGATCTACTTTGAGTGTTCCGCCTCCTTTAGGCTTACGGAACAGCTCTTTGTTAGCTTCGGTAACCGCGCCAAAGGGCATCCGGTCACGAAGCAGAGACTCTCTAAGTGGATAGTGGATGCTGTTATGTTGGCGTACTCTTTCTTGGGCCTACAATGCCCCATTAGAGTACAAGCCCATTCTACTAGAGGCATCGCCTCGTCATGGGCTTGGTCTAGTGGTGTGTCCATTACAGAAATTTGTGCGGCGGCTGGCTGGGCCTCGCCGTCCACATTTGCTAGGTTTTATAACCTGGACGTACCGGCATTACAGGCCAGGGTCCTCTCTGCTTAGATGAGCGTAAATGTATACGTTGTGGGAACAATCCTGACAGAGAATTCTTGATTGGCTCGTGCAGCTCTGCTGTCGACACATTGGTTCGTTTTTTACACACTGCACGAACCAATAGTCGTGCAGTTTCACTGCGTGATTGAATAAGACTTCAGTTCAGGAGAAAAAAGGCTTTTTCCCATAGCGTCTTTAACAAGACGCAGTACTCGTTCCGTATCTACAGGGAACCGAGGTTACGATAGTAACCAAGTACGTTATTTGCAATGCAGAAAGACAGATTTTAATGTGTTAGGAGTTTTACACTCATGAAGTTATGTTACAGCTTCTAAGCACAAGAAGCTTAGTTCCCCTTCAGGAACTCGAGCTGTGTCGAAAACGCTGTGGATATGCCTTCAGCGTGACCACGCTCTGAACCACATGTGTAATCAGTCCAATGGATGGGCGAAACGTCACGGGCAGTGTGACGTAGCAACCAGAAAGCTTAAAAAGCACGTGCTGTGGAACCGGCGTCAGCTTTCTGTCATTCAGCAAGTGCTCTGTGAGTGTCAGTCTTATTTGGTGTTGTCTGGTCATTATCACCCGTTTTTTCTTATACGAGCGGGCAGCATCTCAGGCTGTGTGTTCTTCTTGTAACATTTGGACCAATCAAACACACAAATATTTGTTATAGTTAACAAATAATCTCGTATGCCCCCTCACCTAATCAAAAGGCCAACTATGAGGGTCTGTGGACCCTTCCCCCCGAAATGCATCTAACACCTAAGAAGGCAGAATAGGCATCTGGTTCCATGGCAACCCATCTGATAACACTGGTTTTATTTCTCAAAGGAATGCGGGAACTCACTTCTTTGCCCCTTAGGAAAGAGAAATAGAATCTTCTCTAATTAATTCATAGAAAAGCCTTTCTTTGAATGAGCACACATATCTTCAGGTCATTGTGTATATTATTACTGTTCTTGTATATGTTTTTGTGTATTGTACACCATTTTATGCATGCTTATGATAGATCACTAATTAATATCACTCTAGCTGTATCATGTTTAGTCTCTATCAAATCGTCTTTGGATGATCTAATTAAGAGTGAATATTACATGTTGATACCTATGCAACATATTAATGTCTTAAGAATCTTTCGAAGTTTGTGCATTAAACCAGCTGAATTACCTATGCAAATTACCATGTTCAGAGACAAAGGGTCGTAAAAATTTCCCTCCAAAAATCCAGGACTCCATTGGGTATCTGACACCCCAGAGGTGTGACCTCTATAGCAGATAAAGCTCCCACTTCAGAGATGCCCAAGCAGTCTGCGGTTTTGTTAGATCCTAAGAGGATGTAAGCTAGAACTTTTTCTGACCCTCTAAGTTTTGTGCCAGGCTTTGTGCCAGAAAAAAAAAAAGAAAGAAAAAGACAGAAAAAAGTAACAAGAACGTGGCAGCAGCTAAAAATGAAGTATAAAAACACAATTCAATCAAGGTAAAGCTTTAAACATGAAAGGTTCATGGGTGTGGGCTACATGACTTTTGACATTAAATATCATTCAGTGTCTATTTCAATGCGCTGCAGCTTTTTTCACATAATTAAATATTCTCTAATCCAACCTGTTACATTTCTTAATTACAGTAATAAAATTAACTACTGACTTGTCGACAGCAAGAAGGCAGAGGCTCCCAAAAAGGGGGGAGAACCTGCACCTACACCACTGACAGATGAAGAGATGGTCAAGTATTGGAAGATTTCTAAAATCCAAAAGTAATTTATAAAAATAACTTTTTCTTTTGTATTAGGAAATAAAGATGACCAAAAAATTGTGACTAATTTGTTTATTTAACAGCTGATCCATCTGGCATCCTTCCATTCCATAAAGTAATCAGTTTTATTTTCAGAAGGTGCGATGGTGGGGATATTGTCCTTGATACTATGTATTGATGTATTGATACTCCTTGTCTTTCCATTCAACCAAGCTCCTTGGACCTCAGCATGATCTCTTAGCTCTTTTCCATTCAAAACTTGGAAGAACATTTCTACCTGAGAACATTTTTGGAATTCTTCACTCTTCAACCCGGAAGACCGTGATCGGGAGTCCAAAACTTTGAAACCATTAAGACTTTCATCTGAGACTCCATTCCGGACACTCGACCCAACCAAAGGCAGTGCAAGTATAACATTTAACTAAACGAAACAGAGGTTTAGTATAAGTTATAGACCCCATTATAAATGGTGCTGATGGTTTTACTCAGGTGGTTAAATTACTTTCTCCATAACTGCATTCTCTGGTTTTCCGGATGGTTTCATCCATCAACGCTCATTAGCCTTTCCCATGTATGAGTGATTGTATGTTTGTTTGTTAGTTTGTTTGTTAGACTAGTCTGCGTTAGTGTTTAGTTAATAAAAGTTGTGTGCGCAAATTACATGAGTTTCTGATTCTGCCTTGCATATTAAATGTCCCTTTACGATTTTGACCCTTGCTACAATGCTCTAATGCATTAATAGGAAAATATTTTCTGTTGCCAAGGAAATACCCTTTCTTAGAGTTGATACGAACTTACACTGAATGTTCGCTGGACGGACAGATCAGCTGATGGCAATTTAATTCTGCGACAGTTATTACTGTCAGCCGATATAAATAATTGTAATTAATCATAATTAATCGTAATTATTTATATACAATTCCCTTTTGAGCTCTATAAATTGTTACATTCTCTACATTACGGGTGGGAATACACACAGTTTGTTTGTTGTCTGCTTGAGAGTAGAGCACGCAGACTCAGTTCTCGAGTGAGCTGACTGCCTGCTTTGCGAGCGTTTGTCACTGCGTATGCTTTACTTATGGAGGGCTCACTTTGAGGAGGGAGCCTTCACCAGCGTGCCTCACGGCGTTCCCTGCTTTTGCTGAGGCGGAGTGGCGGCTGTTCTTGTGGGAATCGCAGATGGACCAGGTGGGGGGAATGGAGACGGGCGAGCCCCTATCTTCTTCATTTCCCACCAGATCCAGCGCCCGCTCTCTGGAATCAGAAGCCCGTCCCGTGGTTTCTTCCCTCCGGAGAGAGGGCTCGACGCTCTGCCTGTCTTCCTCTGAGGAGGTGGATGTGAACGGCGTCGATGAGCTTTTGTAAAGCAGTTGCACAAGCATGTTGTTTGCACAGGCATATTGTGAACAAATATCATCATGAGCAGCATTTCTGGGGAGTGGAGCTCACAAAGTCAGCTCTAGAGAAAAAAAGGGGGCTGATTGTGCTTCTCCCCGCTGCAAATGTTCTGCTCCTACCTGGTGCGCTTAAAGGAGTGTGTCCGTGTCTGTGATCTCGCGGTTCCGGTCCCGCTGCTGCTGAGGCACGGCGGCAATTGAGATTGCGGGGATCGAACATGGATCTGGCAGACGGGTTAGAGACGGGCTCGCCCTATCTCCACCTGCATTCCCCAAATGTAGCGCTCTCTCTCGGGGTTCGGAAGCCCGCGCTCCGGTTTCTTCCCCCTTTGAGTGAGAGCACGCTGCTGCAGCTATGTTTCTCCGAAGAGACTGATCGAGTGGCTCACGCGTTGCCGGTTCATTACAATAATCTTTTCACATCAGACCGTGTTTACTTGTCTAGTTCTTTGGCTGCATTTAATTCTGAGGAATTAAATGATGTATTTCATCTGACTATGAGAAGTTAGATATATGGTGTACATGAGCCTCTTGGAATAAATTTCTTGAGTGAGAGCACAATGTTGTAGCTCTCTTCCTCTGAGGAGTTTGAGGTGGTTAGCAGGGGCTGCTGGGCGGGAGCGGCCCCAACCATGTTCCAGCTCCTCATTCAGAGAGCGTCACTTCTCGTACTCCCCAGAATTTTGGAGTCAGAGTGGTGCTCCCGGGCCGAAGGCAGATCTACTGAACTGTCATTCTCGCTGGATAGTCTTTAGCCTGTGACGTCTCACCCATCCATTGGACTGATTACACAAACGTGGTTCAGAGCGTGAAGACGTTCCCATAGCGTCTCATTCCCTTCGGGGAACCATAGTTACATGTGTAACCTGAGATATTTAGTGCTTCTGTGAACAGTAACACTATGTTAGTGCAACTAAGCAAATGAAGAGAATGCAAGCCCACATATTCTGTAAAACATCTTTCTCTGTAAGAAAAAGTTGCTTTTTGCAATGTTAAGACAAAAGCCTTCCAACATGAAAGATGTTTCTAACACATGAAATTAAATGTTATTTGCAATGCAGAAAGACAGACTTTAATGTGTTAGAAGTTTTACACTCATTAAGTTATGTTACAGCTTTGAAGCACAAGAATTGTGCTATTCTAGTGCAATTAAGCAAATGAAGAGAATGCAAGTCCACATCTGCTGAAAACCTTCTTTCTCTGTAAAAAAAAGCTGGTTTATGAAATGTTCAGACTGAAGCCTTCCTGCATGAAGGATTTTTCTGGCACATAAAATTAAACGTTATTTGCAATACAAAAAGACGGATTTTAATGTGTTAGGAGTTTTACCCTCATGAAGTTATGTTAGAGTTTCAATGTACAGAATCGCTAGTTAAGAGCTTCTAAGAACACTAATGCTGTGTTTAGTGCAACTAAGCAAATGAAGAGAAAGCAAGGCCACAGATGCTGAAAAGTTTCTTTCTCAGTGAGAGAAAGATGATTTATGCAATTTTAAGAGAAAAGCATAAGTACATGAAAGTTGTTTCTTTCGCATGAAATGTAGTTATTTGCCATCCAGAAGACAGATTTTCATGTTTTAGAGCTTTTTAGCAGAGAAAGTCATGTTACCTCTTCAATACACAGAATCACTAATTTGAAGTTTCTAGGAACTCTAAGGCTGTGTTTAGTGCAATTAAGCAAATGAAGAGAAATCAAGTACACAGAAGCTGAAAATCTTCTTTCTCAGTGAGAGTAAGATGGTTTATGCAATTTTAAGAGTAAAGCGTAAGTACATGGAAGATGTTTCTTTCTCATGAAATGTAATGTTACTTGCAATGGAGACAGATTTCCATGTTTTAGAGATTTTTTCGTAGAAAAAGTCAATTACAGCTTCAATGCACAAAATCACTAATTTGGAGCGTCTAAGAACACTAATGCTGTGTTTAGTGCAATTAAGCAAAGGAAGAGAAAGTAAGGCCACAGAAGCTGAAAAGATTCTTTCTCAGTGAGAGAAAGTTGATTCATGCAATTTTAAGAGTAAAGCGTAAGTACATGAAAAATGTTTCTTTCTCATGAAATGTAATGTTATATGCAATGAAGGAGACAGATGTCCATGTTTAAGAGCATTTTTGCAGAGAAAGTCTTGTTACAGCTTCAATGCATAGAATCACTTATTTGGAGCTTTTAAGAACAATAATGCTATGTAAAGTGCAACTAAGCAAGTAACGACAAAGCAAGGCCACATAAGCTGAAAAACTTCTTTCTCAGTGAGAGTAAGTTGGTTTCTGCAATTTTAAGAGTAAAGCTTAAATGCATGGAAGATGTTTCTTTCGCATGAAATGTAATGTTACTTGCAATGAAGGAGACAGATTTCCATGTTTTAGAGATTTTTTCGTAGAAAAATACAATTACAGCTTCAATGCACAAAATCACTAATTTGGAGCGTCAAAGAACACTAATGCTGTGTTTAGTGCAATTAAGCAAATGAAGAGAAATCAAGTACACAGAAGCTGAAAATCTTCTTTCTCAGTGAGAGTAAGTTGGTTTATGCAATTTTAAGAGTAAAGCGTAAGTACATGGAAGATGTTTCTTTCTCATGAAATGTAATGTTACTTGCAATGGAGACAGATTTCCATGTTTTAGAGATTTTTTCATAGAAAAAGTCAATTACAGCTTCAATGCACAAAATCACTAATTTGGAGCGTCTAAGAACACTAATGCTGTGTTTAGTGCAATTAAGCAAAGGAAGAGAAAGTAAGGCCACAGAAGCTGAAAATCTTCTTTCTCAGTGAGAGAAAATTGATTTATGCAATTTTAAGAGTAAAGCGTAAGTACATGGAAGATGTTTCTTTCTCATGAAATGTAATGTTATTTGCAATGAAGGAGACAGATGTCCATGTTTAAGAGCATTTATGCAGAGAAAGTCATGTTACATCTTCAATGCATAGAATCGGTTATTTGGAGCTTTTAAGAACAATAATGCTGTGTACAGTGCAACATAAGCAAATAACGACAAAGCAAGGCCACATTAGCTGAAAAACTTCTTTCTCAGTGAGAGTAAGTTGGTTTCTGCAATTTTCTTTCACATGAAATGTAATGTTATTTGCAATGCAGATGACAGATTTTCATGTTTTAGATCTTTTTAGCAGAGAAAGTCGTTACAGTTTCAATGCATAGAATCACTAATTTGAAGTTTCTAGGAAATCTAATTTCTTTGTTTAGTGCAATTAAGCAAATGAAGAGAAATCAAGGCCACAGAAGCTGAAAATCTTCTTTCTCAGTGAAAGTTGGTTTATGCAATTTTAAGATTAAAGTGTAAGTACATGAAAAATGTTTCCTTCTCATGAAATGTAATGTTATTTGCTATGAAGGAGACAGATTTTCATGTTTTAGAGATTTTTTTGTAGATAAAGTCAATTACAGCTTCAATACACAGAATCACTAATTTGAAGTTTCTAGGAACTCTAATGCTGTGTTTAGTGCAATTAAGCAAATTAAGAGAAATCAAGGCCACAGAAGCTGAAAATCTTCTTTCTCAGTGAGAGTAAGTTGGTTTATGCAATTTTGAGAGTAAAGCTTAAGTACATGGAAGATGTTTCTTTCACATGAAATGTAATGTTATTTGCAATGCAGATGACAGATTTTCATGTTTTAGATCTTTTTAGCAGAGAAAGTCGTTACAGCTTCAATGCATAGAATCACTAATTTGAAGTTTCTAGGAAATCTAATTTCTTTGTTTAGTGCAATTAAGCAAATGAAGAGAAATCAAGGCCACAGAAGCTGAAAATCTTCTTTCTCAGTGAGAGTAAGTTGGTTTATGCAATTTTAAGAGTAAAGCGCAAGTACATTGAAGATGTTTCTTTCTCATGAAATGTAATGTTACTTGCAATTGAGACAGATTTCCATGTTATAGAGATTTTTTCGTAGAAAACGTCAATTACAGCTTCAATGCACAAAATCACTAATTTGGAGCGTCTAATAACACTAATGCTGTGCTAAGTGCAACTAAGCAAATGAAGAGAAAGCAAGGCCACAGATGCTGAAAAGTTTCTTTCTCAGTGAGAGAAAGATGATTTATGCAATTTTAAGAGAAAAGCATAAGTACATGAAAGTTGTTTCTTTCGCATGAAATGTAGTTATTTGCCATCCAGAAGACAGATTTTCACGTTTTAGAGCTTTTTAGCAGAGAAAGTCATGTTACCTCTTCAATACACAGAATCACTAATTTGAAGTTCTAGGAACTCTAATGCTGTGTTTAGTGCAATTAAGCAATTGAAGAGAACTCAAGGCCCCAGAAGCTGAAAATCTTCTTTCTCAGTGAGAGTAAGTTGGTTTATGCAATTTTAAGAGTAAAGCGTAAGTACATGGAAGATGTTTCTTTCACATGAAATGTAATGTTATTTGCAATGCAGATGACAGATTTTCATGTTTTAGATCTTTTTAGCAGAAAAAGTCAATTACAGCTTCAATGCACAAAATCACTAATTTGGAGCGTCTAAGAACACTAATGCTGTGTTTAGTGCAATTAAGCAAAGGAAGAGAAAGTAAGGCCACAGAAGCTGAAAATCTTCTTTCTCAGTGAGAGAAAGTTGATTTATGCAATTTTAAGAGTAAAGCGTAAGTACATGGAAGATGTTTCTTTCTCATGAAATGTAATGTTATTTGCAATGAAGGAGACAGATGTCCATGTTTTAGAGCATTTTTGCAGAGAAAGTCTTGTTACAGCTTCAATGCACAAAATCACTAATTTGGAGCTTCTAATAACACTAATGCTGTGCTAAGTGCAACTAAGCAAATGAAGAGAAAGCAAGGCCACAGATGCTGAAAAGTTTTTTTCTCAGTGAGAGTAAGTTGGTTTATGCAATTTTGAGAGTAAAGCTTAAGTACATGGAAGATGTTTCTTTCACATGAAATGTAATGTTATTTGCAATGCAGATGACAGATTTTCATGTTTTAATTCTTTTTAGCAGAGAAAGTCGTTACAGCTTCAATGCACAAAATCACTCATTTGGAGCGTCAAAGAACACTAATGCTGTGTTTAGTGCAATTAAGCAAATGAAGAGAAATCAAGTACACAGAAGCTGAAAATCTTCTTTCTCAGTGAGAGTAAGTTGGTTTATGCAATTTTAAGAGTAAAGCGTAAGTACATTGAAGATGTTTCTTTCTCATGAAATGTAATGTTACTTGCAATGGAGACAGATTTCCATGTTTTAGAGATTTTTTCGTAGAAAAAGTAAATTACAGCTTCAATGCACAAAATCACTAATTTGGAGCGTCTAAGAACACTAATGCTGTGTTTAGTGCAATTAAGCAAAGGAAGAGAAAGTAAGGCCACAGAAGCTGAAAAGATTCTTTCTCAGTGAGAGAAAGTTGATTCATGCAATTTTAAGACTAAAGCGTAAGTACATGAAAAATGTTTCTTTCTCATGAAATGTAATGTTATTTGCAATGAAGGAGACAGATGTCCACGTTTAAGAGCATTTGTGCAGAGAAAGTCTTGTTACAGCTTCAATGCATAGAATCACTTATTTGGAGCTTTTAAGAACAATAATGCTATGTAAAGTGCAACTAAGCAAGTAACGACAAAGCAAGGCCACATAAGCTGAAAAACGTCTTTCTCAGTGAGAGTAAGTTGGTTTCTGCCATTTTAAGAGTAAAGCTTAAGTGCATTGAAGATGTTTCTTTCGCATGAAATGTAATGTTACTTGCAATGAAGGAGACAGATTTCCATGTTTTAGAGATTTTTTCGTAGAAAAAGTCAATTACAGCTTCAATGCACAAAATCACTAATTTGGAGCGTCAAAGAACACTAATGCTGTGTTTAGTGCAATTAAGCAAATGAAGATAAATCAAGGCCACAGAAGCTGAAAATCTTCTTTCTCAGTGAGAGTAAGTTGGTTTATGCAATTTTGAGAGTAAAGCTTAAGTTCATGGAAGATGTTTCTTTCACATGAAATGTAATGTTATTTGCAATGCAGATGACAGATTTTCATGTTTTAGATCTTTTTAGCAGAGAAAGTCGTTACAGCTTCAATGCATAGAATCACTAATTTGAAGTTTCTAGGAAATCTAATTTCTTTGTTTAGTGCAATTAAGCAAATGAAGAGAAATCAAGGCCACAGAAGCTGAAAATCTTCTTTCTCAGTGAGAGTAAGTTGGTTTATGCAATTTTAAGAGTAAAGCGCAAGTACATTGAAGATGTTTCTTTCTCATGAAATGTAATGTTACTTGCAATTGAGACAGATTTCCATGTTATAGAGATTTTTTCGTAGAAAACGTCAATTACAGCTTCAATGCACAAAATCACTAATTTGGAGCGTCTAATAACACTAATGCTGTGCTAAGTGCAACTAAGCAAATGAAGAGAAAGCAAGGCCACAGATGCTGAAAAGTTTCTTTCTCAGTGAGAGAAAGATGATTTATGCAATTTTAAGAGAAAAGCATAAGTACATGAAAGTTGTTTCTTTCGCATGAAATGTAGTTATTTGCCATCCAGAAGACAGATTTTCACGTTTTAGAGCTTTTTAGCAGAGAAAGTCATGTTACCTCTTCAATACACAGAATCACTAATTTGAAGTTCTAGGAACTCTAATGCTGTGTTTAGTGCAATTAAGCAATTGAAGAGAACTCAAGGCCCCAGAAGCTGAAAATCTTCTTTCTCAGTGAGAGTAAGTTGGTTTATGCAATTTTAAGAGTAAAGCGTAAGTACATGGAAGATGTTTCTTTCACATGAAATGTAATGTTATTTGCAATGCAGATGACAGATTTTCATGTTTTAGATCTTTTTAGCAGAGAAAGTCGTTACAGCTTCAATGCACAAAATCACTAATTTGGAGCGTCTAAGAACACTAATGCTGTGTTTAGTGCAATTAAGCAAAGGAAGAGAAAGTAAGGCCACAGAAGCTGAAAAGATTCTTTCTCAGTGAGAGAAAGTTGATTCATGCAATTTTAAGAGTAAAGCGTAAGTACATGAAAAATGTTTCTTTCTCATGAAATGTAATGTTATATGCAATGAAGGAGACAGATGTCCATGTTTAAGAGCATTTTTGCAGAGAAAGTCTTGTTACAGCTTCAATGCATAGAATCACTTATTTGGAGCTTTTAAGAACAATAATGCTATGTAAAGTGCAACTAAGCAAGTAACGACAAAGCAAGGCCACATAAGCTGAAAAACTTCTTTCTCAGTGAGAGTAAGTTGGTTTCTGCAATTTTAAGAGTAAAGCTTAAATGCATGGAAGATGTTTCTTTCGCATGAAATGTAATGTTACTTGCAATGAAGGAGACAGATTTCCATGTTTTAGAGATTTTTTCGTAGAAAAATACAATTACAGCTTCAATGCACAAAATCACTAATTTGGAGCGTCAAAGAACACTAATGCTGTGTTTAGTGCAATTAAGCAAATGAAGAGAAATCAAGTACACAGAAGCTGAAAATCTTCTTTCTCAGTGAGAGTAAGTTGGTTTATGCAATTTTAAGAGTAAAGCGTAAGTACATGGAAGATGTTTCTTTCTCATGAAATGTAATGTTACTTGCAATGGAGACAGATTTCCATGTTTTAGAGATTTTTTCATAGAAAAAGTCAATTACAGCTTCAATGCACAAAATCACTAATTTGGAGCGTCTAAGAACACTAATGCTGTGTTTAGTGCAATTAAGCAAAGGAAGAGAAAGTAAGGCCACAGAAGCTGAAAATCTTCTTTCTCAGTGAGAGAAAATTGATTTATGCAATTTTAAGAGTAAAGCGTAAGTACATGGAAGATGTTTCTTTCTCATGAAATGTAATGTTATTTGCAATGAAGGAGACAGATGTCCATGTTTAAGAGCATTTATGCAGAGAAAGTCATGTTACATCTTCAATGCATAGAATCAGTTATTTGGAGCTTTTAAGAACAATAATGCTGTGTACAGTGCAACATAAGCAAATAACGACAAAGCAAGGCCACATTAGCTGAAAAACTTCTTTCTCAGTGAGAGTAAGTTGGTTTCTGCAATTTTCTTTCACATGAAATGTAATGTTATTTGCAATGCAGATGACAGATTTTCATGTTTTAGATCTTTTTAGCAGAGAAAGTCGTTACAGTTTCAATGCATAGAATCACTAATTTGAAGTTTCTAGGAAATCTAATTTCTTTGTTTAGTGCAATTAAGCAAATGAAGAGAAATCAAGGCCACAGAAGCTGAAAATCTTCTTTCTCAGTGAAAGTTGGTTTATGCAATTTTAAGATTAAAGTGTAAGTACATGAAAAATGTTTCCTTCTCATGAAATGTAATGTTATTTGCTATGAAGGAGACAGATTTTCATGTTTTAGAGATTTTTTTGTAGATAAAGTCAATTACAGCTTCAATACACAGAATCACTAATTTGAAGTTTCTAGGAACTCTAATGCTGTGTTTAGTGCAATTAAGCAAATTAAGAGAAATCAAGGCCACAGAAGCTGAAAATCTTCTTTCTCAGTGAGAGTAAGTTGGTTTATGCAATTTTGAGAGTAAAGCTTAAGTACATGGAAGATGTTTCTTTCACATGAAATGTAATGTTATTTGCAATGCAGATGACAGATTTTCATGTTTTAGATCTTTTTAGCAGAGAAAGTCGTTACAGCTTCAATGCATAGAATCACTAATTTGAAGTTTCTAGGAAATCTAATTTCTTTGTTTAGTGCAATTAAGCAAATGAAGAGAAATCAAGGCCACAGAAGCTGAAAATCTTCTTTCTCAGTGAGAGTAAGTTGGTTTATGCAATTTTAAGAGTAAAGCGCAAGTACATTGAAGATGTTTCTTTCTCATGAAATGTAATGTTACTTGCAATTGAGACAGATTTCCATGTTATAGAGATTTTTTCGTAGAAAACGTCAATTACAGCTTCAATGCACAAAATCACTAATTTGGAGCGTCTAATAACACTAATGCTGTGCTAAGTGCAACTAAGCAAATGAAGAGAAAGCAAGGCCACAGATGCTGAAAAGTTTCTTTCTCAGTGAGAGAAAGATGATTTATGCAATTTTAAGAGAAAAGCATAAGTACATGAAAGTTGTTTCTTTCGCATGAAATGTAGTTATTTGCCATCCAGAAGACAGATTTTCACGTTTTAGAGCTTTTTAGCAGAGAAAGTCATGTTACCTCTTCAATACACAGAATCACTAATTTGAAGTTCTAGGAACTCTAATGCTGTGTTTAGTGCAATTAAGCAATTGAAGAGAACTCAAGGCCCCAGAAGCTGAAAATCTTCTTTCTCAGTGAGAGTAAGTTGGTTTATGCAATTTTAAGAGTAAAGCGTAAGTACATGGAAGATGTTTCTTTCACATGAAATGTAATGTTATTTGCAATGCAGATGACAGATTTTCATGTTTTAGATCTTTTTAGCAGAAAAAGTCAATTACAGCTTCAATGCACAAAATCACTAATTTGGAGCGTCTAAGAACACTAATGCTGTGTTTAGTGCAATTAAGCAAAGGAAGAGAAAGTAAGGCCACAGAAGCTGAAAATCTTCTTTCTCAGTGAGAGAAAGTTGATTTATGCAATTTTAAGAGTAAAGCGTAAGTACATGGAAGATGTTTCTTTCTCATGAAATGTAATGTTATTTGCAATGAAGGAGACAGATGTCCATGTTTTAGAGCATTTTTGCAGAGAAAGTCTTGTTACAGCTTCAATGCACAAAATCACTAATTTGGAGCTTCTAATAACACTAATGCTGTGCTAAGTGCAACTAAGCAAATGAAGAGAAAGCAAGGCCACAGATGCTGAAAAGTTTTTTTCTCAGTGAGAGTAAGTTGGTTTATGCAATTTTGAGAGTAAAGCTTAAGTACATGGAAGATGTTTCTTTCACATGAAATGTAATGTTATTTGCAATGCAGATGACAGATTTTCATGTTTTAATTCTTTTTAGCAGAGAAAGTCGTTACAGCTTCAATGCACAAAATCACTCATTTGGAGCGTCAAAGAACACTAATGCTGTGTTTAGTGCAATTAAGCAAATGAAGAGAAATCAAGTACACAGAAGCTGAAAATCTTCTTTCTCAGTGAGAGTAAGTTGGTTTATGCAATTTTAAGAGTAAAGCGTAAGTACATTGAAGATGTTTCTTTCTCATGAAATGTAATGTTACTTGCAATGGAGACAGATTTCCATGTTTTAGAGATTTTTTCGTAGAAAAAGTAAATTACAGCTTCAATGCACAAAATCACTAATTTGGAGCGTCTAAGAACACTAATGCTGTGTTTAGTGCAATTAAGCAAAGGAAGAGAAAGTAAGGCCACAGAAGCTGAAAAGATTCTTTCTCAGTGAGAGAAAGTTGATTCATGCAATTTTAAGACTAAAGCGTAAGTACATGAAAAATGTTTCTTTCTCATGAAATGTAATGTTATTTGCAATGAAGGAGACAGATGTCCACGTTTAAGAGCATTTGTGCAGAGAAAGTCTTGTTACAGCTTCAATGCATAGAATCACTTATTTGGAGCTTTTAAGAACAATAATGCTATGTAAAGTGCAACTAAGCAAGTAACGACAAAGCAAGGCCACATAAGCTGAAAAACGTCTTTCTCAGTGAGAGTAAGTTGGTTTCTGCCATTTTAAGAGTAAAGCTTAAGTGCATTGAAGATGTTTCTTTCGCATGAAATGTAATGTTACTTGCAATGAAGGAGACAGATTTCCATGTTTTAGAGATTTTTTCGTAGAAAAAGTCAATTACAGCTTCAATGCACAAAATCACTAATTTGGAGCGTCAAAGAACACTAATGCTGTGTTTAGTGCAATTAAGCAAATGAAGATAAATCAAGGCCACAGAAGCTGAAAATCTTCTTTCTCAGTGAGAGTAAGTTGGTTTATGCAATTTTGAGAGTAAAGCTTAAGTTCATGGAAGATGTTTCTTTCACATGAAATGTAATGTTATTTGCAATGCAGATGACAGATTTTCATGTTTTAGATCTTTTTAGCAGAGAAAGTCGTTACAGCTTCAATGCATAGAATCACTAATTTGAAGTTTCTAGGAAATCTAATTTCTTTGTTTAGTGCAATTAAGCAAATGAAGAGAAATCAAGGCCACAGAAGCTGAAAATCTTCTTTCTCAGTGAGAGTAAGTTGGTTTATGCAATTTTAAGAGTAAAGCGCAAGTACATTGAAGATGTTTCTTTCTCATGAAATGTAATGTTACTTGCAATTGAGACAGATTTCCATGTTATAGAGATTTTTTCGTAGAAAACGTCAATTACAGCTTCAATGCACAAAATCACTAATTTGGAGCGTCTAATAACACTAATGCTGTGCTAAGTGCAACTAAGCAAATGAAGAGAAAGCAAGGCCACAGATGCTGAAAAGTTTCTTTCTCAGTGAGAGAAAGATGATTTATGCAATTTTAAGAGAAAAGCATAAGTACATGAAAGTTGTTTCTTTCGCATGAAATGTAGTTATTTGCCATCCAGAAGACAGATTTTCACGTTTTAGAGCTTTTTAGCAGAGAAAGTCATGTTACCTCTTCAATACACAGAATCACTAATTTGAAGTTCTAGGAACTCTAATGCTGTGTTTAGTGCAATTAAGCAATTGAAGAGAACTCAAGGCCCCAGAAGCTGAAAATCTTCTTTCTCAGTGAGAGTAAGTTGGTTTATGCAATTTTAAGAGTAAAGCGTAAGTACATGGAAGATGTTTCTTTCACATGAAATGTAATGTTATTTGCAATGCAGATGACAGATTTTCATGTTTTAGATCTTTTTAGCAGAGAAAGTCGTTACAGCTTCAATGCACAAAATCACTAATTTGGAGCGTCTAAGAACACTAATGCTGTGTTTAGTGCAATTAAGCAAAGGAAGAGAAAGTAAGGCCACAGAAGCTGAAAAGATTCTTTCTCAGTGAGAGAAAGTTGATTCATGCAATTTTAAGAGTAAAGCGTAAGTACATGAAAAATGTTTCTTTCTCATGAAATGTAATGTTATATGCAATGAAGGAGACAGATGTCCATGTTTAAGAGCATTTTTGCAGAGAAAGTCTTGTTACAGCTTCAATGCATAGAATCACTTATTTGGAGCTTTTAAGAACAATAATGCTATGTAAAGTGCAACTAAGCAAGTAACGACAAAGCAAGGCCACATAAGCTGAAAAACTTCTTTCTCAGTGAGAGTAAGTTGGTTTCTGCAATTTTAAGAGTAAAGCTTAAATGCATGGAAGATGTTTCTTTCGCATGAAATGTAATGTTACTTGCAATGAAGGAGACAGATTTCCATGTTTTAGAGATTTTTTCGTAGAAAAATACAATTACAGCTTCAATGCACAAAATCACTAATTTGGAGCGTCAAAGAACACTAATGCTGTGTTTAGTGCAATTAAGCAAATGAAGAGAAATCAAGTACACAGAAGCTGAAAATCTTCTTTCTCAGTGAGAGTAAGTTGGTTTATGCAATTTTAAGAGTAAAGCGTAAGTACATGGAAGATGTTTCTTTCTCATGAAATGTAATGTTACTTGCAATGGAGACAGATTTCCATGTTTTAGAGATTTTTTCATAGAAAAAGTCAATTACAGCTTCAATGCACAAAATCACTAATTTGGAGCGTCTAAGAACACTAATGCTGTGTTTAGTGCAATTAAGCAAAGGAAGAGAAAGTAAGGCCACAGAAGCTGAAAATCTTCTTTCTCAGTGAGAGAAAATTGATTTATGCAATTTTAAGAGTAAAGCGTAAGTACATGGAAGATGTTTCTTTCTCATGAAATGTAATGTTATTTGCAATGAAGGAGACAGATGTCCATGTTTAAGAGCATTTATGCAGAGAAAGTCATGTTACATCTTCAATGCATAGAATCAGTTATTTGGAGCTTTTAAGAACAATAATGCTGTGTACAGTGCAACATAAGCAAATAACGACAAAGCAAGGCCACATTAGCTGAAAAACTTCTTTCTCAGTGAGAGTAAGTTGGTTTCTGCAATTTTCTTTCACATGAAATGTAATGTTATTTGCAATGCAGATGACAGATTTTCATGTTTTAGATCTTTTTAGCAGAGAAAGTCGTTACAGTTTCAATGCATAGAATCACTAATTTGAAGTTTCTAGGAAATCTAATTTCTTTGTTTAGTGCAATTAAGCAAATGAAGAGAAATCAAGGCCACAGAAGCTGAAAATCTTCTTTCTCAGTGAAAGTTGGTTTATGCAATTTTAAGATTAAAGTGTAAGTACATGAAAAATGTTTCCTTCTCATGAAATGTAATGTTATTTGCTATGAAGGAGACAGATTTTCATGTTTTAGAGATTTTTTTGTAGATAAAGTCAATTACAGCTTCAATACACAGAATCACTAATTTGAAGTTTCTAGGAACTCTAATGCTGTGTTTAGTGCAATTAAGCAAATTAAGAGAAATCAAGGCCACAGAAGCTGAAAATCTTCTTTCTCAGTGAGAGTAAGTTGGTTTATGCAATTTTGAGAGTAAAGCTTAAGTACATGGAAGATGTTTCTTTCACATGAAATGTAATGTTATTTGCAATGCAGATGACAGATTTTCATGTTTTAGATCTTTTTAGCAGAGAAAGTCGTTACAGCTTCAATGCATAGAATCACTAATTTGAAGTTTCTAGGAAATCTAATTTCTTTGTTTAGTGCAATTAAGCAAATGAAGAGAAATCAAGGCCACAGAAGCTGAAAATCTTCTTTCTCAGTGAGAGTAAGTTGGTTTATGCAATTTTAAGAGTAAAGCGCAAGTACATTGAAGATGTTTCTTTCTCATGAAATGTAATGTTACTTGCAATTGAGACAGATTTCCATGTTATAGAGATTTTTTCGTAGAAAACGTCAATTACAGCTTCAATGCACAAAATCACTAATTTGGAGCGTCTAATAACACTAATGCTGTGCTAAGTGCAACTAAGCAAATGAAGAGAAAGCAAGGCCACAGATGCTGAAAAGTTTCTTTCTCAGTGAGAGAAAGATGATTTATGCAATTTTAAGAGAAAAGCATAAGTACATGAAAGTTGTTTCTTTCGCATGAAATGTAGTTATTTGCCATCCAGAAGACAGATTTTCACGTTTTAGAGCTTTTTAGCAGAGAAAGTCATGTTACCTCTTCAATACACAGAATCACTAATTTGAAGTTCTAGGAACTCTAATGCTGTGTTTAGTGCAATTAAGCAATTGAAGAGAACTCAAGGCCCCAGAAGCTGAAAATCTTCTTTCTCAGTGAGAGTAAGTTGGTTTATGCAATTTTAAGAGTAAAGCGTAAGTACATGGAAGATGTTTCTTTCACATGAAATGTAATGTTATTTGCAATGCAGATGACAGATTTTCATGTTTTAGATCTTTTTAGCAGAAAAAGTCAATTACAGCTTCAATGCACAAAATCACTAATTTGGAGCGTCTAAGAACACTAATGCTGTGTTTAGTGCAATTAAGCAAAGGAAGAGAAAGTAAGGCCACAGAAGCTGAAAATCTTCTTTCTCAGTGAGAGAAAGTTGATTTATGCAATTTTAAGAGTAAAGCGTAAGTACATGGAAGATGTTTCTTTCTCATGAAATGTAATGTTATTTGCAATGAAGGAGACAGATGTCCATGTTTTAGAGCATTTTTGCAGAGAAAGTCTTGTTACAGCTTCAATGCACAAAATCACTAATTTGGAGCTTCTAATAACACTAATGCTGTGCTAAGTGCAACTAAGCAAATGAAGAGAAAGCAAGGCCACAGATGCTGAAAAGTTTTTTTCTCAGTGAGAGTAAGTTGGTTTATGCAATTTTGAGAGTAAAGCTTAAGTACATGGAAGATGTTTCTTTCACATGAAATGTAATGTTATTTGCAATGCAGATGACAGATTTTCATGTTTTAATTCTTTTTAGCAGAGAAAGTCGTTACAGCTTCAATGCACAAAATCACTCATTTGGAGCGTCAAAGAACACTAATGCTGTGTTTAGTGCAATTAAGCAAATGAAGAGAAATCAAGTACACAGAAGCTGAAAATCTTCTTTCTCAGTGAGAGTAAGTTGGTTTATGCAATTTTAAGAGTAAAGCGTAAGTACATTGAAGATGTTTCTTTCTCATGAAATGTAATGTTACTTGCAATGGAGACAGATTTCCATGTTTTAGAGATTTTTTCGTAGAAAAAGTAAATTACAGCTTCAATGCACAAAATCACTAATTTGGAGCGTCTAAGAACACTAATGCTGTGTTTAGTGCAATTAAGCAAAGGAAGAGAAAGTAAGGCCACAGAAGCTGAAAAGATTCTTTCTCAGTGAGAGAAAGTTGATTCATGCAATTTTAAGACTAAAGCGTAAGTACATGAAAAATGTTTCTTTCTCATGAAATGTAATGTTATTTGCAATGAAGGAGACAGATGTCCACGTTTAAGAGCATTTGTGCAGAGAAAGTCTTGTTACAGCTTCAATGCATAGAATCACTTATTTGGAGCTTTTAAGAACAATAATGCTATGTAAAGTGCAACTAAGCAAGTAACGACAAAGCAAGGCCACATAAGCTGAAAAACGTCTTTCTCAGTGAGAGTAAGTTGGTTTCTGCCATTTTAAGAGTAAAGCTTAAGTGCATTGAAGATGTTTCTTTCGCATGAAATGTAATGTTACTTGCAATGAAGGAGACAGATTTCCATGTTTTAGAGATTTTTTCGTAGAAAAAGTCAATTACAGCTTCAATGCACAAAATCACTAATTTGGAGCGTCAAAGAACACTAATGCTGTGTTTAGTGCAATTAAGCAAATGAAGAGAAATCAAGGCCACAGAAGCTGAAAATCTTCTTTCTCAGTGAGAGTAAGTTGGTTTATGCAATTTTGAGAGTAAAGCTTAAGTTCATGGAAGATGTTTCTTTCACATGAAATGTAATGTTATTTGCAATGCAGATGACAGATTTTCATGTTTTAGATCTTTTTAGCAGAGAAAGTCGTTACAGCTTCAATGCATAGAATCACTAATTTGAAGTTTCTAGGAAATCTAATTTCTTTGTTTAGTGCAATTAAGCAAATGAAGAGAAATCAAGGCCACAGAAGCTGAAAATCTTCTTTCTCAGTGAGAGTAAGTTGGTTTATGCAATTTTAAGAGTAAAGCGCAAGTACATTGAAGATGTTTCTTTCTCATGAAATGTAATGTTACTTGCAATTGAGACAGATTTCCATGTTATAGAGATTTTTTCGTAGAAAACGTCAATTACAGCTTCAATGCACAAAATCACTAATTTGGAGCGTCTAATAACACTAATGCTGTGCTAAGTGCAACTAAGCAAATGAAGAGAAAGCAAGGCCACAGATGCTGAAAAGTTTCTTTCTCAGTGAGAGAAAGATGATTTATGCAATTTTAAGAGAAAAGCATAAGTACATGAAAGTTGTTTCTTTCGCATGAAATGTAGTTATTTGCCATCCAGAAGACAGATTTTCACGTTTTAGAGCTTTTTAGCAGAGAAAGTCATGTTACCTCTTCAATATACAGAATCACTAATTTGAAGTTCTAGGAACTCTAATGCTGTGTTTAGTGCAATTAAGCAATTGAAGAGAACTCAAGGCCCCAGAAGCTGAAAATCTTCTTTCTCAGTGAGAGTAAGTTGGTTTATGCAATTTTAAGAGTAAAGCGTAAGTACATGGAAGATGTTTCTTTCACATGAAATGTAATGTTATTTGCAATGCAGATGACAGATTTTCATGTTTTAGATCTTTTTAGCAGAGAAAGTCGTTACAGCTTCAATGCACAAAATCACTAATTTGGAGCGTCTAAGAACACTAATGCTGTGTTTAGTGCAATTAAGCAAAGGAAGAGAAAGTAAGGCCACAGAAGCTGAAAATCTTCTTTCTCAGTGAGAGAAAGTTGATTTATGCAATTTTAAGAGTAAAGCGTAAGTACATGGAAGATGTTTCTTTCTCATGAAATGTAATGTTATTTGCAATGAAGGAGACAGATGTCCATGTTTAAGAGCATTTATGCAGAGAAAGTCATGTTACATCAATGCATAGAATCAGTTATTTGGAGCTTTTAAGAACAATAATGCTGTGTACTGTGCAACATAAGCAAATAACGACAAAGCAAGGCCACATTAGCTGAAAAACTTCTTTCTCAGTGAGAGTAAGTTGGTTTCTGCAATTTTAAGAGTAAAGCTTAAGTGCATGGAAGATGTTTCTTTCGCATGAAATGTAATGTTACTTGCAATGAAGGAGACATATTTCCATGTTTTAGAGATTTTGTCGTAGAAAAAGTCAATTACAGCTTCAATGCACAAAATCACTCATTTGGAGCGTCAAAGAACACTAATGCTGTGTTTAGTGCAATTAAGCAAATGAAGAGAAATCAAGTACACAGAAGCTGAAAATCTTCTTTCTCAGTGAGAGTAAGTTGGTTTATGCAATTTTAAGAGTAAAGCGTAAGTACATTGAAGATGTTTCTTTCTCATGAAATGTAATGTTACTTGCAATGGAGACAGATTTCCATGTTTTAGAGATTTTTTCGTAGAAAAAGTAAATTACAGCTTCAATGCACAAAATCACTAATTTGGAGCGTCTAAGAACAATAATGCTGTGTTTAGTGCAATTAAGCAAAGGAAGAGAAAGTAAGGCCACAGAAGCTGAAAAGATTCTTTCTCAGTGAGAGAAAGTTGATTCATGCAATTTTAAGACTAAAGCGTAAGTACATGAAAAATGTTTCTTTCTCATGAAATGTAATGTTATTTGCAATGAAGGAGACAGATGTCCACGTTTAAGAGCATTTGTGCAGAGAAAGTCTTGTTACAGCTTCAATGCATAGAATCACTTATTTGGAGCTTTTAAGAACAATAATGCTATGTAAAGTGCAACTAAGCAAGTAACGACAAAGCAAGGCCACATAAGCTGAAAAACGTCTTTCTCAGTGAGAGTAAGTTGGTTTCTGCCATTTTAAGAGTAAAGCTTAAGTGCATTGAAGATGTTTCTTTCGCATGAAATGTAATGTTACTTGCAATGAAGGAGACAGATTTCCATGTTTTAGAGATTTTTTCGTAGAAAAAGTCAATTACAGCTTCAATGCACAGAATCACTAATTTGAAGTTTCTAGGAACTCTAATGCTGTTTTTAGTGCAATTAAGCAAATGAAGAGAAATCAAGTACATAGAAGCTGGAAATCTTCTTTCTCAGTGAGAGTAAGTTGGTGTATGCAATTTTAAGAGTAAAGCTTAAGTACATGGAAGATGTTTCTTTCGCATGAAATGTAGTTATTTGCCATCCAGAACACAGATTTTCATGTTTCAGAGCTTTTTAGTAGAGAAAGTCATGTTACAGCTTCAATGCACAGAATCACTAATTTGAAGTTTCTAGGAACTCTAATGCTATGTTTAGTGCAATTAAGCAAATTAAGAGAAATCAAGGCCACAGAAGCTGAAAATCTCTTTCTCAGTGAGAGTAAGTTTGTTTATGCAATTTTAAGCGTAAAGCGTAAGTACAAGAAAAATGTTTCTTTCTCATGAAATGTAATGTCATTTGCAATGCAGATGACAGATTTTCATGTTTTAGAACGTTTTTGAATAGCAAGTCAAGTTAGAGCTTCACTGCACAGATTCGTTAGCTTAGACCATCTAACAACACTAATGCTGTGTTTAGAGCAACTAAGCAAATAAAGACAAAGCAAAGATGCTGAAAAACTTCTTTCTCAGTGACACAAAGTTGATTCATGCAATTTAAAAGAGTAAAGCTTAAATACATGAAAGATGTTTGTTTCTCATTAATGTAATGTTATTTGCAATGAAGGGAACAGATTTCCATGTTTTAGAGATTATTTTGCAGAAAAAGTCAATTACAGCTTCAATGCACAGAATCACTAATTTGAAGTTTCTAGGAGCTCTAATGCTGTGTTTAGTGCAATTAAGTAAATTAAGAGAAAACAAGGCCACCGAAGCTGAAAGGTGTAAGTACATGGAAGATGTTTCTTTCTCATGAAATGTAATGTTATTTGCAATGCAGATGACAGATTTTCATGTTTTAGAACATTTTTTGAATAGCAAGTCAAGTTTAGAGCTTCAATGACAAAATCACTAATTTGGAGCTTCTAATAACACTGATGCTGTGCTAAGTGGAAATAAGCAAATGAAGTGAAAACAAGGCCACCGAAGCTGAAAAGCGTAAGTACATGGAAGATGTTTCTTTCTCATGAAATGCAATGTTATTTGCAATGCAGATGACAGACTTTCATGTTAGGAATAGCAAGTCAAGTTTAGAGCTTCAATACACAGAATCACTAATTTGAAGTTTCTAGGAACTCTAATGCTGTGTTTAGTGCAATTAAGCAAATGAAGAGAAATCAAGGCCACAGAAGCTGAAAATCTTCTTTCTCAGTGAGAGTAAGTTGGTTTATGCAATTTTAAGAGTAAAGCTTAAGTACATGGAAGATGTTTCTTTCGCATGAAATGTAGTTATTTGCCATCCAGAAGACAGATTTTCATGTTTTAGAGGTTTTTAGTAGAGAAAGTCATGTTACAGCTTCAATGCACAGAATCACTAATTTGAAGTTTCTAGGAACTCTAATGCTGTGTTTAGTGCAATTAAGTAAATTAAGAGAAAACAAGGCCACCGAAGCTGAAAGGCGTAAGTACATGGAAGATGTTTCTTTCTCATGAAATGTAATGTTATTTGCAATGAAGGAGACAGATGTCCATGTTTAAGAGCATTTATGCAGAGAAAGTCATGTTACATCAATGCATAGAATCAGTTATTTGGAGCTTTTAAGAACAATAATGCTGTGTACTGTGCAACATAAGCAAATAACGACAAAGCAAGGCCACATTAGCTGAAAAACTTCTTTCTCAGTGAGAGTAAGTTGGTTTCTGCAATTTTAAGAGTAAAGCTTAAGTGCATGGAAGATGTTTCTTTCGCATGAAATGTAATGTTACTTGCAATGAAGGAGACATATTTCCATGTTTTAGAGATTTTGTCGTAGAAAAAGTCAATTACAGCTTCAATGCACAGAATCACTAATTTGAAGTTTCTAGGAACTCTAATGCTGTAATTAGTGCAAATAAGCAAATGAAGAGAAATCAAGTACACAGAAGCTGAAAATCTTCTTTCTCAGTGAGAGTAAGTTGGTTTATGCAATTTTAAGAGTAAAGCGTAAGTACATTGAAGATGTTTCTTTCTCATGAAATGTAATGTTACTTGCAATGGAGACAGATTTCCATGTTTTAGAGATTTTTTGGTAGAAAAAGTCAATTACAGCTTCAATGCACAAAATCACTAATTTGGAGCGTCTAAGAACACTAATGCTGTGTTTAGTGCAATTAAGCAAAGGAAGAGAAAGTAAGGCCACAGAAGCTGAAAAGATTCTTTCTCAGTGAGAGAAAGTTGATTCATGCAATTTTAAGAGTAAAGCGTAAGTACATGAAAAATGTTTCTTTCTCATGAAATGTAATGTTATTTGCAATGAAGGAGACAGATGTCCATGTTTTAGAGCATTTTTGCAGAGAAAGTCTTGTTACAGCTTCAATGCACAAAATCACTAATTTGGAGCTTCTAATAACACTAATGCTGTGCTAAGTGCAACTAAGCAAATGAAGAGAAATCAAGTACACAGAAGCTGAAAATCTTCTTTCTCAGTGAGAGTAAGTTGGTTTATGCAATTTTAAGAGTAAAGCGTAAGTACATTGAAGATGTTTCTTTCTCATGAAATGTAATGTTACTTGCAATGGAGACAGATTTTCATGTTTTAGAGATTTTTTCGTAGAAAAAGTAAATTACAGCTTCAATGCACAAAATCACTAATTTGGAGCGTCTAAGAACACTAATGCTGTGTTTAGTGCAATTAAGCAAAGGAAGAGAAAGTAAGGCCACAGAAGCTGAAAAGATTCTTTCTCAGTGAGAGAAAGTTGATTCATGCAATTTTAAGACTAAAGCGTAAGTACATGAAAAATGTTTCTTTCTCATGAAATGTAATGTTATTTGCAATGAAGGAGACAGATGTCCATGTTTAAGAGCATTTGTGCAGAGAAAGTCTTGTTACAGCTTCAATGCATAGAATCACTTATTTGGAGCTTTTAAGAACAATAATGCTATGTAAAGTGCAACTAAGCAAGTAACGACAAAGCAAGGCCACATAAGCTGAAAAACGTCTTTCTCAGTGAGAGTAAGTTGGTTTCTGCCATTTTAAGAGTAAAGCTTAAGTGCATTGAAGATGTTTCTTTCGCATGAAATGTAATGTTACTTGCAATGAAGGAGACAGATTTCCATGTTTTAGAGATTTTTTCGTAGAAAAAGTCAATTACAGCTTCAATGCACAAAATCACTAATTTGGAGCGTCAAAGAACACTAATGCTGTGTTTAGTGCAATTAAGCAAATGAAGAGAAATCAAGGCCACAGAAGCTGAAAATCTTCTTTCTCAGTGAGAGTAAGTTGGTTTATGCAATTTTAAGAGTAAAGCGTAAGTACATGAAAAATGTTTCTCTCTCATGAAATGTAGTTATTTGCCATCCAGAAGACAGATTTTCATGTTTTAGAGCTTTTTAGTAGAGAAAGTCATGTTACAGCTTCAATGCACAGAATCACTAATTTGAAGTTTCTAGGAACTCTAATGCTGTGTTTAGTGCAATTAAGCAAATGAAGAGAAATCAAGGCCACAGAAGCTGAAAATCTTCTTTCTCAGTGAGAGTAAGTTTGTTTATGCAATTTTAAGCGTAAAGCGTAAGTACAAGAAAAATGTTTCTTTCTCATGAAATGTAATGTCATTTGCAATGCAGATGACAGATTTTCATGTTTTAGAACGTTTTTGAATAGCAAGTCAAGTTAGAGCTTCACTGCACAGAATCGTTAGCTTAGACCATCTAACAACACTAATGCTGTGTTTAGAGCAACTAAGCAAATAAAGACAAAGCAAAGATGCTGAAAAACTTCTTTCTCAGTGACACAAAGTTGATTCATGCAATTTAAAAGAGTAAAGCTTAAATACATGAAAGATGTTTGTTTCTCATTAATGTAATGTTATTTGCAATGAAGGGAACAGATTTCCATGTTTTAGAGATTATTTTGCAGAAAAAGTCAATTACAGCTTCAATGCACAGAATCACTAATTTGAAGTTTCTAGGAGCTCTAATGCTGTGTTTAGTGCAATTAAGTAAATTAAGAGAAAACAAGGCCACCGAAGCTGAAAGGTGTAAGTACATGGAAGATGTTTCTTTCTCATGAAATGTAATGTTATTTGCAATGCAGATGACAGATTTTCATGTTTTAGAACATTTTTTGAATAGCAAGTCAAGTTTAGAGCTTCAATGACAAAATCACTAATTTGGAGCTTCTAATAACACTGATGCTGTGCTAAGTGGAAATAAGCAAATGAAGTGAAAACAAGGCCACCGAAGCTGAAAAGCGTAAGTACATGGAAGATGTTTCTTTCTCATGAAATGCAATGTTATTTGCAATGCAGATGACAGACTTTCATGTTAGGAATAGCAAGTCAAGTTTAGAGCTTCAATACACAGAATCACTAATTTGAAGTTTCTAGGAACTCTAATGCTGTGTTTAGTGCAATTAAGCAAATGAAGAGAAATCAAGGCCACAGAAGCTGAAAATCTTCTTTCTCAGTGAGAGTAAGTTGGTTTATGCAATTTTAAGAGTAAAGCTTAAGTACATGGAAGATGTTTCTTTCGCATGAAATGTAGTTATTTGCCATCCAGAAGACAGATTTTCATGTTTTAGAGGTTTTTAGTAGAGAAAGTCATGTTACAGCTTCAATGCACAGAATCACTAATTTGGAGCGTCTAAGAACACTAATGCTGTGTTTAGTGCAATTAAGCAAAGGAAGAGAAAGTAAGGCCACAGAAGCTGAAAATCTTCTTTCTCAGTGAGAGAAAGTTGATTTATGCAATTATAAGCGTAAAGCGTAAGTACATGGAAGATGTTTCTTTCTCATGAAATGTAATGTTATTTGCAATGAAGGAGACAGATGTCCATGTTTAAGAGCATTTATGCAGAGAAAGTCATGTTACATCAATACATAGAATCAGTTATTTGGAGCTTTTAAGAACAATAATGCTGTGTACTGTGCAACATAAGCAAATAACGACAAAGCAAGGCCACATTAGCTGAAAAACTTCTTTCTCAGTGAGAGTAAGTTGGTTTCTGCAATTTTAAGAGTAAAGCTTAAGTGCATGGAAGATGTTTCTTTCGCATGAAATGTAATGTTACTTGCAATGAAGGAGACATATTTCCATGTTTTAGAGATTTTGTCGTAGAAAAAGTCAATTACAGCTTCAATGCACAGAATCACTAATTTGAAGTTTCTAGGAACTCTAATGCTGTAATTAGTGCAATTAAGCAAATGAAGAGAAATCAAGTACACAGAAGCTGAAAATCTTCTTTCTCAGTGAGAGTAAGTTGGTTTATGCAATTTTAAGAGTAAAGCGTAAGTACATTGAAGATGTTTCTTTCTCATGAAATGTAATGTTACTTGCAATGGAGACAGATTTCCATGTTTTAGAGATTTTTTCGTAGAAAAAGTCAATTACAGCTTCAATGCACAAAATCACTAATTTGGAGCGTCTAAGAACACTAATGCTGTGTTTAGTGCAATTAAGCAAAGGAAGAGAAAGTAAGGCCACAGAAGCTGAAAAGATTCTTTCTCAGTGAGAGAAAGTTGATTCATGCAATTTTAAGAGTAAAGCGTAAGTACATGAAAAATGTTTCTTTCTCATGAAATGTAATGTTATTTGCAATGAAGGAGACAGATGTCCATATTTAAGAGCATTTATGCAGAGAAAGTCATGTTACATCAATGCATAGAATCAGTTATTTGGAGCTTTTAAGAACAATAATGCTGTGTACTGTGCAACATAAGCAAATAACGACAAAGCAAGGCCACATTAGCTGAAAAACTTCTTTCTCAGTGAGAGTAAGTTGGTTTCTGCAATTTTAAGAGTAAAGCTTAAGTGCATGGAAGATGTTTCCTTCGCATGAAATGTAATGTTACTTGCAATGAAGGAGACATATTTCCATGTTTTAGAGATTTTGTCGTAGAAAAAGTCAATTACAGCTTCAATGCACAAAATCACTAATTTGGAGCGTCAAAGAACACTAATGCTGTGTTTAGTGCAATTAAGCAAATGAAGAGAAATCAAGTACACAGAAGCTGAAAATCTTCTTTCTCAGTGAGAGTAAGTTGGTTTATGCAATTTTAAGAGTAAAGCGTAAGTACATTGAAGATGTTTCTTTCTCATGAAATGTAATGTTATTTGCAATGAAGGAGACAGATGTCCATGTTTAAGAGCATTTGTGCAGAGAAAGTCTTGTTACAGCTTCAATGCATAGAATCACTTATTTGGAGCTTTTAAGAACAATAATGCTATGTAAAGTGCAACTAAGCAAGTAACGACAAAGCAAGGCCACATAATCTGAAAAACGTCTTTCTCAGTGAGAGTAAGTTGGTTTCTGCCATTTTAAGAGTAAAGTTTAAGTGCATTGAAGATGTTTCTTTCGCATGAAATGTAATGTTACTTGCAATGAAGGAGACAGATTTCCATGTTTTAGAGATTTTTTCGTAGAAAAAGTAAATTACAGCTTCAATGCACAAAATCACTAATTTGGAGCGTCTAAGAACAATAATGCTGTGTTTAGTGCAATTAAGCAAAGGAAGAGAAAGTAAGGCCACAGAAGCTGAAAAGATTCTTTCTCAGTGAGAGAAAGTTGATTCATGCAATTTTAAGACTAAAGCGTAAGTACATGAAAAATGTTTCTTTCTCATGAAATGTAATGTTATTTGCAATGAAGGAGACAGATGTCCACGTTTAAGAGCATTTGTGCAGAGAAAGTCTTGTTACAGCTTCAATGCATAGAATCACTTATTTGGAGCTTTTAAGAACAATAATGCTATGTAAAGTGCAACTAAGCAAGTAACGACAAAGCAAGGCCACATAAGCTGAAAAACGTCTTTCTCAGTGAGAGTAAGTTGGTTTCTGCCATTTTAAGAGTAAAGCTTAAGTGCATTGAAGATGTTTCTTTCGCATGAAATGTAATGTTACTTGCAATGAAGGAGACAGATTTCCATGTTTTAGAGATTTTTTCGTAGAAAAAGTCAATTACAGCTTCAATGCACAAAATCACTAATTTGGAGCGTCAAAGAACACTAATGCTGTGTTTAGTGCAATTAAGCAAATGAAGAGAAATCAAGGCCACAGAAGCTGAAAATCTTCTTTCTCAGTGAGAGTAAGTTGGTTTATGCAATTTTAAGAGTAAAGCGTAAGTACATGAAAAATGTTTCTCTCTCATGAAATGTAGTTATTTGCCATCCAGAAGACAGATTTTCATGTTTTAGAGCTTTTTAGTAGAGAAAGTCATGTTACAGCTTCAATGCACAGAATCACTAATTTGAAGTTTCTAGGAACTCTAATGCTGTTTTTAGTGCAATTAAGCAAATGAAGAGAAATCAAGTACATAGAAGCTGGAAATCTTCTTTCTCAGTGAGAGTAAGTTGGTGTATGCAATTTTAAGAGTAAAGCTTAAGTACATGGAAGATGTTTCTTTCGCATGAAATGTAGTTATTTGCCATCCAGAACACAGATTTTCATGTTTCAGAGCTTTTTAGTAGAGAAAGTCATGTTACAGCTTCAATGCACAGAATCACTAATTTGAAGTTTCTAGGAACTCTAATGCTATGTTTAGTGCAATTAAGCAAATTAAGAGAAATCAAGGCCACAGAAGCTGAAAATCTCTTTCTCAGTGAGAGTAAGTTTGTTTATGCAATTTTAAGCGTAAAGCGTAAGTACAAGAAAAATGTTTCTTTCTCATGAAATGTAATGTCATTTGCAATGCAGATGACAGATTTTCATGTTTTAGAACGTTTTTGAATAGCAAGTCAAGTTAGAGCTTCACTGCACAGATTCGTTAGCTTAGACCATCTAACAACACTAATGCTGTGTTTAGAGCAACTAAGCAAATAAAGACAAAGCAAAGATGCTGAAAAACTTCTTTCTCAGTGACACAAAGTTGATTCATGCAATTTAAAAGAGTAAAGCTTAAATACATGAAAGATGTTTGTTTCTCATTAATGTAATGTTATTTGCAATGAAGGGAACAGATTTCCATGTTTTAGAGATTATTTTGCAGAAAAAGTCAATTACAGCTTCAATGCACAGAATCACTAATTTGAAGTTTCTAGGAGCTCTAATGCTGTGTTTAGTGCAATTAAGTAAATTAAGAGAAAACAAGGCCACCGAAGCTGAAAGGTGTAAGTACATGGAAGATGTTTCTTTCTCATGAAATGTAATGTTATTTGCAATGCAGATGACAGATTTTCATGTTTTAGAACATTTTTTGAATAGCAAGTCAAGTTTAGAGCTTCAATGACAAAATCACTAATTTGGAGCTTCTAATAACACTGATGCTGTGCTAAGTGGAAATAAGCAAATGAAGTGAAAACAAGGCCACCGAAGCTGAAAAGCGTAAGTACATGGAAGATGTTTCTTTCTCATGAAATGCAATGTTATTTGCAATGCAGCTGACAGACTTTCATGTTAGGAATAGCAAGTCAAGTTTAGAGCTTCAATACACAGAATCACTAATTTGAAGTTTCTAGGAACTCTAATGCTGTGTTTAGTGCAATTAAGCAAATGAAGAGAAATCAAGGCCACAGAAGCTGAAAATCTTCTTTCTCAGTGAGAGTAAGTTGGTTTATGCAATTTTAAGAGTAAAGCTTAAGTACATGGAAGATGTTTCTTTCGCATGAAATGTAGTTATTTGCCATCCAGAAGACAGATTTTCATGTTTTAGAGGTTTTTAGTAGAGAAAGTCATGTTACAGCTTCAATGCACAGAATCACTAATTTGAAGTTTCTAGGAACTCTAATGCTGTGTTTAGTGCAATTAAGTAAATTAAGAGAAAACAAGGCCACCGAAGCTGAAAGGCGTAAGTACATGGAAGATGTTTCTTTCTCATGAAATGTAATGTTATTTGCAATGAAGGAGACAGATGTCCATGTTTAAGAGCATTTATGCAGAGAAAGTCATGTTACATCAATGCATAGAATCAGTTATTTGGAGCTTTTAAGAACAATAATGCTGTGTACTGTGCAACATAAGCAAATAACGACAAAGCAAGGCCACATTAGCTGAAAAACTTCTTTCTCAGTGAGAGTAAGTTGGTTTCTGCAATTTTAAGAGTAAAGCTTAAGTGCATGGAAGATGTTTCTTTCGCATGAAATGTAATGTTACTTGCAATGAAGGAGACATATTTCCATGTTTTAGAGATTTTGTCGTAGAAAAAGTCAATTACAGCTTCAATGCACAGAATCACTAATTTGAAGTTTCTAGGAACTCTAATGCTGTAATTAGTGCAAATAAGCAAATGAAGAGAAATCAAGTACACAGAAGCTGAAAATCTTCTTTCTCAGTGAGAGTAAGTTGGTTTATGCAATTTTAAGAGTAAAGCGTAAGTACATTGAAGATGTTTCTTTCTCATGAAATGTAATGTTACTTGCAATGGAGACAGATTTCCATGTTTTAGAGATTTTTTGGTAGAAAAAGTCAATTACAGCTTCAATGCACAAAATCACTAATTTGGAGCGTCTAAGAACACTAATGCTGTGTTTAGTGCAATTAAGCAAAGGAAGAGAAAGTAAGGCCACAGAAGCTGAAAAGATTCTTTCTCAGTGAGAGAAAGTTGATTCATGCAATTTTAAGAGTAAAGCGTAAGTACATGAAAAATGTTTCTTTCTCATGAAATGTAATGTTATTTGCAATGAAGGAGACAGATGTCCATGTTTTAGAGCATTTTTGCAGAGAAAGTCTTGTTACAGCTTCAATGCACAAAATCACTAATTTGGAGCTTCTAATAACACTAATGCTGTGCTAAGTGCAACTAAGCAAATGAAGAGAAATCAAGTACACAGAAGCTGAAAATCTTCTTTCTCAGTGAGAGTAAGTTGGTTTATGCAATTTTAAGAGTAAAGCGTAAGTACATTGAAGATGTTTCTTTCTCATGAAATGTAATGTTACTTGCAATGGAGACAGATTTTCATGTTTTAGAGATTTTTTCGTAGAAAAAGTAAATTACAGCTTCAATGCACAAAATCACTAATTTGGAGCGTCTAAGAACACTAATGCTGTGTTTAGTGCAATTAAGCAAAGGAAGAGAAAGTAAGGCCACAGAAGCTGAAAAGATTCTTTCTCAGTGAGAGAAAGTTGATTCATGCAATTTTAAGACTAAAGCGTAAGTACATGAAAAATGTTTCTTTCTCATGAAATGTAATGTTATTTGCAATGAAGGAGACAGATGTCCATGTTTAAGAGCATTTGTGCAGAGAAAGTCTTGTTACAGCTTCAATGCATAGAATCACTTATTTGGAGCTTTTAAGAACAATAATGCTATGTAAAGTGCAACTAAGCAAGTAACGACAAAGCAAGGCCACATAAGCTGAAAAACGTCTTTCTCAGTGAGAGTAAGTTGGTTTCTGCCATTTTAAGAGTAAAGCTTAAGTGCATTGAAGATGTTTCTTTCGCATGAAATGTAATGTTACTTGCAATGAAGGAGACAGATTTCCATGTTTTAGAGATTTTTTCGTAGAAAAAGTCAATTACAGCTTCAATGCACAAAATCACTAATTTGGAGCGTCAAAGAACACTAATGCTGTGTTTAGTGCAATTAAGCAAATGAAGAGAAATCAAGGCCACAGAAGCTGAAAATCTTCTTTCTCAGTGAGAGTAAGTTGGTTTATGCAATTTTAAGAGTAAAGCGTAAGTACATGAAAAATGTTTCTCTCTCATGAAATGTAGTTATTTGCCATCCAGAAGACAGATTTTCATGTTTTAGAGCTTTTTAGTAGAGAAAGTCATGTTACAGCTTCAATGCACAGAATCACTAATTTGAAGTTTCTAGGAACTCTAATGCTGTGTTTAGTGCAATTAAGCAAATGAAGAGAAATCAAGGCCACAGAAGCTGAAAATCTTCTTTCTCAGTGAGAGTAAGTTTGTTTATGCAATTTTAAGCGTAAAGCGTAAGTACAAGAAAAATGTTTCTTTCTCATGAAATGTAATGTCATTTGCAATGCAGATGACAGATTTTCATGTTTTAGAACGTTTTTGAATAGCAAGTCAAGTTAGAGCTTCACTGCACAGAATCGTTAGCTTAGACCATCTAACAACACTAATGCTGTGTTTAGAGCAACTAAGCAAATAAAGACAAAGCAAAGATGCTGAAAAACTTCTTTCTCAGTGACACAAAGTTGATTCATGCAATTTAAAAGAGTAAAGCTTAAATACATGAAAGATGTTTGTTTCTCATTAATGTAATGTTATTTGCAATGAAGGGAACAGATTTCCATGTTTTAGAGATTATTTTGCAGAAAAAGTCAATTACAGCTTCAATGCACAGAATCACTAATTTGAAGTTTCTAGGAGCTCTAATGCTGTGTTTAGTGCAATTAAGTAAATTAAGAGAAAACAAGGCCACCGAAGCTGAAAGGTGTAAGTACATGGAAGATGTTTCTTTCTCATGAAATGTAATGTTATTTGCAATGCAGATGACAGATTTTCATGTTTTAGAACATTTTTTGAATAGCAAGTCAAGTTTAGAGCTTCAATGACAAAATCACTAATTTGGAGCTTCTAATAACACTGATGCTGTGCTAAGTGGAAATAAGCAAATGAAGTGAAAACAAGGCCACCGAAGCTGAAAAGCGTAAGTACATGGAAAATGTTTCTTTCTCATGAAATGCAATGTTATTTGCAATGCAGATGACAGACTTTCATGTTAGGAATAGCAAGTCAAGTTTAGAGCTTCAATACACAGAATCACTAATTTGAAGTTTCTAGGAACTCTAATGCTGTGTTTAGTGCAATTAAGCAAATGAAGAGAAATCAAGGCCACAGAAGCTGAAAATCTTCTTTCTCAGTGAGAGTAAGTTGGTTTATGCAATTTTAAGAGTAAAGCTTAAGTACATGGAAGATGTTTCTTTCGCATGAAATGTAGTTATTTGCCATCCAGAAGACAGATTTTCATGTTTTAGAGGTTTTTAGTAGAGAAAGTCATGTTACAGCTTCAATGCACAGAATCACTAATTTGGAGCGTCTAAGAACACTAATGCTGTGTTTAGTGCAATTAAGCAAAGGAAGAGAAAGTAAGGCCACAGAAGCTGAAAATCTTCTTTCTCAGTGAGAGAAAGTTGATTTATGCAATTTTAAGCGTAAAGCGTAAGTACATGGAAGATGTTTCTTTCTCATGAAATGTAATGTTATTTGCAATGAAGGAGACAGATGTCCATGTTTAAGAGCATTTATGCAGAGAAAGTCATGTTACATCAATACATAGAATCAGTTATTTGGAGCTTTTAAGAACAATAATGCTGTGTACTGTGCAACATAAGCAAATAACGACAAAGCAAGGCCACATTAGCTGAAAAACTTCTTTCTCAGTGAGAGTAAGTTGGTTTCTGCAATTTTAAGAGTAAAGCTTAAGTGCATGGAAGATGTTTCTTTCGCATGAAATGTAATGTTACTTGCAATGAAGGAGACATATTTCCATGTTTTAGAGATTTTGTCGTAGAAAAAGTCAATTACAGCTTCAATGCACAGAATCACTAATTTGAAGTTTCTAGGAACTCTAATGCTGTAATTAGTGCAATTAAGCAAATGAAGAGAAATCAAGTACACAGAAGCTGAAAATCTTCTTTCTCAGTGAGAGTAAGTTGGTTTATGCAATTTTAAGAGTAAAGCGTAAGTACATTGAAGATGTTTCTTTCTCATGAAATGTAATGTTACTTGCAATGGAGACAGATTTCCATGTTTTAGAGATTTTTTGGTAGAAAAAGTCAATTACAGCTTCAATGCACAAAATCACTAATTTGGAGCGTCTAAGAACACTAATGCTGTGTTTAGTGCAATTAAGCAAAGGAAGAGAAAGTAAGGCCACAGAAGCTGAAAAGATTCTTTCTCAGTGAGAGAAAGTTGATTCATGCAATTTTAAGAGTAAAGCGTAAGTACATGAAAAATGTTTCTTTCTCATGAAATGTAATGTTATTTGCAATGAAGGAGACAGATGTCCATATTTAAGAGCATTTATGCAGAGAAAGTCATGTTACATCAATGCATAGAATCAGTTATTTGGAGCTTTTAAGAACAATAATGCTGTGTACTGTGCAACATAAGCAAATAACGACAAAGCAAGGCCACATTAGCTGAAAAACTTCTTTCTCAGTGAGAGTAAGTTGGTTTCTGCAATTTTAAGAGTAAAGCTTAAGTGCATGGAAGATGTTTCCTTCGCATGAAATGTAATGTTACTTGCAATGAAGGAGACATATTTCCATGTTTTAGAGATTTTGTCGTAGAAAAAGTCAATTACAGCTTCAATGCACAAAATCACTAATTTGGAGCGTCAAAGAACACTAATGCTGTGTTTAGTGCAATTAAGCAAATGAAGAGAAATCAAGTACACAGAAGCTGAAAATCTTCTTTCTCAGTGAGAGTAAGTTGGTTTATGCAATTTTAAGAGTAAAGCGTAAGTACATTGAAGATGTTTCTTTCTCATGAAATGTAATGTTATTTGCAATGAAGGAGACAGATGTCCATGTTTAAGAGCATTTGTGCAGAGAAAGTCTTGTTACAGCTTCAATGCATAGAATCACTTATTTGGAGCTTTTAAGAACAATAATGCTATGTAAAGTGCAACTAAGCAAGTAACGACAAAGCAAGGCCACATAATCTGAAAAACGTCTTTCTCAGTGAGAGTAAGTTGGTTTCTGCCATTTTAAGAGTAAAGTTTAAGTGCATTGAAGATGTTTCTTTCGCATGAAATGTAATGTTACTTGCAATGAAGGAGACAGATTTCCATGTTTTAGAGATTTTTTCGTAGAAAAAGTAAATTACAGCTTCAATGCACAAAATCACTAATTTGGAGCGTCAAAGAACACTAATGCTGTGTTTAGTGCAATTAAGCAAATGAAGAGAAATCAAGGCCACAGAAGCTGAAAATCTTCTTTCTCAGTGAGAGTAAGTTGGTTTATGCAATTTTAAGAGTAAAGCGTAAGTACATGAAAAATGTTTCTCTCTCATGAAATGTAATGTTATTTGCTATGAAGGAGACAGATTTTCATGTTTTAGAGCATTTTTTGCAGAAAAGGTCTTGTTACTGCTTAAATGCACAGAATCACTAATTTGAAGTTTCTAGGAACTCAAATGCTGTCTTTAGTGCAATTAAGCAAATTAAGAGAAATCAAGGCCACAGAAGCTGAAAATCTTCTTTCTCAGTGAGAGTAAGTTGGTTTATGCAATTTTAAGAGTAAAGCTTAAGTACATGGAAGATGTTTCTTTCGCATGAAATGTAGTTATTTGCCATCCAGAAGACAGATTTTCATGTTTTAGAGCTTTTTAGTAGAGAAAGTCATGTTACAGCTTCAATACACAGAATCATTAATTTGAAGTTTCTAGGAAATCTAATGCTGTTTTTAGTGCAATTATGCAAATGAAGAGAAATCAAGGCCACAGAAGCTGAAAATCTTCTTTCTCAGTGAGAGTAAGTTGGTTTATGCAATTTTAAGAGTAAAGCGTAAGTACATGAAAAATGTTTCTTTCTCATGAAATGTAATGTTATTTGCTATGAAGGAGACAGATTTCCATGTTTTAGACCTGTTTAGCAGAGAAAGTCATGTTACAGCTTCAATACACAGAATCACTAATTTGAAGTTTCTTGGAACTCTAATGCTGTGTTTAGTGCAATTAAGCAAATGAAGAGAAATCAAGGCCACAGAAGCTGAAAATCTTCTTTCTCAGTGAGAGTAAGTTGGTTTATTTAATTTTAAGAGTAAAGCGTAAGTACAAGAAAAATGTTTCTTTCTCATGAAATGTAATGTTATTTGCAATGCAGATGACAGATTTTCATGTTTTAGAACGTTTTTGAATAGCAAGTCAAGTTAGAGCTTCACTGCACAGAATCGTTAGCTTAGACCATCTAACAACACTAATGCTGTGTTTAGAGCAACTAAGCAAATAAAGACAAAGCAAAGGTGCTGAAAAACTTCTTTCTCAGTGACACAAAGTTGATTCATGCAATTTAAAAGAGTAAAGCTTAAATACATGAAAGATGTTTGTTTCTCATTAATGTAATGTTATTTTCAATGAAGGAGACAGATTTCCATGTTTTAGAGATTATTTTGCAGAAAAAGTCAATTACAGCTTCAATGCACAGAATCACTAATTTGAAGTTTCTAGGAGCTCTAATGCTGTGTTTAGTGCAATTAAGTAAATTAAGAGAAAACAAGGCCACCGAAGCTGAAAGGTGTAAGTACATGGAAGATGTTTCTTTCTCATGAAATGTAATGTTATTTGCAATGCAGATGACAGATTTTCATGTTTTAGAACATTTTTTGAATAGCAAGTCAAGTTTAGAGCTTCAATGACAAAATCACTAATTTGGAGCTTCTAATAACACTGATGCTGTGCTAAGTGGAAATAAGCAAATGAAGTGAAAACAAGGCCACCGAAGCTGAAAAGCGTAAGTACATGGAAGATGTTTCTTTCTCATGAAATGCAATGTTATTTGCAATGCAGATGACAGACTTTCATGTTAGGAATAGCAAGTCAAGTTTAGAGCTTCAATACACAGAATCACTAATTTGAAGTTTCTAGGAACTCTAATGCTGTGTTTAGTGCAATTAAGCAAATGAAGAGAAATCAAGGCCACAGAAGCTGAAAATCTTCTTTCTCAGTGAGAGTAAGTTGGTTTATGCAATTTTAAGAGTAAAGCTTAAGTACATGGAAGATGTTTCTTTCGCATGAAATGTAGTTATTTGCCATCCAGAAGACAGATTTTCATGTTTTAGAGGTTTTTAGTAGAGAAAGTCATGTTACAGCTTCAATGCACAGAATCACTAATTTGAAGTTTCTAGGAACTCTAATGCTGTGTTTAGTGCAATTAAGTAAATTAAGAGAAAACAAGGCCACCGAAGCTGAAAGGCGTAAGTACATGGAAGATGTTTCTTTCTCATGAAATGTAATGTTATTTGCAATGAAGGAGACAGATGTCCATGTTTAAGAGCATTTATGCAGAGAAAGTCATGTTACATCAATGCATAGAATCAGTTATTTGGAGCTTTTAAGAACAATAATGCTGTGTACTGTGCAACATAAGCAAATAACGACAAAGCAAGGCCACATTAGCTGAAAAACTTCTTTCTCAGTGAGAGTAAGTTGGTTTCTGCAATTTTAAGAGTAAAGCTTAAGTGCATGGAAGATGTTTCTTTCGCATGAAATGTAATGTTACTTGCAATGAAGGAGACATATTTCCATGTTTTAGAGATTTTGTCGTAGAAAAAGTCAATTACAGCTTCAATGCACAGAATCACTAATTTGAAGTTTCTAGGAACTCTAATGCTGTAATTAGTGCAAATAAGCAAATGAAGAGAAATCAAGTACACAGAAGCTGAAAATCTTCTTTCTCAGTGAGAGTAAGTTGGTTTATGCAATTTTAAGAGTAAAGCGTAAGTACATTGAAGATGTTTCTTTCTCATGAAATGTAATGTTACTTGCAATGGAGACAGATTTCCATGTTTTAGAGATTTTTTGGTAGAAAAAGTCAATTACAGCTTCAATGCACAAAATCACTAATTTGGAGCGTCTAAGAACACTAATGCTGTGTTTAGTGCAATTAAGCAAAGGAAGAGAAAGTAAGGCCACAGAAGCTGAAAAGATTCTTTCTCAGTGAGAGAAAGTTGATTCATGCAATTTTAAGAGTAAAGCGTAAGTACATGAAAAATGTTTCTTTCTCATGAAATGTAATGTTATTTGCAATGAAGGAGACAGATGTCCATGTTTTAGAGCATTTTTGCAGAGAAAGTCTTGTTACAGCTTCAATGCACAAAATCACTAATTTGGAGCTTCTAATAACACTAATGCTGTGCTAAGTGCAACTAAGCAAATGAAGAGAAATCAAGTACACAGAAGCTGAAAATCTTCTTTCTCAGTGAGAGAAAGTTGATTTATGCAATTTTAAGCGTAAAGCGTAAGTACATGGAAGATGTTTCTTTCTCATGAAATGTAATGTTATTTGCAATGAAGGAGACAGATGTCCATGTTTAAGAGCATTTATGCAGAGAAAGTCATGTTACATCAATACATAGAATCAGTTATTTGGAGCTTTTAAGAACAATAATGCTGTGTACTGTGCAACATAAGCAAATAACGACAAAGCAAGGCCACATTAGCTGAAAAACTTCTTTCTCAGTGAGAGTAAGTTGGTTTCTGCAATTTTAAGAGTAAAGCTTAAGTGCATGGAAGATGTTTCTTTCGCATGAAATGTAATGTTACTTGCAATGAAGGAGACATATTTCCATGTTTTAGAGATTTTGTCGTAGAAAAAGTCAATTACAGCTTCAATGCACAGAATCACTAATTTGAAGTTTCTAGGAACTCTAATGCTGTAATTAGTGCAATTAAGCAAATGAAGAGAAATCAAGTACACAGAAGCTGAAAATCTTCTTTCTCAGTGAGAGTAAGTTGGTTTATGCAATTTTAAGAGTAAAGCGTAAGTACATTGAAGATGTTTCTTTCTCATGAAATGTAATGTTACTTGCAATGGAGACAGATTTCCATGTTTTAGAGATTTTTTCGTAGAAAAAGTCAATTACAGCTTCAATGCACAAAATCACTAATTTGGAGCGTCTAAGAACACTAATGCTGTGTTTAGTGCAATTAAGCAAAGGAAGAGAAAGTAAGGCCACAGAAGCTGAAAAGATTCTTTCTCAGTGAGAGAAAGTTGATTCATGCAATTTTAAGAGTAAAGCGTAAGTACATGAAAAATGTTTCTTTCTCATGAAATGTAATGTTATTTGCAATGAAGGAGACAGATGTCCATATTTAAGAGCATTTATGCAGAGAAAGTCATGTTACATCAATGCATAGAATCAGTTATTTGGAGCTTTTAAGAACAATAATGCTGTGTACTGTGCAACATAAGCAAATAACGACAAAGCAAGGCCACATTAGCTGAAAAACTTCTTTCTCAGTGAGAGTAAGTTGGTTTCTGCAATTTTAAGAGTAAAGCTTAAGTGCATGGAAGATGTTTCCTTCGCATGAAATGTAATGTTACTTGCAATGAAGGAGACATATTTCCATGTTTTAGAGATTTTGTCGTAGAAAAAGTCAATTACAGCTTCAATGCACAAAATCACTAATTTGGAGCGTCAAAGAACACTAATGCTGTGTTTAGTGCAATTAAGCAAATGAAGAGAAATCAAGTACACAGAAGCTGAAAATCTTCTTTCTCAGTGAGAGTAAGTTGGTTTATGCAATTTTAAGAGTAAAGCGTAAGTACATTGAAGATGTTTCTTTCTCATGAAATGTAATGTTATTTGCAATGAAGGAGACAGATGTCCATGTTTAAGAGCATTTGTGCAGAGAAAGTCTTGTTACAGCTTCAATGCATAGAATCACTTATTTGGAGCTTTTAAGAACAATAATGCTATGTAAAGTGCAACTAAGCAAGTAACGACAAAGCAAGGCCACATAATCTGAAAAACGTCTTTCTCAGTGAGAGTAAGTTGGTTTCTGCCATTTTAAGAGTAAAGTTTAAGTGCATTGAAGATGTTTCTTTCGCATGAAATGTAATGTTACTTGCAATGAAGGAGACAGATTTCCATGTTTTAGAGATTTTTTCGTAGAAAAAGTAAATTACAGCTTCAATGCACAAAATCACTAATTTGGAGCGTCAAAGAACACTAATGCTGTGTTTAGTGCAATTAAGCAAATGAAGAGAAATCAAGGCCACAGAAGCTGAAAATCTTCTTTCTCAGTGAGAGTAAGTTGGTTTATGCAATTTTAAGAGTAAAGCGTAAGTACATGAAAAATGTTTCTCTCTCATGAAATGTAATGTTATTTGCTATGAAGGAGACAGATTTTCATGTTTTAGAGCATTTTTTGCAGAAAAGGTCTTGTTACTGCTTAAATGCACAGAATCACTAATTTGAAGTTTCTAGGAACTCAAATGCTGTCTTTAGTGCAATTAAGCAAATTAAGAGAAATCAAGGCCACAGAAGCTGAAAATCTTCTTTCTCAGTGAGAGTAAGTTGGTTTATGCAATTTTAAGAGTAAAGCTTAAGTACATGGAAGATGTTTCTTTCGCATGAAATGTAGTTATTTGCCATCCAGAAGACAGATTTTCATGTTTTAGAGCTTTTTAGTAGAGAAAGTCATGTTACAGCTTCAACACACAGAATCATTAATTTGAAGTTTCTAGGAAATCTAATGCTGTTTTTAGTGCAATTATGCAAATGAAGAGAAATCAAGGCCACAGAAGCTGAAAATCTTCTTTCTCAGTGAGAGTAAGTTGGTTTATGCAATTTTAAGAGTAAAGCGTAAGTACATGAAAAATGTTTCTTTCTCATGAAATGTAATGTTATTTGCTATGAAGGAGACAGATTTCCATGTTTTAGAGCTGTTTAGCAGAGAAAGTCATGTTACAGCTTCAATGCACAGAATCGTTAGCTTAGACCATCTAACAACACTAATGCTGTGTTTAGAGCAACTAAGCAAATAAAGACAAAGCAATGATGCTGAAAAACTTCTTTCTCAGTGACACAAAGTTGATTCATGCAATTTAAAAGAGTAAAGCTTTAAATACATGAAAGATGTTTGTTTCTCATTAACGTAATGTTATTTGCAATGAAGGAGACAGATTTCCATGTTTTAGAACTTTTTTTGAATAGCAAGTCAAGTTTAGAGCTTCAATGACAAAATCACTAATTTGGAGCTTCTAATAACACTGATGCTGTGCTAAGTGCAAATAAGCAAATGAAGTGAAAACAAGGCCACCGAAGCTGAAAAGCGTAAGTACATGGAAGATGTTTCTTTCTCATGAAATGCAATGTTATTTGCAATGCAGATGACAGACTTTCATGTTAGTAATAGCAAGTCAAGTTTAGAGCTTCATTACACAGAATCACTAATTTGAAGTTTCTAGGAACTCTAATGCTGTTTTTAGTGCAATTAAGCAAATTAAGAGAAATCAAGGCCACAGAAGCTGAAAATCTTCTTTCTCAGTGAGAGTAAGTTGGTTTATGCAATTTTAAGAGTAAAGCTTAAGTACATGGAAGATGTTTCTTTCGCATGAAATGTAGTTATTTGCCATCCAGAAGACAGATTTCCATGTTTTAGAGCTGTTTAGCAGAGAAAGTCATGTTACAGCTTCAATACACAGAATCATTAATTTGAAGTTTCTAGGAAATCTAATGCTGTTTTTAGTGCAATTATTCAAATGAAGAGAAATCAAGGCCACAGAAGCTGAAAATCTTCTTTCTCAGAGTAAGTTGGTTTATGCAATTTTAAGAGTAAAGCGTAAGTACATGAAAAATGTTTCTTTCTCATGAAATGTAATGTTATTTGCTATGAAGGAGACAGATTTCCATGTTTTAGAGCTGTTTAGCAGAGAAAGTCATGTTACAGCTTCAATGCACAGAATCGTTAGCTTAGACCATCTAACAACACTAATGCTGTGTTTAGAGCAACTAAGCAAATAAAGACAAAGCAATGATGCTGAAAAACTTCTTTCTCAGTGATACAAAGTTGATTCATGCAATTTAAAAGAGTAAAGCTTTAAATACATGAAAGATGTTTGTTTCTCATTAATGTAATGTTATTTACAATGAAGGAGACAGATTTCCATGTTTTAGAACTTTTTTTGAATAGCAAGTCAAGTTTAGAGCTTCAATGACAAAATCACTAATTTGTAGCTTCTAAAAACGCTGATGCTGTGCTAAGTGCAAATAAGCAAATGAAGTGAAAACAAGGCCACCGAAGCTGAAAAGCGTAAGTACATGGAAGATGTTTCTTTCTCATGAAATGCAATGTTATTTGCAATGCAGATGACAGACTTTCATGTTAGTAATAGCAAGTCAAGTTTAGAGCTTCATTACACAGAATCACTAATTTGAAGTTTCTAGGAACTCTAATGCTGTTTTTAGTGCAATTAAGCAAATGAAGAGAAATCAAGTACACAGAAGCTGAAAATCTTCTTTCTCAGTGAGAGAAAGTTGATTTATGCAATTTTAAGAGTAAAGCATAAGTACATGGAAGATGTTTCTTATGAAATGTAATGTTATTTGCAATGCAGATGACAGATTTTCATGTTTTAGAACATTTTTTGAATAGCAAGTCAAGTTTAGAGCTTCAATGACAAAATCACTAATGTGGAGCTTCTAATAACACTGATGCTATGCTAAGTGGAAATAAGCAAATGAAGTGAAAACAAGGCCACCGAAGCTGAAAAGCGTAAGTACATGGAAGATGTTTCTTTCTCATGAAATGCAATGTTATTTGCAATGCAGATGACAGACTTTCATGTTAGGAATAGCAAGTCAAGTTTAGAGCTTCAATACACAGAATCACTAATTTGAAGTTTCTAGGAACTCTAATGCTGTATTTAGTGCAATTAAGTAAATTAAGAGAAAAGAAGGCCACCGAAACTGAAAGGCGTAAGTACATGGAAGATGTTTCTTTCTCATGAAATGTAATGTTATTTGCAATGCAGATGACAGACTTTCATGTTAGGAATAGCAAGTCAAGTTTAGAGCTTCAATACACAGAATCACTAATTTGAAGTTTCTAGGAACTCAAATGCTGTCTTTAGTGCAATTAAGCAAATTAAGAGAAATCAAGGCCACAGAAGCTGAAAATCTTCTTTCTCAGTGAGAGTAAGTTGGTTTATGCAATTTTAAGAGTAAAGCTTAAGTACATGGAAGATGTTTCTTTCGCATGAAATGTAGTTATTTGCCATCCAGAAGACAGATTTTCATGTTTTAGAGCTTTTTAGTAGAGAAAGTCATGTTACAGCTTCAATGCACAGAATCACTAATTTGAAGTTTCTAGGAACTCAAATGCTGTGTTAAGTGCAATTAAGCAAATGAAGAGAAATCAAGTACATAGAAGCTGGAAATCTTCTTTCTCAGTGAGAGTAAATTGGTTCATGCAATTTTAAGAGTAAAGCGTAAGTACATGAAAAATGTTTCTTTCTCATGAAATGTAATGTTATTTGCTATGAAGGAGACAGATTTCCATGTTTTAGAGCTGTTTAGCAGAGAAAGTCATGTTACAGCTTCAATGCACAGAATCGTTAGCTTAGACCATCTAACAACACTAATGCTGTGTTTAGAGCAACTAAGCAAATAAAGACAAAGCAATGATGCTGAAAAACTTCTTTCTCAGTGACACAAAGTTGATTCATGCAATTTAAAAGAGTAAAGCTTTAAATACATGAAAGATGTTTGTTTCTCATTAACGTAATGTTATTTGCAATGAAGGAGACAGATTTCCATGTTTTAGAACTTTTTTTGAATAGCAAGTCAAGTTTAGAGCTTCAATGACAAAATCACTAATTTGGAGCTTCTAATAACACTGATGCTGTGCTAAGTGCAAATAAGCAAATGAAGTGAAAACAAGGCCACCGAAGCTGAAAAGCGTAAGTACATGGAAGATGTTTCTTTCTCATGAAATGCAATGTTATTTGCAATGCAGATGACAGACTTTCATGTTAGTAATAGCAAGTCAAGTTTAGAGCTTCATTACACAGAATCACTAATTTGAAGTTTCTAGGAACTCTAATGCTGTTTTTAGTGCAATTAAGCAAATTAAGAGAAATCAAGGCCACAGAAGCTGAAAATCTTCTTTCTCAGTGAGAGTAAGTTGGTTTATGCAATTTTAAGAGTAAAGCTTAAGTACATGGAAGATGTTTCTTTCGCATGAAATGTAGTTATTTGCCATCCAGAAGACAGATTTCCATGTTTTAGAGCTGTTTAGCAGAGAAAGTCATGTTACAGCTTCAATACACAGAATCATTAATTTGAAGTTTCTAGGAAATCTAATGCTGTTTTTAGTGCAATTATTCAAATGAAGAGAAATCAAGGCCACAGAAGCTGAAAATCTTCTTTCTCAGTGAGAGTAAGTTGGTTTATGCAATTTTAAGAGTAAAGCGTAAGTACATGAAAAATGTTTCTTTCTCATGAAATGTAATGTTATTTGCTATGAAGGAGACAGATTTCCATGTTTTAGAGCTGTTTAGCAGAGAAAGTCATGTTACAGCTTCAATGCACAGAATCGTTAGCTTAGACCATCTAACAACACTAATGCTGTGTTTAGAGCAACTAAGCAAATAAAGACAAAGCAATGATGCTGAAAAACTTCTTTCTCAGTGACACAAAGTTGATTCATGCAATTTAAAAGAGTAAAGCTTTAAATACATGAAAGATGTTTGTTTCTCATTAATGTAATGTTATTTACAATGAAGGAGACAGATTTCCATGTTTTAGAACTTTTTTTGAATAGCAAGTCAAGTTTAGAGCTTCAATGACAAAATCACTAATTTGTAGCTTCTAAAAACGCTGATGCTGTGCTAAGTGCAAATAAGCAAATGAAGTGAAAACAAGGCCACCGAAGCTGAAAAGCGTAAGTACATGGAAGATGTTTCTTTCTCATGAAATGCAATGTTATTTGCAATGCAGATGACAGACTTTCATGTTAGTAATAGCAAGTCAAGTTTAGAGCTTCATTACACAGAATCACTAATTTGAAGTTTCTAGGAACTCTAATGCTGTTTTTAGTGCAATTAAGCAAATGAAGAGAAATCAAGTACACAGAAGCTGAAAATCTTCTTTCTCAGTGAGAGAAAGTTGATTTATGCAATTTTAAGAGTAAAGCATAAGTACATGGAAGATGTTTCTTATGAAATGTAATGTTATTTGCAATGCAGATGACAGATTTTCATGTTTTAGAACATTTTTTGAATAGCAAGTCAAGTTTAGAGCTTCAATGACAAAATCACTAATGTGGAGCTTCTAATAACACTGATGCTATGCTAAGTGGAAATAAGCAAATGAAGTGAAAACAAGGCCACCGAAGCTGAAAAGCGTAAGTACATGGAAGATGTTTCTTTCTCATGAAATGCAATGTTATTTGCAATGCAGATGACAGACTTTCATGTTAGGAATAGCAAGTCAAGTTTAGAGCTTCAATACACAGAATCACTAATTTGAAGTTTCTAGGAACTCTAATGCTGTGTTTAGTGCAATTAAGTAAACTAAAGAGAAAACAAGGCCACCGAAGCTGAAAGGCGTAAGTACATGGAAGATGTTTCTTTCTCATGAAATGTAATGTTATTTGCAATGCAGATGACAGACTTTCATGTTAGTAATAGCAAGTCAAGTTTAGAGCTTCAATACACAGAATCACTAATTTGAAGTTTCTAGGATCTCAAATGCTGTGTTTAGTGCAATTAAGCAAATTAAGAGAAATCAAGGCCACAGAATCTGAAAATCTTCTTTCTCAGTGAGAGTAAGTTGGTTTATGCAATTTTAAGAGTAAAGCTTAAGTACATGGAAGATGTTTCTTTCGCATGAACTGTAGTTATTTGCCATCCAGAAGACAGATTTTCATGTTTTAGAGCTTTTTAGTAGAGAAAGTCATGTTACAGCTTCAATTCACAGAATCATTCATTTGAAGTTTCTAGGAAATCTAATGCTGTTTTTAGTGCAATTATGCAAATGAAGCGAAATCAAGGCCACAGAAGCTGAAAATCTTCTTTCTCAGTGAGAGTAAGTTGGTTTATGCAATTTTAAGAGTAAAGCGTTAGTACATGAAAAATGTTTCTCTCTCATGAAATGTAGTTATTTGCCATCCAGAAGACAGATTTTCATGTTTTAGAGCTTTTTAGTAGAGAAAGTCATGTTACAGCTTCAATGCACAGAATCACTAATTTGAAGTTTCTAGGAACTCTAATGCTGTTTTTAGTGCAATTAAGCAAATGAAGAGAAATCAAGTACATAGAAGCTGGAAATCTTCTTTCTCAGTGAGAATAAGTTGGTGTATGCAATTTTAAGAGTAAAGCTTAAGTACATGGAAGATGTTTCTTTCGCATGAAATGTAGTTATTTGCCATCCAGAAGACAGATTTTCATGTTTCAGAGCTTTTTAGTAGAGAAAGTCATGTTACAGCTTCAATGCACAGAATCACTAATTTGAAGTTTCTAGGAACTCTAATGCTGTGTTTAGTGCAATTAAGCAAATGAAGAGAAATCAAGGCCACAGAAGCTGAAAATCTTCTTTCTCAGTGAGAGTAAGTTTGTTTATGCAATTTTAAGCGTAAAGCGTAAGTACAAGAAAAATGTTTCTTTCTCATGAAATGTAATGTCATTTGCAATGCAGATGACAGATTTTCATGTTTTAGAACGTTTTTGAATAGCAAGTCAAGTTAGAGCTTCACTGCACAGAATCGTTAGCTTAGACCATCTAACAACACTAATGCTGTGTTTAGAGCAACTAAGCAAATAAAGACAAAGCAAAGATGCTGAAAAACTTCTTTCTCAGTGACACAAAGTTGATTCATGCAATTTAAAAGAGTAAAGCTTAAATACATGAAAGATGTTTGTTTCTCATTAATGTAGTTATTTGCAATGAAGGGAACAGATTTCCATGTTTTAGAGATTATTTTGCAGAAAAAGTCAATTACAGCTTCAATGCACAGAATCACTAATTTGAAGTTTCTAGGAGCTCTAATGCTGTGTTTAGTGCAATTAAGTAAATTAAGAGAAAACAAGGCCACCGAAGCTGAAAGGTGTAAGTACATGGAAGATGTTTCTTTCTCATGAAATGTAATGTTATTTGCAATGCAGATGACAGATTTTCATGTTTTAGAACATTTTTTGAATAGCAAGTCAAGTTTAGAGCTTCAATGACAAAATCACTAATTTGGAGCTTCTAATAACACTGATGCTGTGCTAAGTGGAAATAAGCAAATGAAGTGAAAACAAGGCCACCGAAGCTGAAAAGCGTAAGTACATGGAAGATGTTTCTTTCTCATGAAATGCAATGTTATTTGCAATGCAGATGACAGACTTTCATGTTAGGAATAGCAAGTCAAGTTTAGAGCTTCAATACACAGAATCACTAATTTGAAGTTTCTAGGAACTCTAATGCTGTGTTTAGTGCAATTAAGCAAATTAAGAGAAATCAAGGCCACAGAAGCTGAAAATCTTCTTTCTCAGTGAGAGTAAGTTGGTTTATGCAATTTTAAGAGTAAAGCTTAAGTACATGGAAGATGTTTCTTTCGCATGAAATGTAGTTATTTGCCATCCAGAAGACAGATTTTCATGTTTTAGAGGTTTTTAGTAGAGAAAGTCATGTTACAGCTTCAATGCACAGAATCACTAATTTGAAGTTTCTAGGAACTCTAATGCTGTGTTTAGTGCAATTAAGTAAATTAAGAGAAAACAAGGCCACCGAAGCTGAAAGGCGTAAGTACATGGAAGATGTTTCTTTCTAATGAAATGTAATGTTATTTGCAATGCAGATGACAGATTTTCATGTTTTAGAACTTTTTTTGAATAGCAAGTCAAGTTTAGAGCTTCAATGACAAAATCACTAATTTGGAGCTTCTAATAACACTGATGCTGTGCTAAGTGCAAATAAGCAAATGAAGTGAAAACAAGGCCACCGAAGCTGAAAAGCGTAAGTACATGGAAGATGTTTCTTTCTCATGAAATGCAATGTTATTTGCAATGCAGATGACAGACTTTCATGTTAGGAATAGCAAGTCAAGTTTAGAGCTTCAATACACAGAATCACTAATTTGAAGTTTCTAGGAACTCAAATGCTGTGTTTAGTGCAATTAAGCAAATTAAGAGAAATCAAGGCCACAGAAGCTGAAAATCTTCTTTCTCAGTGAGAGTAAGTTGGTTTATGCAGTTTTAAGAGTAAAGCTTAAGTACATGGAAGATGTTTCTTTCACATGAAATGTAATGTTATTTGCAATGCAGATGACAGATTTTCATGTTTTAGATCTTTTTAGCAGAGAAAGTCGTTACAGCTTCAATGCACAAAATCACTAATTTGGAGCGTCTAAGAACACTAATGCTGTGTTTAGTGCAATTAAGCAAAGGAAGAGAAAGTAAGGCCACAGAAGCTGAAAATCTTCTTTCTCAGTGAGAGAAAGTTGATTTATGCAATTTTAAGCGTAAAGCGTAAGTACATGGAAGATGTTTCTTTCTCATGAAATGTAATGTTATTTGCAATGAAGGAGACAGATGTCCATGTTTAAGAGCATTTATGCAGAGAAAGTCATGTTACATCAATGCATAGAATCAGTTATTTGGAGCTTTTAAGAACAATAATGCTGTGTACTGTGCAACATAAGCAAATAACGACAAAGCAAGGCCACATTAGCTGAAAAACTTCTTTCTCAGTGAGAGTAAGTTGGTTTCTGCAATTTTAAGAGTAAAGCTTAAGTGCATGGAAGATGTTTCTTTCGCATGAAATGTAATGTTACTTGCAATGAAGGAGACATATTTCCATGTTTTAGAGATTTTGTCGTAGAAAAAGTCAATTACAGCTTCAATGCACAGAATCACTAATTTGAAGTTTCTAGGAACTCTAATGCTGTAGTTAGTGCAATTAAGCAAATGAAGAGAAATCAAGTACACAGAAGCTGAAAATCTTCTTTCTCAGTGAGAGTAAGTTGGTTTATGCAATTTTAAGAGTAAAGCGTAAGTACATTGAAGATGTTTCTTTCTCATGAAATGTAATGTTACTTGCAATGGAGACAGATTTCCATGTTTTAGAGATTTTTTCGTAGAAAAAGTCAATTACAGCTTCAATGCACAAAATCACTAATTTGGAGCGTCTAAGAACACTAATGCTGTGTTTAGTGCAATTAAGCAAAGGAAGAGAAAGTAAGGCCACAGAAGCTGAAAAGATTCTTTCTCAGTGAGAGAAAGTTGATTCATGCAATTTTAAGAGTAAAGCGTAAGTACATGAAAAATGTTTCTTTCTCATGAAATGTAATGTTATTTGCAATGAAGGAGACAGATGTCCATGTTTTAGAGCATTTTTGCAGAGAAAGTCTTGTTACAGCTTCAATGCACAAAATCACTAATTTGGAGCTTCTAATAACACTAATGCTGTGCTAAGTGCAACTAAGCAAATGAAGAGAAAGCAAGGCCACAGATGCTGAAAAGTTTTTTTCTCAGTGAGAGTAAGTTGGTTTATGCAATTTTGAGAGTAAAGCTTTAGTACATGGAAGATGTTTCTTTCACATGAAATGTAATGTTATTTGCAATGCAGATGACAGATTTTCATGTTTTAGATCTTTTTAGCAGAGAAAGTCGTTACAGCTTCAATGCACAAAATCACTAATTTGGAGCGTCTAAGAACACTAATGCTGTGTTTAGTGCAATTAAGCAAAGGAAGAGAAAGTAAGGCCACAGAAGCTGAAAATCTTCTTTCTCAGTGAGAGAAAGTTGATTTATGCAATTTAAAAGAGTAAAGCTTTAAATACATGAAAGATGTTTGTTTCTCATTAATGTAATGTTGTTTACAATGAAGGAGACAGATTTCCATGTTTTAGAACTTTTTTTGAATAGCAAGTCAAGTTTAGAGTTATTTGCTATGAAGGAGACAGATTTCCATGTTTTAGAGATTATTTTGCAGAAAAAGTCAATTACAGCTTCAATGCACAGAATCACTAATTTGAAGATTCTAGGAACCCTGATGCTGTGTTTAGAGCAATTAAGCAAATTAAGAGAAAACAAGGCCACCGAAGCTGAAAAGCGTAAGTACATGGAAGATGTTTCTTTCTCATGAAATGCAATGTTATTGGCTATGAAGGAGACAGATTTTCATGTTTTACAACGTTTTTGAATAGCAAGTCAAGTTAGAGCTTCACTGCACAGAATCGTTAGCTTAGACCATCTAACAACACTAATGCTGTGTTTAGAGCAACTAAGCAAATAAAGACAAAGCAAAGATGCTGAAAAACTTCTTTCTCAGTGACACAAAGTTGATTCATGCAATTTAAAAGAGTAAAGCTTAAATGCATGAAAGATGTTTGTTTCTCATTAATGTAATGTTATTTGCAATGAAGGAGACAGATTTCCATGTTTTAGAACTTTTTTTGAATAGCAAGTCAAGTTTAGAGCTTCAATGACAAAATCACTAATTTGGAGCTTCTAATAACACTGATGCTGTGCTAAGTGCAAATAAGCAAATGAAGTGAAAACAAGGCCACCGAAGCTGAAAAGCGTAAGTACATGGAAGATGTTTCTTTCTCATGAAATGCAATGTTATTTGCAATGCAGATGACAGACTTTCATGTTAGGAATAGCAAGTCAAGTTTAGAGCTTCAATACACAGAATCACTAATTTGAAGTTTCTAGGAACTCTAATGCTGTGTTTAGTGCAATTAAGTAAATTAAGAGAAAACAAGGCCACCGAAGCTGAAAGGCGTAAGTACATGGAAGATGTTTCTTTCTCATGAAATGTAATGTTATTTGCAATGCAGATGACAGACTTTCATGTTAGGAATAGCAAGTCAAGTTTAGAGCTTCAATACACAGAATCACTAATTTGAAGTTTCTAGGATCTCAAATGCTGTGTTTAGTGCAATTAAGCAAATTAAGAGAAATCAAGGCCACAGAAGCTGAAAATCTTCTTTCTCAGTGAGAGTAAGTTGGTTTATGCAATTTTAAGAGTAAAGCTTAAGTACATGGAAGATGTTTCTTTCGCATGAAATGTAGTTATTTGCCATCCAGAAGACAGATTTTCATGTTTTAGAGCTTTTTAGTAGAGAAAGTCATGTTACAGCTTCAATTCACAGAATCATTCATTTGAAGTTTCTAGGAAATCTAATGCTGTTTTTAGTGCAATTATGCAAATGAAGAGAAATCAAGGCCACAGAAGCTGAAAATCTTCTTTCTCAGTGAGAGTAAGTTGGTTTATGCAATTTTAAGAGTAAAGCGTAAGTACATGAAAAATGTTTCTTTCTCATGAAATGTAATGTTATTTGCTATGAAGGAGACAGATTTCCATGTTTTAGAGCTGTTTAGCAGAGAAAGTCATGTTACAGCTTCAATACACAGAATCATTAATTTGAAGTTTCTAGGAAATCTAATGCTGTTTTTAGTGCAATTATTCAAATGAAGAGAAATCAAGGCCACAGAAGCTGAAAATCTTCTTTCTCAGTGAGAGTAAGTTGTTTTATGCAATTTTAAGAGTAAAGCGTAAGTACATGAAAAATGTTTCTTTCTCATGAAATGTAATGTTATTTGCTATGAAGGAGACAGATTTCCATGTTTTAGAGCTGTTTAGCAGAGAAAGTCATGTTACAGCTTCAATGCACAGAATCGTTAGCTTAGACCATCTAACAACACTAATGCTGTGTTTAGAGCAACTAAGCAAATAAAGACAAAGCAATGATGCTGAAAAACTTCTTTCTCAGTGACACAAAGTTGATTCATGCAATTTAAAAGAGTAAAGCTTTAAAGACATGAAAGATGTTTGTTTCTCATTAATGTAATGTTATTTACAATGAAGGAGACAGATATCCATGTTTTAGAACTTTTTTTGAATAGCAAGTCAAGTTTAGAGCTTCAATGACAAAATCACTAATTTGTAGCTTCTAAAAACGCTGATGCTGTGCTAAGTGCAAATAAGCAAATGAAGTGAAAACAAGGCCACCGAAGCTGAAAAGCGTAAGTACATGGAAGATGTTTCTTTCTCATGAAATGCAATGTTATTTGCAATGCAGATGACAGACTTTCATGTTAGTAATAGCAAGTCAAGTTTAGAGCTTCATTACACAGAATCACTAATTTGAAGTTTCTAGGAACTCTAATGCTGTTTTTAGTGCAATTAAGCAAATGAAGAGAAATCAAGTACACAGAAGCTGAAAATCTTCTTTCTCAGTGAGAGAAAGTTGATTTATGCAATTTTAAGAGTAAAGCATAAGTACATGGAAGATGTTTCTTTCTCATGAAATGTAATGTTATTTGCAATGCAGATGACAGATTTTCATGTTTTAGAACATTTTTTGAATAGCAAGTCAAGTTTAGAGCTTCACTGACAAAATCACTAATTTGGAGCTTCTAATAACACTGATGCTATGCTAAGTGGAAATAAGCAAATGAAGTGAAAACAAGGCCACCGAAGCTGAAAAGCGTAAGTACATGGAAGATGTTTCTTTCTCATGAAATGCAATGTTATTTGCAATGCAGATGACAGACTTTCATGTTAGGAATAGCAAGTCAAGTTTAGAGCTTCAATACACAGAATCACTAATTTGAAGTTTCTAGGAACTCTAATGCTGTGTTTAGTGCAATTAAGCAAACTAAAGAGAAAACAAGGCCACCGAAGCTGAAAGGCGTAAGTACATGGAAGATGTTTCTTTCTCATGAAATGTAATGTTATTTGCAATGCAGATGACAGACGTTCATGTTAGGAATAGCAAGTCAAGTTTAGAGCTTCAATACACAGAATCACTAATTTGAAGTTTCTAGGATCTCAAATGCTGTGTTTAGTGCAATTAAGCAAATTAAGAGAAATCAAGGCCACAGAAGCTGAAAATCTTCTTTCTCAGTGAGAGTAAGTAGGTTTATTCAATTTTAAGAGTAAAGCTTAAGTACATGGAAGATGTTTCTTTCGCATGAACTGTAGTTATTTGCCATCCAGAAGACAGATTTTCATGTTTTAGAGCTTTTTAGTAGAGAAAGTCATGTTACAGCTTCAATTCACAGAATCATTCATTTGAAGTTTCTAGGAAATCTAATGCTGTTTTTAGTGCAATTATGCAAATGAAGAGAAATCAAGGCCACAGAAGCTGAAAATCTTCTTTCTCAGTGAGAGTAAGTTGGTTTATGCAATTTTAAGAGTAAAGCGTAAGTACATGAAAAATGTTTCTTTCTCATGAAATGTAATGTTATTTGCTATGAAGGAGACAGATTTCCATGTTTTAGAGCTGTTTAGCAGAGAAAGTCATGTTACAGCTTCAATGCACAGAATCGTTAGCTTAGACCATCTAACAACACTAATGCTGTGTTTAGAGCAACTAAGCAAATAAAGACAAAGCAATGATGCTGAAAAACTTATTTCTCAGTGACACAAAGTTGATTCATGCAATTTAAAAGAGTAAAGCTTTAAATACATGAAAGATGTTTGTTTCTCATTAATGTAATGTTGTTTACAATGAAGGAGACAGATTTCCATGTTTTAGAACTTTTTTTGAATAGCAAGTCAAGTTTAGAGTTATTTGCTATGAAGGAGACAGATTTCCATGTTTTAGAGATTATTTTGCAGAAAAAGTCAATTACAGCTTCAATGCACAGAATCACTAATTTGAAGATTCTAGGAACCCTGATGCTGTGTTTAGAGCAATTAAGCAAATTAAGAGAAAACAAGGCCACCGAAGCTGAAAAGCGTAAGTACATGGAAGATGTTTCTTTCTCATGAAATGCAATGTTATTGGCTATGAAGGAGACAGATTTTCATGTTTTACAACGTTTTTGAATAGCAAGTCAAGTTAGAGCTTCACTGCACAGAATCGTTAGCTTAGACCATCTAACAACACTAATGCTGTGTTTAGAGCAACTAAGCAAATAAAGACAAAGCAAAGATGCTGAAAAACTTCTTTCTCAGTGACACAAAGTTGATTCATGCAATTTAAAAGAGTAAAGCTTAAATGCATGAAAGATGTTTGTTTCTCATTAATGTAATGTTATTTGCAATGAAGGAGACAGATTTCCATGTTTTAGAACTTTTTTTGAATAGCAAGTCAAGTTTAGAGCTTCAATGACAAAATCACTAATTTGGAGCTTCTAATAACACTGATGCTGTGCTAAGTGCAAATAAGCAAATGAAGTGAAAACAAGGCCACCGAAGCTGAAAAGCGTAAGTACATGGAAGATGTTTCTTTCTCATGAAATGCAATGTTATTTGCAATGCAGATGACAGACTTTCATGTTAGGAATAGCAAGTCAAGTTTAGAGCTTCAATACACAGAATCACTAATTTGAAGTTTCTAGGAACTCTAATGCTGTGTTTAGTGCAATTAAGTAAATTAAGAGAAAACAAGGCCACCGAAGCTGAAAGGCGTAAGTACATGGAAGATGTTTCTTTCTCATGAAATGTAATGTTATTTGCAATGCAGATGACAGACTTTCATGTTAGGAATAGCAAGTCAAGTTTAGAGCTTCAATACACAGAATCACTAATTTGAAGTTTCTAGGATCTCAAATGCTGTGTTTAGTGCAATTAAGCAAATTAAGAGAAATCAAGGCCACAGAAGCTGAAAATCTTCTTTCTCAGTGAGAGTAAGTTGGTTTATGCAATTTTAAGAGTAAAGCTTAAGTACATGGAAGATGTTTCTTTCGCATGAAATGTAGTTATTTGCCATCCAGAAGACAGATTTTCATGTTTTAGAGCTTTTTAGTAGAGAAAGTCATGTTACAGCTTCAATTCACAGAATCATTCATTTGAAGTTTCTAGAAAATCTAATGCTGTTTTTAGTGCAATTATGCAAATGAAGAGAAATCAAGGCCACAGAAGCTGAAAATCTTCTTTCTCAGTGAGAGTAAGTTGGTTTATGCAATTTTAAGAGTAAAGCGTAAGTACATGAAAAATGTTTCTTTCTCATGAAATGTAATGTTATTTGCTATGAAGGAGACAGATTTCCATGTTTTAGAGCTGTTTAGCAGAGAAAGTCATGTTACAGCTTCAATACACAGAATCATTAATTTGAAGTTTCTAGGAAATCTAATGCTGTTTTTAGTGCAATTAAGCAAATGAAGAGAAATCAAGGCCACAGAAGCTGAAAATCTTCTTTCTCAGTGAGAGTAAGTTGGTTTATGCAATTTTAAGAGTAAAGCGTAAGTACATGAAAAATGTTTCTTTCTCATGAAATGTAATGTTATTTGCTATGAAGGAGACAGATTTCCATGTTTTAGAGCTGTTTAGCAGAGAAAGTCATGTTACAGCTTCAATACACAGAATCATTAATTTGAAGTTTCTAGGAAATCTAATGCTGTTTTTAGTGCAATTATTCAAATGAAGAGAAATCAAGGCCACAGAAGCTGAAAATCTTCTTTCTCAGTGAGAGTAAGTTGGTTTATGCAATTTTAAGAGTAAAGCGTAAGTACATGAAAAATGTTTCTTTCTCATGAAATGTAATGTTATTTGCTATGAAGGAGACAGATTTCCATGTTTTAGAGATTATTTTGCAGAAAAAGTCAATTACAGCTTCAATGCACAGAATCACTAATTTGAAGATTCTAGGAACCCTGATGCTGTGTTTAGAGCAATTAAGCAAATTAAGAGAAAACAAGGCCACCGAAGCTGAAAAGCGTAAGTACATGGAAGATGTTTCTTTCTCATGAAATGCAATGTTATTGGCTATGAAGGAGACAGATTTTCATGTTTTAGAACGTTTTTGAATAGCAAGTCAAGTTAGAGCTTCACTGCACAGAATCGTTAGCTTAGACCATCTAACAACACTAATGCTGTGTTTAGAGCAACTAAGCAAATAAAGACAAAGCAAAGATGCTGAAAAACTTCTTTCTCAGTGACACAAAGTTGATTCATGCAATTTAAAAGAGTAAAGCTTAAATGCATGAAAGATGTTTGTTTCTCATTAATGTAATGTTATTTGCAATGAAGGAGACAGATTTCCATGTTTTAGAGATTATTTTGAATAGCAAGTCAAGTTTAGAGCTTCAATGACAAAATCACTAATTTGTAGCTTCTAAAAACGCTGATGCTGTGCTAAGTGCAAATAAGCAAATGAAGTGAAAACAAGGCCACCGAAGCTGAAAAGCGTAAGTACATGGAAGATGTTTCTTTCTCATGAAATGCAATGTTATTTGCAATGCAGATGACAGACTTTCATGTTAGTAATAGCAAGTCAAGTTTAGAGCTTCATTACACAGAATCACTAATTTGAAGTTTCTAGGAACTCTAATGCTGTGTTTAGTGCAATTAAGTAAATTAAGAGAAAACAAGTACACAGAAGCTGAAAATCTTCTTTCTCAGTGAGAGAAAGTTGATTTATGCAATTTTAAGAGTAAAGCATAAGTACATGGAAGATGTTTCTTTCTCATGAAATGTAATGTTATTTGCAATGCAGATGACAGATTTTCATGTTTTAGAACATTTTTTGAATAGCAAGTCAAGTTTAGAGCTTCACTGACAAAATCACTAATTTGGAGCTTCTAATAACACTGATGCTATGCTAAGTGGAAATAAGCAAATGAAGTGAAAACAAGGCCACCGAAGCTGAAAAGCGTAAGTACATGGAAGATGTTTCTTTCTCATGAAATGCAATGTTATTTGCAATGCAGATGACAGACTTTCATGTTAGGAATAGCAAGTCAAGTTTAGAGCTTCAATACACAGAATCACTAATTTGAAGTTTCTAGGAACTCTAATGCTGTGTTTAGTGCAATTAAGCAAACTAAAGAGAAAACAAGGCCACCGAAGCTGAAAGGCGTAAGTACATGGAAGATGTTTCTTTCTCATGAAATGTAATGTTATTTGCAATGCAGATGACAGACTTTCATGTTAGGAATAGCAAGTCAAGTTTAGAGCTTCAATACACAGAATCACTAATTTGAAGTTTCTAGGATCTCAAATGCTGTGTTTAGTGCAATTAAGCAAATTAAGAGAAATCAAGGCCACAGAAGCTGAAAATCTTCTTTCTCAGTGAGAGTAAGTAGGTTTATTCAATTTTAAGAGTAAAGCTTAAGTACATGGAAGATGTTTCTTTCGCATGAACTGTAGTTATTTGCCATCCAGAAGACAGATTTTCATGTTTTAGAGCTTTTTAGTAGAGAAAGTCATGTTACAGCTTCAATTCACAGAATCATTCATTTGAAGTTTCTAGGAAATCTAATGCTGTTTTTAGTGCAATTATGCAAATGAAGAGAAATCAAGGCCACAGAAGCTGAAAATCTTCTTTCTCAGTGAGAGTAAGTTGGTTTATGCAATTTTAAGAGTAAAGCGTAAGTACATGAAAAATGTTTCTTTCTCATGAAATGTAATGTTATTTGCTATGAAGGAGACAGATTTCCATGTTTTAGAGCTGTTTAGCAGAGAAAGTCATGTTACAGCTTCAATGCACAGAATCGTTAGCTTAGACCATCTAACAACACTAATGCTGTGTTTAGAGCAACTAAGCAAATAAAGACAAAGCAATGATGCTGAAAAACTTATTTCTCAGTGACACAAAGTTGATTCATGCAATTTAAAAGAGTAAAGCTTTAAATACATGAAAGATGTTTGTTTCTCATTAATGTAATGTTGTTTACAATGAAGGAGACAGATTTCCATGTTTTAGAACTTTTTTTGAATAGCAAGTCAAGTTTAGAGTTATTTGCTATGAAGGAGACAGATTTCCATGTTTTAGAGATTATTTTGCAGAAAAAGTCAATTACAGCTTCAATGCACAGAATCACTAATTTGAAGATTCTAGGAACCCTGATGCTGTGTTTAGAGCAATTAAGCAAATTAAGAGAAAACAAGGCCACCGAAGCTGAAAAGCGTAAGTACATGGAAGATGTTTCTTTCTCATGAAATGCAATGTTATTGGCTATGAAGGAGACAGATTTTCATGTTTTACAACGTTTTTGAATAGCAAGTCAAGTTAGAGCTTCACTGCACAGAATCGTTAGCTTAGACCATCTAACAACACTAATGCTGTGTTTAGAGCAACTAAGCAAATAAAGACAAAGCAAAGATGCTGAAAAACTTCTTTCTCAGTGACACAAAGTTGATTCATGCAATTTAAAAGAGTAAAGCTTAAATGCATGAAAGATGTTTGTTTCTCATTAATGTAATGTTATTTGCAATGAAGGAGACAGATTTCCATGTTTTAGAACTTTTTTTGAATAGCAAGTCAAGTTTAGAGCTTCAATGACAAAATCACTAATTTGGAGCTTCTAATAACACTGATGCTGTGCTAAGTGCAAATAAGCAAATGAAGTGAAAACAAGGCCACCGAAGCTGAAAAGCGTAAGTACATGGAAGATGTTTCTTTCTCATGAAATGCAATGTTATTTGCAATGCAGATGACAGACTTTCATGTTAGGAATAGCAAGTCAAGTTTAGAGCTTCAATACACAGAATCACTAATTTGAAGTTTCTAGGAACTCTAATGCTGTGTTTAGTGCAATTAAGTAAATTAAGAGAAAACAAGGCCACCGAAGCTGAAAGGCGTAAGTACATGGAAGATGTTTCTTTCTCATGAAATGTAATGTTATTTGCAATGCAGATGACAGACTTTCATGTTAGGAATAGCAAGTCAAGTTTAGAGCTTCAATACACAGAATCACTAATTTGAAGTTTCTAGGATCTCAAATGCTGTGTTTAGTGCAATTAAGCAAATTAAGAGAAATCAAGGCCACAGAAGCTGAAAATCTTCTTTCTCAGTGAGAGTAAGTTGGTTTATGCAATTTTAAGAGTAAAGCTTAAGTACATGGAAGATGTTTCTTTCGCATGAAATGTAGTTATTTGCCATCCAGAAGACAGATTTTCGTGTTTTAGAGCTTTTTAGTAGAGAAAGTCATGTTACAGCTTCAATTCACAGAATCATTCATTTGAAGTTTCTAGAAAATCTAATGCTGTTTTTAGTGCAATTATGCAAATGAAGAGAAATCAAGGCCACAGAAGCTGAAAATCTTCTTTCTCAGTGAGAGTAAGTTGGTTTATGCAATTTTAAGAGTAAAGCGTAAGTACATGAAAAATGTTTCTTTCTCATGAAATGTAATGTTATTTGCTATGAAGGAGACAGATTTCCATGTTTTAGAGCTGTTTAGCAGAGAAAGTCATGTTACAGCTTCAATACACAGAATCATTAATTTGAAGTTTCTAGGAAATCTAATGCTGTTTTTAGTGCAATTAAGCAAATGAAGAGAAATCAAGGCCACAGAAGCTGAAAATCTTCTTTCTCAGTGAGAGTAAGTTGGTTTATGCAATTTTAAGAGTAAAGCGTAAGTACATGAAAAATGTTTCTTTCTCATGAAATGTAATGTTATTTGCTATGAAGGAGACAGATTTCCATGTTTTAGAGCTGTTTAGCAGAGAAAGTCATGTTACAGCTTCAATACACAGAATCATTAATTTGAAGTTTCTAGGAAATCTAATGCTGTTTTTAGTGCAATTATTCAAATGAAGAGAAATCAAGGCCACAGAAGCTGAAAATCTTCTTTCTCAGTGAGAGTAAGTTGGTTTATGCAATTTTAAGAGTAAAGCGTAAGTACATGAAAAATGTTTCTTTCTCATGAAATGTAATGTTATTTGCTATGAAGGAGACAGATTTCCATGTTTTAGAGATTATTTTGCAGAAAAAGTCAATTACAGCTTCAATGCACAGAATCACTAATTTGAAGATTCTAGGAACCCTGATGCTTCTCATTAATGTAATGTTGTTTACAATGAAGGAGACAGATTTCCATGTGTTAGAACATTTTTTGAATAGCAAGTCAAGTTTAGAGCTTCAATACACAGAATCACTAATTTGAAGTTTCTAGGAACTCAAATGCTGTGTTAAGTGCAATTAAGCAAATGAAGAGAAATCAAGTACATAGAAGCTGGAAATCTTCTTTCTCAGTGAGAGTAAATTGGTTCATGCAATTTTAAGAGTAAAGCGTAAGTACATGAAAAAAGTTTCTTTCTCATGAAATGTAATGTTATTTGCTATGAAGGAGACAGATTTCCAAGTTTTAGAGCTGTTTAGCAGAGAAAGTCATGTTACAGCTTCAATGCACAGAATCGTTAGCTTAGACCATCTAACAACACTAATGCTGTGTTTAGAGCAACTAAGCAAATAAAGACAAAGCAATGATGCTGAAAAACTTCTTTCTCAGTGACACAAAGTTGATTCATGCAATTTAAAAGAGTAAAGCTTTAAATACATGAAAGATGTTTGTTTCTCATTAATGTAATGTTATTTGCAATGAAGGAGACAGATTTCCATGTTTTAGAACTTTTTTTGAATAGCAAGTCAAGTTTAGAGCTTCAATGACAAAATCATTAATTTGGAGCTTCTAATAACACTGATGCTGTGCTAAGTGCAAATAAGCAAATGAAGTGAAAACAAGGCCACCGAAGCTGAAAAGCGTAAGTACATGGAAGATGTTTCTTTCTCATGAAATGCAATGTTATTTGCAATGCAGATGACAGACTTTCATGTTAGGAATAGCAAGTCAAGTTTAGAGCTTCAATACACAGAATCACTAATTTGAAGTTTCTAGGAACTCTAATGCTGTGTTTAGTGCAATTAAGTAAATTAAGAGAAAACAAGGCCACCGAAGCTGAAAGGCGTAAGTACATGGAAGATGTTTCTTTCTCATGAAATGTAATGTTATTTGCAATGCAGATGACAGACTTTCATGTTAGGAATAGCAAGTCAAGTTTAGAGCTTCAATACACAGAATCACTAATTTGAAGTTTCTAGGATCTCAAATGCTGTGTTTAGTGCAATTAAGCAAATTAAGAGAAATCAAGGCCACAGAAGCTGAAAATCTTCTTTCTCAGTGAGAGTAAGTTGGTTTATGCAATTTTAAGAGTAAAGCTTAAGTACATGGAAGATGTTTCTTTCGCATGAAATGTAGTTATTTGCCATCCAGAAGACAGATTTTCATGTTTTAGAGCTTTTTAGTAGAGAAAGTCATGTTACAGCTTCAATTCACAGAATCATTCATTTGAAGTTTCTAGGAAATCTAATGCTGTTTTTAGTGCAATTATGCAAATGAAGAGAAATCAAGGCCACAGAAGCTGAAAATCTTCTTTCTCAGTGAGAGTAAGTTGGTTTATGCAATTTTAAGAGTAAAGCGTAAGTACATGAAAAATGTTTCTTTCTCATGAAATGTAATGTTATTTGCTATGAAGGAGACAGATTTCCATGTTTTAGAGCTGTTTAGCAGAGAAAGTCATGTTACAGCTTCAATACACAGAATCATTAATTTGAAGTTTCTAGGAAATCTAATGCTGTTTTTAGTGCAATTATTCAAATGAAGAGAAATCAAGGCCACAGAAGCTGAAAATCTTCTTTCTCAGTGAGAGTAAGCTGTTTTATGCAATTTTAAGAGTAAAGCGTAAGTACATGAAAAATGTTTCTTTCTCATGAAATGTAATGTTATTTGCTATGAAGGAGACAGATTTCCATGTTTTAGAGCTGTTTAGCAGAGAAAGTCATGTTACAGCTTCAATGCACAGAATCGTTAGCTTAGACCATCTAACAACACTAATGCTGTGTTTAGAGCAACTAAGCAAATAAAGACAAAGCAATGATGCTGAAAAACTTCTTTCTCAGTGACACAAAGTTGATTCATGCAATTTAAAAGAGTAAAGCTTTAAAGACATGAAAGATGTTTGTTTCTCATTAATGTAATGTTATTTACAATGAAGGAGACAGATATCCATGTTTTAGAACTTTTTTTGAATAGCAAGTCAAGTTTAGAGCTTCAATGACAAAATCACTAATTTGTAGCTTCTAAAAACGCTGATGCTGTGCTAAGTGCAAATAAGCAAATGAAGTGAAAACAAGGCCACCGAAGCTGAAAAGCGTAAGTACATGGAAGATGTTTCTTTCTCATGAAATGCAATGTTATTTGCAATGCAGATGACAGACTTTCATGTTAGGAATAGCAAGTCAAGTTTAGAGCTTCAATACACAGAATCACTAATTTGAAGTTTCTAGGAACTCTAATGCTGTGTTTAGTGCAATTAAGTAAATTAAGAGAAAACAAGGCCACCGAAGCTGAAAGGCGTAAGTACATGGAAGATGTTTCTTTCTCATGAAATGTAATGTTATTTGCAATGCAGATGACAGACTTTCATGTTAGGAATAGCAAGTCAAGTTTAGAGCTTCAATACACAGAATCACTAATTTGAAGTTTCTAGGATCTCAAATGCTGTGTTTAGTGCAATTAAGCAAATTAAGAGAAATCAAGGCCACAGAAGCTGAAAATCTTCTTTCTCAGTGAGAGTAAGTTGGTTTATGCAATTTTAAGAGTAAAGCTTAAGTACATGGAAGATGTTTCTTTCGCATGAAATGTAGTTATTTGCCATCCAGAAGACAGATTTTCATGTTTTAGAGCTTTTTAGTAGAGAAAGTCATGTTACAGCTTCAATTCACAGAATCATTCATTTGAAGTTTCTAGGAAATCTAATGCTGTTTTTAGTGCAATTATGCAAATGAAGAGAAATCAAGGCCACAGAAGCTGAAAATCTTCTTTCTCAGTGAGAGTAAGTTGGTTTATGCAATTTTAAGAGTAAAGCGTAAGTACATGAAAAATGTTTCTTTCTCATGAAATGTAATGTTATTTGCTATGAAGGAGACAGATTTCCATGTTTTAGAGCTGTTTAGCAGAGAAAGTCATGTTACAGCTTCAATACACAGAATCATTAATTTGAAGTTTCTAGGAAATCTAATGCTGTTTTTAGTGCAATTATTCAAATGAAGAGAAATCAAGGCCACAGAAGCTGAAAATCTTCTTTCTCAGTGAGAGTAAGTTGTTTTATGCAATTTTAAGAGTAAAGCGTAAGTACATGAAAAATGTTTCTTTCTCATGAAATGTAATGTTATTTGCTATGAAGGAGACAGATTTCCATGTTTTAGAGCTGTTTAGCAGAGAAAGTCATGTTACAGCTTCAATGCACAGAATCGTTAGCTTAGACCATCTAACAACACTAATGCTGTGTTTAGAGCAACTAAGCAAATAAAGACAAAGCAATGATGCTGAAAAACTTCTTTCTCAGTGACACAAAGTTGATTCATGCAATTTAAAAGAGTAAAGCTTTAAAGACATGAAAGATGTTTGTTTCTCATTAATGTAATGTTATTTACAATGAAGGAGACAGATATCCATGTTTTAGAACTTTTTTTGAATAGCAAGTCAAGTTTAGAGCTTCAATGACAAAATCACTAATTTGTAGCTTCTAAAAACGCTGATGCTGTGCTAAGTGCAAATAAGCAAATGAAGTGAAAACAAGGCCACCGAAGCTGAAAAGCGTAAGTACATGGAAGATGTTTCTTTCTCATGAAATGCAATGTTATTTGCAATGCAGATGACAGACTTTCATGTTAGTAATAGCAAGTCAAGTTTAGAGCTTCATTACACAGAATCACTAATTTGAAGTTTCTAGGAACTCTAATGCTGTTTTTAGTGCAATTAAGCAAATGAAGAGAAATCAAGTACACAGAAGCTGAAAATCTTCTTTCTCAGTGAGAGAAAGTTGATTTATGCAATTTTAAGAGTAAAGCATAAGTACATGGAAGATGTTTCTTTCTCATGAAATGTAATGTTATTTGCAATGCAGATGACAGATTTTCATGTTTTAGAACATTTTTTGAATAGCAAGTCAAGTTTAGAGCTTCACTGACAAAATCACTAATTTGGAGCTTCTAATAACACTGATGCTATGCTAAGTGGAAATAAGCAAATGAAGTGAAAACAAGGCCACCGAAGCTGAAAAGCGTAAGTACATGGAAGATGTTTCTTTCTCATGAAATGCAATGTTATTTGCAATGCAGATGACAGACTTTCATGTTAGGAATAGCAAGTCAAGTTTAGAGCTTCAATACACAGAATCACTAATTTGAAGTTTCTAGGAACTCTAACGCTGTGTTTAGTGCAATTAAGTAAACTAAAGAGAAAACAAGGCCACCGAAGCTGAAAGGCGTAAGTACATGGAAGATGTTTCTTTCTCATGAAATGTAATGTTATTTGCAATGCAGATGACAGACTTTCATGTTAGGAATAGCAAGTCAAGTTTAGAGCTTCAATACACAGAATCACTAATTTGAAGTTTCTAGGATCTCAAATGCTGTGTTTAGTGCAATTAAGCAAATTAAGAGAAATCAAGGCCACAGAAGCTGAAAATCTTCTTTCTCAGTGAGAGTAAGTAGGTTTATTCAATTTTAAGAGTAAAGCTTAAGTACATGGAAGATGTTTCTTTCGCATGAACTGTAGTTATTTGCCATCCAGAAGACAGATTTTCATGTTTTAGAGCTTTTTAGTAGAGAAAGTCATGTTACAGCTTCAATTCACAGAATCATTCATTTGAAGTTTCTAGGAAATCTAATGCTGTTTTTAGTGCAATTATGCAAATGAAGAGAAATCAAGGCCACAGAAGCTGAAAATCTTCTTTCTCAGTGAGAGTAAGTTGGTTTATGCAATTTTAAGAGTAAAGCGTAAGTACATGAAAAATGTTTCTTTCTCATGAAATGTAATGTTATTTGCTATGAAGGAGACAGATTTCCATGTTTTAGAGCTGTTTAGCAGAGAAAGTCATGTTACAGCTTCAATGCACAGAATCGTTAGCTTAGACCATCTAACAACACTAATGCTGTGTTTAGAGCAACTAAGCAAATAAAGACAAAGCAATGATGCTGAAAAACTTATTTCTCAGTGACACAAAGTTGATTCATGCAATTTAAAAGAGTAAAGCTTTAAATACATGAAAGATGTTTGTTTCTCATTAATGTAATGTTGTTTACAATGAAGGAGACAGATTTCCATGTTTTAGAACTTTTTTTGAATAGCAAGTCAAGTTTAGAGTTATTTGCTATGAAGGAGACAGATTTCCATGTTTTAGAGATTATTTTGCAGAAAAAGTCAATTACAGCTTCAATGCACAGAATCACTAATTTGAAGATTCTAGGAACCCTGATGCTGTGTTTAGAGCAATTAAGCAAATTAAGAGAAAACAAGGCCACCGAAGCTGAAAAGCGTAAGTACATGGAAGATGTTTCTTTCTCATGAAATGCAATGTTATTGGCTATGAAGGAGACAGATTTTCATGTTTTACAACGTTTTTGAATAGCAAGTCAAGTTAGAGCTTCACTGCACAGAATCGTTAGCTTAGACCATCTAACAACACTAATGCTGTGTTTAGAGCAACTAAGCAAATAAAGACAAAGCAAAGATGCTGAAAAACTTCTTTCTCAGTGACACAAAGTTGATTCATGCAATTTAAAAGAGTAAAGCTTAAATGCATGAAAGATGTTTGTTTCTCATTAATGTAATGTTATTTGCAATGAAGGAGACAGATTTCCATGTTTTAGAACTTTTTTTGAATAGCAAGTCAAGTTTAGAGCTTCAATGACAAAATCACTAATTTGGAGCTTCTAATAACACTGATGCTGTGCTAAGTGCAAATAAGCAAATGAAGTGAAAACAAGGCCACCGAAGCTGAAAAGCGTAAGTACATGGAAGATGTTTCTTTCTCATGAAATGCAATGTTATTTGCAATGCAGATGACAGACTTTCATGTTAGGAATAGCAAGTCAAGTTTAGAGCTTCAATACACAGAATCACTAATTTGAAGTTTCTAGGAACTCTAATGCTGTGTTTAGTGCAATTAAGTAAATTAAGAGAAAACAAGGCCACCGAAGCTGAAAGGCGTAAGTACATGGAAGATGTTTCTTTCTCATGAAATGTAATGTTATTTGCAATGCAGATGACAGACTTTCATGTTAGGAATAGCAAGTCAAGTTTAGAGCTTCAATACACAGAATCACTAATTTGAAGTTTCTAGGATCTCAAATGCTGTGTTTAGTGCAATTAAGCAAATTAAGAGAAATCAAGGCCACAGAAGCTGAAAATCTTCTTTCTCAGTGAGAGTAAGTTGGTTTATGCAATTTTAAGAGTAAAGCTTAAGTACATGGAAGATGTTTCTTTCGCATGAAATGTAGTTATTTGCCATCCAGAAGACAGATTTTCATGTTTTAGAGCTTTTTAGTAGAGAAAGTCATGTTACAGCTTCAATTCACAGAATCATTCATTTGAAGTTTCTAGAAAATCTAATGCTGTTTTTAGTGCAATTATGCAAATGAAGAGAAATCAAGGCCACAGAAGCTGAAAATCTTCTTTCTCAGTGAGAGTAAGTTGGTTTATGCAATTTTAAGAGTAAAGCGTAAGTACATGAAAAATGTTTCTTTCTCATGAAATGTAATGTTATTTGCTATGAAGGAGACAGATTTCCATGTTTTAGAGCTGTTTAGCAGAGAAAGTCATGTTACAGCTTCAATACACAGAATCATTAATTTGAAGTTTCTAGGAAATCTAATGCTGTTTTTAGTGCAATTAAGCAAATGAAGAGAAATCAAGGCCACAGAAGCTGAAAATCTTCTTTCTCAGTGAGAGTAAGTTGGTTTATGCAATTTTAAGAGTAAAGCGTAAGTACATGAAAAATGTTTCTTTCTCATGAAATGTAATGTTATTTGCTATGAAGGAGACAGATTTCCATGTTTTAGAGCTGTTTAGCAGAGAAAGTCATGTTACAGCTTCAATACACAGAATCATTAATTTGAAGTTTCTAGGAAATCTAATGCTGTTTTTAGTGCAATTATTCAAATGAAGAGAAATCAAGGCCACAGAAGCTGAAAATCTTCTTTCTCAGTGAGAGTAAGTTGGTTTATGCAATTTTAAGAGTAAAGCGTAAGTACATGAAAAATGTTTCTTTCTCATGAAATGTAATGTTATTTGCTATGAAGGAGACAGATTTCCATGTTTTAGAGATTATTTTGCAGAAAAAGTCAATTACAGCTTCAATGCACAGAATCACTAATTTGAAGATTCTAGGAACCCTGATGCTGTGTTTAGAGCAATTAAGCAAATTAAGAGAAAACAAGGCCACCGAAGCTGAAAAGCGTAAGTACATGGAAGATGTTTCTTTCTCATGAAATGCAATGTTATTGGCTATGAAGGAGACAGATTTTCATGTTTTAGAACGTTTTTGAATAGCAAGTCAAGTTAGAGCTTCACTGCACAGAATCGTTAGCTTAGACCATCTAACAACACTAATGCTGTGTTTAGAGCAACTAAGCAAATAAAGACAAAGCAAAGATGCTGAAAAACTTCTTTCTCAGTGACACAAAGTTGATTCATGCAATTTAAAAGAGTAAAGCTTAAATGCATGAAAGATGTTTGTTTCTCATTAATGTAATGTTATTTGCAATGAAGGAGACAGATTTCCATGTTTTAGAGATTATTTTGAATAGCAAGTCAAGTTTAGAGCTTCAATGACAAAATCACTAATTTGTAGCTTCTAAAAACGCTGATGCTGTGCTAAGTGCAAATAAGCAAATGAAGTGAAAACAAGGCCACCGAAGCTGAAAAGCGTAAGTACATGGAAGATGTTTCTTTCTCATGAAATGCAATGTTATTTGCAATGCAGATGACAGACTTTCATGTTAGGAATAGCAAGTCAAGTTTAGAGCTTCAATACACAGAATCACTAATTTGAAGTTTCTAGGAACTCTAATGCTGTGTTTAGTGCAATTAAGTAAATTAAGAGAAAACAAGGCCACCGAAGCTGAAAGGCGTAAGTACATGGAAGATGTTTCTTTCTCATGAAATGTAATGTTATTTGCAATGCAGATGACAGACTTTCATGTTAGGAATAGCAAGTCAAGTTTAGAGCTTCAATACACAGAATCATTAATTTGAAGTTTCTAGGAAATCTAATGCTGTTTTTAGTGCAATTAAGCAAATGAAGAGAAATCAAGGCCACAGAAGCTGAAAATCTTCTTTCTCAGTGAGAGTAAGTTGGTTTATGCAATTTTAAGAGTAAAGCGTAAGTACATGAAAAATGTTTCTTTCTCATGAAATGTAATGTTATTTGCTATGAAGGAGACAGATTTCCATGTTTTAGAGCTGTTTAGCAGAGAAAGTCATGTTACAGCTTCAATACACAGAATCATTAATTTGAAGTTTCTAGGAAATCTAATGCTGTTTTTAGTGCAATTATTCAAATGAAGAGAAATCAAGGCCACAGAAGCTGAAAATCTTCTTTCTCAGTGAGAGTAAGTTGGTTTATGCAATTTTAAGAGTAAAGCGTAAGTACATGAAAAATGTTTCTTTCTCATGAAATGTAATGTTATTTGCTATGAAGGAGACAGATTTCCATGTTTTAGAGATTATTTTGCAGAAAAAGTCAATTACAGCTTCAATGCACAGAATCACTAATTTGAAGATTCTAGGAACCCTGATGCTGTGTTTAGAGCAATTAAGCAAATTAAGAGAAAACAAGGCCACCGAAGCTGAAAAGCGTAAGTACATGGAAGATGTTTCTTTCTCATGAAATGCAATGTTATTGGCTATGAAGGAGACAGATTTTCATGTTTTAGAACGTTTTTGAATAGCAAGTCAAGTTAGAGCTTCACTGCACAGAATCGTTAGCTTAGACCATCTAACAACACTAATGCTGTGTTTAGAGCAACTAAGCAAATAAAGACAAAGCAAAGATGCTGAAAAACTTCTTTCTCAGTGACACAAAGTTGATTCATGCAATTTAAAAGAGTAAAGCTTAAATGCATGAAAGATGTTTGTTTCTCATTAATGTAATGTTATTTGCAATGAAGGAGACAGATTTCCATGTTTTAGAGATTATTTTGAATAGCAAGTCAAGTTTAGAGCTTCAATGACAAAATCACTAATTTGTAGCTTCTAAAAACGCTGATGCTGTGCTAAGTGCAAATAAGCAAATGAAGTGAAAACAAGGCCACCGAAGCTGAAAAGCGTAAGTACATGGAAGATGTTTCTTTCTCATGAAATGCAATGTTATTTGCAATGCAGATGACAGACTTTCATGTTAGTAATAGCAAGTCAAGTTTAGAGCTTCATTACACAGAATCACTAATTTGAAGTTTCTAGGAACTCTAATGCTGTGTTTAGTGCAATTAAGTAAATTAAGAGAAAACAAGTACACAGAAGCTGAAAATCTTCTTTCTCAGTGAGAGAAAGTTGATTTATGCAATTTTAAGAGTAAAGCATAAGTACATGGAAGATGTTTCTTTCTCATGAAATGTAATGTTATTTGCAATGCAGATGACAGATTTTCATGTTTTAGAACATTTTTTGAATAGCAAGTCAAGTTTAGAGCTTCACTGACAAAATCACTAATTTGGAGCTTCTAATAACACTGATGCTATGCTAAGTGGAAATAAGCAAATGAAGTGAAAACAAGGCCACCGAAGCTGAAAAGCGTAAGTACATGGAAGATGTTTCTTTCTCATGAAATGCAATGTTATTTGCAATGCAGATGACAGACTTTCATGTTAGGAATAGCAAGTCAAGTTTAGAGCTTCAATACACAGAATCACTAATTTGAAGTTTCTAGGAACTCTAATGCTGTGTTTAGTGCAATTAAGCAAACTAAAGAGAAAACAAGGCCACCGAAGCTGAAAGGCGTAAGTACATGGAAGATGTTTCTTTCTCATGAAATGTAATGTTATTTGCAATGCAGATGACAGACTTTCATGTTAGGAATAGCAAGTCAAGTTTAGAGCTTCAATACACAGAATCACTAATTTGAAGTTTCTAGGATCTCAAATGCTGTGTTTAGTGCAATTAAGCAAATTAAGAGAAATCAAGGCCACAGAAGCTGAAAATCTTCTTTCTCAGTGAGAGTAAGTAGGTTTATTCAATTTTAAGAGTAAAGCTTAAGTACATGGAAGATGTTTCTTTCGCATGAACTGTAGTTATTTGCCATCCAGAAGACAGATTTTCATGTTTTAGAGCTTTTTAGTAGAGAAAGTCATGTTACAGCTTCAATTCACAGAATCATTCATTTGAAGTTTCTAGGAAATCTAATGCTGTTTTTAGTGCAATTATGCAAATGAAGAGAAATCAAGGCCACAGAAGCTGAAAATCTTCTTTCTCAGTGAGAGTAAGTTGGTTTATGCAATTTTAAGAGTAAAGCGTAAGTACATGAAAAATGTTTCTTTCTCATGAAATGTAATGTTATTTGCTATGAAGGAGACAGATTTCCATGTTTTAGAGCTGTTTAGCAGAGAAAGTCATGTTACAGCTTCAATGCACAGAATCGTTAGCTTAGACCATCTAACAACACTAATGCTGTGTTTAGAGCAACTAAGCAAATAAAGACAAAGCAATGATGCTGAAAAACTTATTTCTCAGTGACACAAAGTTGATTCATGCAATTTAAAAGAGTAAAGCTTTAAATACATGAAAGATGTTTGTTTCTCATTAATGTAATGTTGTTTACAATGAAGGAGACAGATTTCCATGTTTTAGAACTTTTTTTGAATAGCAAGTCAAGTTTAGAGTTATTTGCTATGAAGGAGACAGATTTCCATGTTTTAGAGATTATTTTGCAGAAAAAGTCAATTACAGCTTCAATGCACAGAATCACTAATTTGAAGATTCTAGGAACCCTGATGCTGTGTTTAGAGCAATTAAGCAAATTAAGAGAAAACAAGGCCACCGAAGCTGAAAAGCGTAAGTACATGGAAGATGTTTCTTTCTCATGAAATGCAATGTTATTGGCTATGAAGGAGACAGATTTTCATGTTTTACAACGTTTTTGAATAGCAAGTCAAGTTAGAGCTTCACTGCACAGAATCGTTAGCTTAGACCATCTAACAACACTAATGCTGTGTTTAGAGCAACTAAGCAAATAAAGACAAAGCAAAGATGCTGAAAAACTTCTTTCTCAGTGACACAAAGTTGATTCATGCAATTTAAAAGAGTAAAGCTTAAATGCATGAAAGATGTTTGTTTCTCATTAATGTAATGTTATTTGCAATGAAGGAGACAGATTTCCATGTTTTAGAACTTTTTTTGAATAGCAAGTCAAGTTTAGAGCTTCAATGACAAAATCACTAATTTGGAGCTTCTAATAACACTGATGCTGTGCTAAGTGCAAATAAGCAAATGAAGTGAAAACAAGGCCACCGAAGCTGAAAAGCGTAAGTACATGGAAGATGTTTCTTTCTCATGAAATGCAATGTTATTTGCAATGCAGATGACAGACTTTCATGTTAGGAATAGCAAGTCAAGTTTAGAGCTTCAATACACAGAATCACTAATTTGAAGTTTCTAGGAACTCTAATGCTGTGTTTAGTGCAATTAAGTAAATTAAGAGAAAACAAGGCCACCGAAGCTGAAAGGCGTAAGTACATGGAAGATGTTTCTTTCTCATGAAATGTAATGTTATTTGCAATGCAGATGACAGACTTTCATGTTAGGAATAGCAAGTCAAGTTTAGAGCTTCAATACACAGAATCACTAATTTGAAGTTTCTAGGATCTCAAATGCTGTGTTTAGTGCAATTAAGCAAATTAAGAGAAATCAAGGCCACAGAAGCTGAAAATCTTCTTTCTCAGTGAGAGTAAGTTGGTTTATGCAATTTTAAGAGTAAAGCTTAAGTACATGGAAGATGTTTCTTTCGCATGAAATGTAGTTATTTGCCATCCAGAAGACAGATTTTCATGTTTTAGAGCTTTTTAGTAGAGAAAGTCATGTTACAGCTTCAATTCACAGAATCATTCATTTGAAGTTTCTAGAAAATCTAATGCTGTTTTTAGTGCAATTATGCAAATGAAGAGAAATCAAGGCCACAGAAGCTGAAAATCTTCTTTCTCAGTGAGAGTAAGTTGGTTTATGCAATTTTAAGAGTAAAGCGTAAGTACATGAAAAATGTTTCTTTCTCATGAAATGTAATGTTATTTGCTATGAAGGAGACAGATTTCCATGTTTTAGAGCTGTTTAGCAGAGAAAGTCATGTTACAGCTTCAATACACAGAATCATTAATTTGAAGTTTCTAGGAAATCTAATGCTGTTTTTAGTGCAATTAAGCAAATGAAGAGAAATCAAGGCCACAGAAGCTGAAAATCTTCTTTCTCAGTGAGAGTAAGTTGGTTTATGCAATTTTAAGAGTAAAGCGTAAGTACATGAAAAATGTTTCTTTCTCATGAAATGTAATGTTATTTGCTATGAAGGAGACAGATTTCCATGTTTTAGAGCTGTTTAGCAGAGAAAGTCATGTTACAGCTTCAATACACAGAATCATTAATTTGAAGTTTCTAGGAAATCTAATGCTGTTTTTAGTGCAATTATTCAAATGAAGAGAAATCAAGGCCACAGAAGCTGAAAATCTTCTTTCTCAGTGAGAGTAAGTTGGTTTATGCAATTTTAAGAGTAAAGCGTAAGTACATGAAAAATGTTTCTTTCTCATGAAATGTAATGTTATTTGCTATGAAGGAGACAGATTTCCATGTTTTAGAGATTATTTTGCAGAAAAAGTCAATTACAGCTTCAATGCACAGAATCACTAATTTGAAGATTCTAGGAACCCTGATGCTGTGTTTAGAGCAATTAAGCAAATTAAGAGAAAACAAGGCCACCGAAGCTGAAAAGCGTAAGTACATGGAAGATGTTTCTTTCTCATGAAATGCAATGTTATTGGCTATGAAGGAGACAGATTTTCATGTTTTAGAACGTTTTTGAATAGCAAGTCAAGTTAGAGCTTCACTGCACAGAATCGTTAGCTTAGACCATCTAACAACACTAATGCTGTGTTTAGAGCAACTAAGCAAATAAAGACAAAGCAAAGATGCTGAAAAACTTCTTTCTCAGTGACACAAAGTTGATTCATGCAATTTAAAAGAGTAAAGCTTAAATGCATGAAAGATGTTTGTTTCTCATTAATGTAATGTTATTTGCAATGAAGGAGACAGATTTCCATGTTTTAGAGATTATTTTGAATAGCAAGTCAAGTTTAGAGCTTCAATGACAAAATCACTAATTTGTAGCTTCTAAAAACGCTGATGCTGTGCTAAGTGCAAATAAGCAAATGAAGTGAAAACAAGGCCACCGAAGCTGAAAAGCGTAAGTACATGGAAGATGTTTCTTTCTCATGAAATGCAATGTTATTTGCAATGCAGATGACAGACTTTCATGTTAGTAATAGCAAGTCAAGTTTAGAGCTTCATTACACAGAATCACTAATTTGAAGTTTCTAGGAACTCTAATGCTGTGTTTAGTGCAATTAAGTAAATTAAGAGAAAACAAGTACACAGAAGCTGAAAATCTTCTTTCTCAGTGAGAGAAAGTTGATTTATGCAATTTTAAGAGTAAAGCATAAGTACATGGAAGATGTTTCTTTCTCATGAAATGTAATGTTATTTGCAATGCAGATGACAGATTTTCATGTTTTAGAACATTTTTTGAATAGCAAGTCAAGTTTAGAGCTTCACTGACAAAATCACTAATTTGGAGCTTCTAATAACACTGATGCTATGCTAAGTGGAAATAAGCAAATGAAGTGAAAACAAGGCCACCGAAGCTGAAAAGCGTAAGTACATGGAAGATGTTTCTTTCTCATGAAATGCAATGTTATTTGCAATGCAGATGACAGACTTTCATGTTAGGAATAGCAAGTCAAGTTTAGAGCTTCAATACACAGAATCACTAATTTGAAGTTTCTAGGAACTCTAATGCTGTGTTTAGTGCAATTAAGCAAACTAAAGAGAAAACAAGGCCACCGAAGCTGAAAGGCGTAAGTACATGGAAGATGTTTCTTTCTCATGAAATGTAATGTTATTTGCAATGCAGATGACAGACTTTCATGTTAGGAATAGCAAGTCAAGTTTAGAGCTTCAATACACAGAATCACTAATTTGAAGTTTCTAGGATCTCAAATGCTGTGTTTAGTGCAATTAAGCAAATTAAGAGAAATCAAGGCCACAGAAGCTGAAAATCTTCTTTCTCAGTGAGAGTAAGTAGGTTTATTCAATTTTAAGAGTAAAGCTTAAGTACATGGAAGATGTTTCTTTCGCATGAACTGTAGTTATTTGCCATCCAGAAGACAGATTTTCATGTTTTAGAGCTTTTTAGTAGAGAAAGTCATGTTACAGCTTCAATTCACAGAATCATTCATTTGAAGTTTCTAGGAAATCTAATGCTGTTTTTAGTGCAATTATGCAAATGAAGAGAAATCAAGGCCACAGAAGCTGAAAATCTTCTTTCTCAGTGAGAGTAAGTTGGTTTATGCAATTTTAAGAGTAAAGCGTAAGTACATGAAAAATGTTTCTTTCTCATGAAATGTAATGTTATTTGCTATGAAGGAGACAGATTTCCATGTTTTAGAGCTGTTTAGCAGAGAAAGTCATGTTACAGCTTCAATGCACAGAATCGTTAGCTTAGACCATCTAACAACACTAATGCTGTGTTTAGAGCAACTAAGCAAATAAAGACAAAGCAATGATGCTGAAAAACTTATTTCTCAGTGACACAAAGTTGATTCATGCAATTTAAAAGAGTAAAGCTTTAAATACATGAAAGATGTTTGTTTCTCATTAATGTAATGTTGTTTACAATGAAGGAGACAGATTTCCATGTTTTAGAACTTTTTTTGAATAGCAAGTCAAGTTTAGAGTTATTTGCTATGAAGGAGACAGATTTCCATGTTTTAGAGATTATTTTGCAGAAAAAGTCAATTACAGCTTCAATGCACAGAATCACTAATTTGAAGATTCTAGGAACCCTGATGCTGTGTTTAGAGCAATTAAGCAAATTAAGAGAAAACAAGGCCACCGAAGCTGAAAAGCGTAAGTACATGGAAGATGTTTCTTTCTCATGAAATGCAATGTTATTGGCTATGAAGGAGACAGATTTTCATGTTTTACAACGTTTTTGAATAGCAAGTCAAGTTAGAGCTTCACTGCACAGAATCGTTAGCTTAGACCATCTAACAACACTAATGCTGTGTTTAGAGCAACTAAGCAAATAAAGACAAAGCAAAGATGCTGAAAAACTTCTTTCTCAGTGACACAAAGTTGATTCATGCAATTTAAAAGAGTAAAGCTTAAATGCATGAAAGATGTTTGTTTCTCATTAATGTAATGTTATTTGCAATGAAGGAGACAGATTTCCATGTTTTAGAACTTTTTTTGAATAGCAAGTCAAGTTTAGAGCTTCAATGACAAAATCACTAATTTGGAGCTTCTAATAACACTGATGCTGTGCTAAGTGCAAATAAGCAAATGAAGTGAAAACAAGGCCACCGAAGCTGAAAAGCGTAAGTACATGGAAGATGTTTCTTTCTCATGAAATGCAATGTTATTTGCAATGCAGATGACAGACTTTCATGTTAGGAATAGCAAGTCAAGTTTAGAGCTTCAATACACAGAATCACTAATTTGAAGTTTCTAGGAACTCTAATGCTGTGTTTAGTGCAATTAAGTAAATTAAGAGAAAACAAGGCCACCGAAGCTGAAAGGCGTAAGTACATGGAAGATGTTTCTTTCTCATGAAATGTAATGTTATTTGCAATGCAGATGACAGACTTTCATGTTAGGAATAGCAAGTCAAGTTTAGAGCTTCAATACACAGAATCACTAATTTGAAGTTTCTAGGATCTCAAATGCTGTGTTTAGTGCAATTAAGCAAATTAAGAGAAATCAAGGCCACAGAAGCTGAAAATCTTCTTTCTCAGTGAGAGTAAGTTGGTTTATGCAATTTTAAGAGTAAAGCTTAAGTACATGGAAGATGTTTCTTTCGCATGAAATGTAGTTATTTGCCATCCAGAAGACAGATTTTCATGTTTTAGAGCTTTTTAGTAGAGAAAGTCATGTTACAGCTTCAATTCACAGAATCATTCATTTGAAGTTTCTAGAAAATCTAATGCTGTTTTTAGTGCAATTATGCAAATGAAGAGAAATCAAGGCCACAGAAGCTGAAAATCTTCTTTCTCAGTGAGAGTAAGTTGGTTTATGCAATTTTAAGAGTAAAGCGTAAGTACATGAAAAATGTTTCTTTCTCATGAAATGTAATGTTATTTGCTATGAAGGAGACAGATTTCCATGTTTTAGAGCTGTTTAGCAGAGAAAGTCATGTTACAGCTTCAATACACAGAATCATTAATTTGAAGTTTCTAGGAAATCTAATGCTGTTTTTAGTGCAATTATTCAAATGAAGAGAAATCAAGGCCACAGAAGCTGAAAATCTTCTTTCTCAGTGAGAGTAAGTTGGTTTATGCAATTTTAAGAGTAAAGCGTAAGTACATGAAAAATGTTTCTTTCTCATGAAATGTAATGTTATTTGCTATGAAGGAGACAGATTTCCATGTTTTAGAGATTATTTTGCAGAAAAAGTCAATTACAGCTTCAATGCACAGAATCACTAATTTGAAGATTCTAGGAACCCTGATGCTGTGTTTAGAGCAATTAAGCAAATTAAGAGAAAACAAGGCCACCGAAGCTGAAAAGCGTAAGTACATGGAAGATGTTTCTTTCTCATGAAATGCAATGTTATTGGCTATGAAGGAGACAGATTTTCATGTTTTAGAACGTTTTTGAATAGCAAGTCAAGTTAGAGCTTCACTGCACAGAATCGTTAGCTTAGACCATCTAACAACACTAATGCTGTGTTTAGAGCAACTAAGCAAATAAAGACAAAGCAAAGATGCTGAAAAACTTCTTTCTCAGTGACACAAAGTTGATTCATGCAATTTAAAAGAGTAAAGCTTAAATGCATGAAAGATGTTTGTTTCTCATTAATGTAATGTTATTTGCAATGAAGGAGACAGATTTCCATGTTTTAGAGATTATTTTGAATAGCAAGTCAAGTTTAGAGCTTCAATGACAAAATCACTAATTTGTAGCTTCTAAAAACGCTGATGCTGTGCTAAGTGCAAATAAGCAAATGAAGTGAAAACAAGGCCACCGAAGCTGAAAAGCGTAAGTACATGGAAGATGTTTCTTTCTCATGAAATGCAATGTTATTTGCAATGCAGATGACAGACTTTCATGTTAGTAATAGCAAGTCAAGTTTAGAGCTTCATTACACAGAATCACTAATTTGAAGTTTCTAGGAACTCTAATGCTGTGTTTAGTGCAATTAAGTAAATTAAGAGAAAACAAGTACACAGAAGCTGAAAATCTTCTTTCTCAGTGAGAGAAAGTTGATTTATGCAATTTTAAGAGTAAAGCATAAGTACATGGAAGATGTTTCTTTCTCATGAAATGTAATGTTATTTGCAATGCAGATGACAGATTTTCATGTTTTAGAACATTTTTTGAATAGCAAGTCAAGTTTAGAGCTTCACTGACAAAATCACTAATTTGGAGCTTCTAATAACACTGATGCTATGCTAAGTGGAAATAAGCAAATGAAGTGAAAACAAGGCCACCGAAGCTGAAAAGCGTAAGTACATGGAAGATGTTTCTTTCTCATGAAATGCAATGTTATTTGCAATGCAGATGACAGACTTTCATGTTAGGAATAGCAAGTCAAGTTTAGAGCTTCAATACACAGAATCACTAATTTGAAGTTTCTAGGAACTCTAATGCTGTGTTTAGTGCAATTAAGCAAACTAAAGAGAAAACAAGGCCACCGAAGCTGAAAGGCGTAAGTACATGGAAGATGTTTCTTTCTCATGAAATGTAATGTTATTTGCAATGCAGATGACAGACTTTCATGTTAGGAATAGCAAGTCAAGTTTAGAGCTTCAATACACAGAATCACTAATTTGAAGTTTCTAGGATCTCAAATGCTGTGTTTAGTGCAATTAAGCAAATTAAGAGAAATCAAGGCCACAGAAGCTGAAAATCTTCTTTCTCAGTGAGAGTAAGTAGGTTTATTCAATTTTAAGAGTAAAGCTTAAGTACATGGAAGATGTTTCTTTCGCATGAACTGTAGTTATTTGCCATCCAGAAGACAGATTTTCATGTTTTAGAGCTTTTTAGTAGAGAAAGTCATGTTACAGCTTCAATTCACAGAATCATTCATTTGAAGTTTCTAGGAAATCTAATGCTGTTTTTAGTGCAATTATGCAAATGAAGAGAAATCAAGGCCACAGAAGCTGAAAATCTTCTTTCTCAGTGAGAGTAAGTTGGTTTATGCAATTTTAAGAGTAAAGCGTAAGTACATGAAAAATGTTTCTTTCTCATGAAATGTAATGTTATTTGCTATGAAGGAGACAGATTTCCATGTTTTAGAGCTGTTTAGCAGAGAAAGTCATGTTACAGCTTCAATGCACAGAATCGTTAGCTTAGACCATCTAACAACACTAATGCTGTGTTTAGAGCAACTAAGCAAATAAAGACAAAGCAATGATGCTGAAAAACTTATTTCTCAGTGACACAAAGTTGATTCATGCAATTTAAAAGAGTAAAGCTTTAAATACATGAAAGATGTTTGTTTCTCATTAATGTAATGTTGTTTACAATGAAGGAGACAGATTTCCATGTTTTAGAACTTTTTTTGAATAGCAAGTCAAGTTTAGAGTTATTTGCTATGAAGGAGACAGATTTCCATGTTTTAGAGATTATTTTGCAGAAAAAGTCAATTACAGCTTCAATGCACAGAATCACTAATTTGAAGATTCTAGGAACCCTGATGCTGTGTTTAGAGCAATTAAGCAAATTAAGAGAAAACAAGGCCACCGAAGCTGAAAAGCGTAAGTACATGGAAGATGTTTCTTTCTCATGAAATGCAATGTTATTGGCTATGAAGGAGACAGATTTTCATGTTTTACAACGTTTTTGAATAGCAAGTCAAGTTAGAGCTTCACTGCACAGAATCGTTAGCTTAGACCATCTAACAACACTAATGCTGTGTTTAGAGCAACTAAGCAAATAAAGACAAAGCAAAGATGCTGAAAAACTTCTTTCTCAGTGACACAAAGTTGATTCATGCAATTTAAAAGAGTAAAGCTTAAATGCATGAAAGATGTTTGTTTCTCATTAATGTAATGTTATTTGCAATGAAGGAGACAGATTTCCATGTTTTAGAACTTTTTTTGAATAGCAAGTCAAGTTTAGAGCTTCAATGACAAAATCACTAATTTGGAGCTTCTAATAACACTGATGCTGTGCTAAGTGCAAATAAGCAAATGAAGTGAAAACAAGGCCACCGAAGCTGAAAAGCGTAAGTACATGGAAGATGTTTCTTTCTCATGAAATGCAATGTTATTTGCAATGCAGATGACAGACTTTCATGTTAGGAATAGCAAGTCAAGTTTAGAGCTTCAATACACAGAATCACTAATTTGAAGTTTCTAGGAACTCTAATGCTGTGTTTAGTGCAATTAAGTAAATTAAGAGAAAACAAGGCCACCGAAGCTGAAAGGCGTAAGTACATGGAAGATGTTTCTTTCTCATGAAATGTAATGTTATTTGCAATGCAGATGACAGACTTTCATGTTAGGAATAGCAAGTCAAGTTTAGAGCTTCAATACACAGAATCACTAATTTGAAGTTTCTAGGATCTCAAATGCTGTGTTTAGTGCAATTAAGCAAATTAAGAGAAATCAAGGCCACAGAAGCTGAAAATCTTCTTTCTCAGTGAGAGTAAGTTGGTTTATGCAATTTTAAGAGTAAAGCTTAAGTACATGGAAGATGTTTCTTTCGCATGAAATGTAGTTATTTGCCATCCAGAAGACAGATTTTCATGTTTTAGAGCTTTTTAGTAGAGAAAGTCATGTTACAGCTTCAATTCACAGAATCATTCATTTGAAGTTTCTAGAAAATCTAATGCTGTTTTTAGTGCAATTATGCAAATGAAGAGAAATCAAGGCCACAGAAGCTGAAAATCTTCTTTCTCAGTGAGAGTAAGTTGGTTTATGCAATTTTAAGAGTAAAGCGTAAGTACATGAAAAATGTTTCTTTCTCATGAAATGTAATGTTATTTGCTATGAAGGAGACAGATTTCCATGTTTTAGAGCTGTTTAGCAGAGAAAGTCATGTTACAGCTTCAATACACAGAATCATTAATTTGAAGTTTCTAGGAAATCTAATGCTGTTTTTAGTGCAATTAAGCAAATGAAGAGAAATCAAGGCCACAGAAGCTGAAATCTTCTTTCTCAGTGAGAGTAAGTTGGTTTATGCAATTTTAAAGGTAAAGCGTAAGTACATGAAAAATGTTTCTTTCTCATGAAATGTAATGTTATTTGCTATGAAGGAGACAGATTTCCATGTTTTAGAGCTGTTTAGCAGAGAAAGTCATGTTTACAGCTTCAATACACAGAATCATTAATTTGAAGTTTCTAGGAAATCTAATGCTGTTTTTAGTGCAATTATTCAAATGAAGAGAAATCAAGGCCACAGAAGCTGAAAATCTTCTTTCTCAGTGAGAGTAAGTTGGTTTATGCAATTTTAAGAGTAAAGCGTAAGTACATGAAAAATGTTTCTTTCTCATGAAATGTAATGTTATTTGCTATGAAGGAGACAGATTTCCATGTTTTAGAGATTATTTTGCAGAAAAAGTCAATTACAGCTTCAATGCACAGAATCACTAATTTGAAGATTCTAGGAACCCTGATGCTTCTCATTAATGTAATGTTGTTTACAATGAAGGAGACAGATTTCCATGTGTTAGAACATTTTTTGAATAGCAAGTCAAGTTTAGAGCTTCAATACACAGAATCACTAATTTTGAAGTTTCTAGGAACTCAAATGCTGTGTTAAGTGCAATTAAGCAAATGAAGAGAAATCAAGTACATAGAAGCTGGAAATCTTCTTTCTCAGTGAGAGTAAATTGGTTCATGCAATTTTAAGAGTAAAGCGTAAGTACATGAAAAAAGTTTCTTTCTCATGAAATGTAATGTTATTTGCTATGAAGGAGACAGATTTCCAAGTTTTAGAGCTGTTTAGCAGAGAAAGTCATGTTACAGCTTCAATGCACAGAATCGTTAGCTTAGACCATCTAACAACACTAATGCTGTGTTTAGAGCAACTAAGCAAATAAAGACAAAGCAATGATGCTGAAAAACTTCTTTCTCAGTGACACAAAGTTGATTCATGCAATTTAAAAGAGTAAAGCTTTAAATACATGAAAGATGTTTGTTTCTCATTAATGTAATGTTATTTGCAATGAAGGAGACAGATTTCCATGTTTTAGAACTTTTTTTGAATAGCAAGTCAAGTTTAGAGCTTCAATGACAAAATCATTAATTTGGAGCTTCTAATAACACTGATGCTGTGCTAAGTGCAAATAAGCAAATGAAGTGAAAACAAGGCCACCGAAGCTGAAAAGCGTAAGTACATGGAAGATGTTTCTTTCTCATGAAATGCAATGTTATTTGCAATGCAGATGACAGACTTTCATGTTAGGAATAGCAAGTCAAGTTTAGAGCTTCAATACACAGAATCACTAATTTGAAGTTTCTAGGAACTCTAATGCTGTGTTTAGTGCAATTAAGTAAATTAAGAGAAAACAAGGCCACCGAAGCTGAAAGGCGTAAGTACATGGAAGATGTTTCTTTCTCATGAAATGTAATGTTATTTGCAATGCAGATGACAGACTTTCATGTTAGGAATAGCAAGTCAAGTTTAGAGCTTCAATACACAGAATCACTAATTTGAAGTTTCTAGGATCTCAAATGCTGTGTTTAGTGCAATTAAGCAAATTAAGAGAAATCAAGGCCACAGAAGCTGAAAATCTTCTTTCTCAGTGAGAGTAAGTTGGTTTATGCAATTTTAAGAGTAAAGCTTAAGTACATGGAAGATGTTTCTTTCGCATGAAATGTAGTTATTTGCCATCCAGAAGACAGATTTTCATGTTTTAGAGCTTTTTAGTAGAGAAAGTCATGTTACAGCTTCAATTCACAGAATCATTCATTTGAAGTTTCTAGGAAATCTAATGCTGTTTTTAGTGCAATTATGCAAATGAAGAGAAATCAAGGCCACAGAAGCTGAAAATCTTCTTTCTCAGTGAGAGTAAGTTGGTTTATGCAATTTTAAGAGTAAAGCGTAAGTACATGAAAAATGTTTCTTTCTCATGAAATGTAATGTTATTTGCTATGAAGGAGACAGATTTCCATGTTTTAGAGCTGTTTAGCAGAGAAAGTCATGTTACAGCTTCAATACACAGAATCATTAATTTGAAGTTTCTAGGAAATCTAATGCTGTTTTTAGTGCAATTATTCAAATGAAGAGAAATCAAGGCCACAGAAGCTGAAAATCTTCTTTCTCAGTGAGAGTAAGCTGTTTTATGCAATTTTAAGAGTAAAGCGTAAGTACATGAAAAATGTTTCTTTCTCATGAAATGTAATGTTATTTGCTATGAAGGAGACAGATTTCCATGTTTTAGAGCTGTTTAGCAGAGAAAGTCATGTTACAGCTTCAATGCACAGAATCGTTAGCTTAGACCATCTAACAACACTAATGCTGTGTTTAGAGCAACTAAGCAAATAAAGACAAAGCAATGATGCTGAAAAACTTCTTTCTCAGTGACACAAAGTTGATTCATGCAATTTAAAAGAGTAAAGCTTTAAAGACATGAAAGATGTTTGTTTCTCATTAATGTAATGTTATTTACAATGAAGGAGACAGATATCCATGTTTTAGAACTTTTTTTGAATAGCAAGTCAAGTTTAGAGCTTCAATGACAAAATCACTAATTTGTAGCTTCTAAAAACGCTGATGCTGTGCTAAGTGCAAATAAGCAAATGAAGTGAAAACAAGGCCACCGAAGCTGAAAAGCGTAAGTACATGGAAGATGTTTCTTTCTCATGAAATGCAATGTTATTTGCAATGCAGATGACAGACTTTCATGTTAGGAATAGCAAGTCAAGTTTAGAGCTTCAATACACAGAATCACTAATTTGAAGTTTCTAGGAACTCTAATGCTGTGTTTAGTGCAATTAAGTAAATTAAGAGAAAACAAGGCCACCGAAGCTGAAAGGCGTAAGTACATGGAAGATGTTTCTTTCTCATGAAATGTAATGTTATTTGCAATGCAGATGACAGACTTTCATGTTAGGAATAGCAAGTCAAGTTTAGAGCTTCAATACACAGAATCACTAATTTGAAGTTTCTAGGATCTCAAATGCTGTGTTTAGTGCAATTAAGCAAATTAAGAGAAATCAAGGCCACAGAAGCTGAAAATCTTCTTTCTCAGTGAGAGTAAGTTGGTTTATGCAATTTTAAGAGTAAAGCTTAAGTACATGGAAGATGTTTCTTTCGCATGAAATGTAGTTATTTGCCATCCAGAAGACAGATTTTCATGTTTTAGAGCTTTTTAGTAGAGAAAGTCATGTTACAGCTTCAATTCACAGAATCATTCATTTGAAGTTTCTAGGAAATCTAATGCTGTTTTTAGTGCAATTATGCAAATGAAGAGAAATCAAGGCCACAGAAGCTGAAAATCTTCTTTCTCAGTGAGAGTAAGTTGGTTTATGCAATTTTAAGAGTAAAGCGTAAGTACATGAAAAATGTTTCTTTCTCATGAAATGTAATGTTATTTGCTATGAAGGAGACAGATTTCCATGTTTTAGAGCTGTTTAGCAGAGAAAGTCATGTTACAGCTTCAATACACAGAATCATTAATTTGAAGTTTCTAGGAAATCTAATGCTGTTTTTAGTGCAATTATTCAAATGAAGAGAAATCAAGGCCACAGAAGCTGAAAATCTTCTTTCTCAGTGAGAGTAAGTTGTTTTATGCAATTTTAAGAGTAAAGCGTAAGTACATGAAAAATGTTTCTTTCTCATGAAATGTAATGTTATTTGCTATGAAGGAGACAGATTTCCATGTTTTAGAGCTGTTTAGCAGAGAAAGTCATGTTACAGCTTCAATGCACAGAATCGTTAGCTTAGACCATCTAACAACACTAATGCTGTGTTTAGAGCAACTAAGCAAATAAAGACAAAGCAATGATGCTGAAAAACTTCTTTCTCAGTGACACAAAGTTGATTCATGCAATTTAAAAGAGTAAAGCTTTAAAGACATGAAAGATGTTTGTTTCTCATTAATGTAATGTTATTTACAATGAAGGAGACAGATATCCATGTTTTAGAACTTTTTTTGAATAGCAAGTCAAGTTTAGAGCTTCAATGACAAAATCACTAATTTGTAGCTTCTAAAAACGCTGATGCTGTGCTAAGTGCAAATAAGCAAATGAAGTGAAAACAAGGCCACCGAAGCTGAAAAGCGTAAGTACATGGAAGATGTTTCTTTCTCATGAAATGCAATGTTATTTGCAATGCAGATGACAGACTTTCATGTTAGTAATAGCAAGTCAAGTTTAGAGCTTCATTACACAGAATCACTAATTTGAAGTTTCTAGGAACTCTAATGCTGTTTTTAGTGCAATTAAGCAAATGAAGAGAAATCAAGTACACAGAAGCTGAAAATCTTCTTTCTCAGTGAGAGAAAGTTGATTTATGCAATTTTAAGAGTAAAGCATAAGTACATGGAAGATGTTTCTTTCTCATGAAATGTAATGTTATTTGCAATGCAGATGACAGATTTTCATGTTTTAGAACATTTTTTGAATAGCAAGTCAAGTTTAGAGCTTCACTGACAAAATCACTAATTTGGAGCTTCTAATAACACTGATGCTATGCTAAGTGGAAATAAGCAAATGAAGTGAAAACAAGGCCACCGAAGCTGAAAAGCGTAAGTACATGGAAGATGTTTCTTTCTCATGAAATGCAATGTTATTTGCAATGCAGATGACAGACTTTCATGTTAGGAATAGCAAGTCAAGTTTAGAGCTTCAATACACAGAATCACTAATTTGAAGTTTCTAGGAACTCTAACGCTGTGTTTAGTGCAATTAAGTAAACTAAAGAGAAAACAAGGCCACCGAAGCTGAAAGGCGTAAGTACATGGAAGATGTTTCTTTCTCATGAAATGTAATGTTATTTGCAATGCAGATGACAGACTTTCATGTTAGGAATAGCAAGTCAAGTTTAGAGCTTCAATACACAGAATCACTAATTTGAAGTTTCTAGGATCTCAAATGCTGTGTTTAGTGCAATTAAGCAAATTAAGAGAAATCAAGGCCACAGAAGCTGAAAATCTTCTTTCTCAGTGAGAGTAAGTAGGTTTATTCAATTTTAAGAGTAAAGCTTAAGTACATGGAAGATGTTTCTTTCGCATGAACTGTAGTTATTTGCCATCCAGAAGACAGATTTTCATGTTTTAGAGCTTTTTAGTAGAGAAAGTCATGTTACAGCTTCAATTCACAGAATCATTCATTTGAAGTTTCTAGGAAATCTAATGCTGTTTTTAGTGCAATTATGCAAATGAAGAGAAATCAAGGCCACAGAAGCTGAAAATCTTCTTTCTCAGTGAGAGTAAGTTGGTTTATGCAATTTTAAGAGTAAAGCGTAAGTACATGAAAAATGTTTCTTTCTCATGAAATGTAATGTTATTTGCTATGAAGGAGACAGATTTCCATGTTTTAGAGCTGTTTAGCAGAGAAAGTCATGTTACAGCTTCAATGCACAGAATCGTTAGCTTAGACCATCTAACAACACTAATGCTGTGTTTAGAGCAACTAAGCAAATAAAGACAAAGCAATGATGCTGAAAAACTTATTTCTCAGTGACACAAAGTTGATTCATGCAATTTAAAAGAGTAAAGCTTTAAATACATGAAAGATGTTTGTTTCTCATTAATGTAATGTTGTTTACAATGAAGGAGACAGATTTCCATGTTTTAGAACTTTTTTTGAATAGCAAGTCAAGTTTAGAGTTATTTGCTATGAAGGAGACAGATTTCCATGTTTTAGAGATTATTTTGCAGAAAAAGTCAATTACAGCTTCAATGCACAGAATCACTAATTTGAAGATTCTAGGAACCCTGATGCTGTGTTTAGAGCAATTAAGCAAATTAAGAGAAAACAAGGCCACCGAAGCTGAAAAGCGTAAGTACATGGAAGATGTTTCTTTCTCATGAAATGCAATGTTATTGGCTATGAAGGAGACAGATTTTCATGTTTTACAACGTTTTTGAATAGCAAGTCAAGTTAGAGCTTCACTGCACAGAATCGTTAGCTTAGACCATCTAACAACACTAATGCTGTGTTTAGAGCAACTAAGCAAATAAAGACAAAGCAAAGATGCTGAAAAACTTCTTTCTCAGTGACACAAAGTTGATTCATGCAATTTAAAAGAGTAAAGCTTAAATGCATGAAAGATGTTTGTTTCTCATTAATGTAATGTTATTTGCAATGAAGGAGACAGATTTCCATGTTTTAGAACTTTTTTTGAATAGCAAGTCAAGTTTAGAGCTTCAATGACAAAATCACTAATTTGGAGCTTCTAATAACACTGATGCTGTGCTAAGTGCAAATAAGCAAATGAAGTGAAAACAAGGCCACCGAAGCTGAAAAGCGTAAGTACATGGAAGATGTTTCTTTCTCATGAAATGCAATGTTATTTGCAATGCAGATGACAGACTTTCATGTTAGGAATAGCAAGTCAAGTTTAGAGCTTCAATACACAGAATCACTAATTTGAAGTTTCTAGGAACTCTAATGCTGTGTTTAGTGCAATTAAGTAAATTAAGAGAAAACAAGGCCACCGAAGCTGAAAGGCGTAAGTACATGGAAGATGTTTCTTTCTCATGAAATGTAATGTTATTTGCAATGCAGATGACAGACTTTCATGTTAGGAATAGCAAGTCAAGTTTAGAGCTTCAATACACAGAATCACTAATTTGAAGTTTCTAGGATCTCAAATGCTGTGTTTAGTGCAATTAAGCAAATTAAGAGAAATCAAGGCCACAGAAGCTGAAAATCTTCTTTCTCAGTGAGAGTAAGTTGGTTTATGCAATTTTAAGAGTAAAGCTTAAGTACATGGAAGATGTTTCTTTCGCATGAAATGTAGTTATTTGCCATCCAGAAGACAGATTTTCATGTTTTAGAGCTTTTTAGTAGAGAAAGTCATGTTACAGCTTCAATTCACAGAATCATTCATTTGAAGTTTCTAGAAAATCTAATGCTGTTTTTAGTGCAATTATGCAAATGAAGAGAAATCAAGGCCACAGAAGCTGAAAATCTTCTTTCTCAGTGAGAGTAAGTTGGTTTATGCAATTTTAAGAGTAAAGCGTAAGTACATGAAAAATGTTTCTTTCTCATGAAATGTAATGTTATTTGCTATGAAGGAGACAGATTTCCATGTTTTAGAGCTGTTTAGCAGAGAAAGTCATGTTACAGCTTCAATACACAGAATCATTAATTTGAAGTTTCTAGGAAATCTAATGCTGTTTTTAGTGCAATTAAGCAAATGAAGAGAAATCAAGGCCACAGAAGCTGAAAATCTTCTTTCTCAGTGAGAGTAAGTTGGTTTATGCAATTTTAAGAGTAAAGCGTAAGTACATGAAAAATGTTTCTTTCTCATGAAATGTAATGTTATTTGCTATGAAGGAGACAGATTTCCATGTTTTAGAGCTGTTTAGCAGAGAAAGTCATGTTACAGCTTCAATACACAGAATCATTAATTTGAAGTTTCTAGGAAATCTAATGCTGTTTTTAGTGCAATTATTCAAATGAAGAGAAATCAAGGCCACAGAAGCTGAAAATCTTCTTTCTCAGTGAGAGTAAGTTGGTTTATGCAATTTTAAGAGTAAAGCGTAAGTACATGAAAAATGTTTCTTTCTCATGAAATGTAATGTTATTTGCTATGAAGGAGACAGATTTCCATGTTTTAGAGATTATTTTGCAGAAAAAGTCAATTACAGCTTCAATGCACAGAATCACTAATTTGAAGATTCTAGGAACCCTGATGCTGTGTTTAGAGCAATTAAGCAAATTAAGAGAAAACAAGGCCACCGAAGCTGAAAAGCGTAAGTACATGGAAGATGTTTCTTTCTCATGAAATGCAATGTTATTGGCTATGAAGGAGACAGATTTTCATGTTTTAGAACGTTTTTGAATAGCAAGTCAAGTTAGAGCTTCACTGCACAGAATCGTTAGCTTAGACCATCTAACAACACTAATGCTGTGTTTAGAGCAACTAAGCAAATAAAGACAAAGCAAAGATGCTGAAAAACTTCTTTCTCAGTGACACAAAGTTGATTCATGCAATTTAAAAGAGTAAAGCTTAAATGCATGAAAGATGTTTGTTTCTCATTAATGTAATGTTATTTGCAATGAAGGAGACAGATTTCCATGTTTTAGAGATTATTTTGAATAGCAAGTCAAGTTTAGAGCTTCAATGACAAAATCACTAATTTGTAGCTTCTAAAAACGCTGATGCTGTGCTAAGTGCAAATAAGCAAATGAAGTGAAAACAAGGCCACCGAAGCTGAAAAGCGTAAGTACATGGAAGATGTTTCTTTCTCATGAAATGCAATGTTATTTGCAATGCAGATGACAGACTTTCATGTTAGTAATAGCAAGTCAAGTTTAGAGCTTCATTACACAGAATCACTAATTTGAAGTTTCTAGGAACTCTAATGCTGTGTTTAGTGCAATTAAGTAAATTAAGAGAAAACAAGTACACAGAAGCTGAAAATCTTCTTTCTCAGTGAGAGAAAGTTGATTTATGCAATTTTAAGAGTAAAGCATAAGTACATGGAAGATGTTTCTTTCTCATGAAATGTAATGTTATTTGCAATGCAGATGACAGATTTTCATGTTTTAGAACATTTTTTGAATAGCAAGTCAAGTTTAGAGCTTCACTGACAAAATCACTAATTTGGAGCTTCTAATAACACTGATGCTATGCTAAGTGGAAATAAGCAAATGAAGTGAAAACAAGGCCACCGAAGCTGAAAAGCGTAAGTACATGGAAGATGTTTCTTTCTCATGAAATGCAATGTTATTTGCAATGCAGATGACAGACTTTCATGTTAGGAATAGCAAGTCAAGTTTAGAGCTTCAATACACAGAATCACTAATTTGAAGTTTCTAGGAACTCTAATGCTGTGTTTAGTGCAATTAAGCAAACTAAAGAGAAAACAAGGCCACCGAAGCTGAAAGGCGTAAGTACATGGAAGATGTTTCTTTCTCATGAAATGTAATGTTATTTGCAATGCAGATGACAGACTTTCATGTTAGGAATAGCAAGTCAAGTTTAGAGCTTCAATACACAGAATCACTAATTTGAAGTTTCTAGGATCTCAAATGCTGTGTTTAGTGCAATTAAGCAAATTAAGAGAAATCAAGGCCACAGAAGCTGAAAATCTTCTTTCTCAGTGAGAGTAAGTAGGTTTATTCAATTTTAAGAGTAAAGCTTAAGTACATGGAAGATGTTTCTTTCGCATGAACTGTAGTTATTTGCCATCCAGAAGACAGATTTTCATGTTTTAGAGCTTTTTAGTAGAGAAAGTCATGTTACAGCTTCAATTCACAGAATCATTCATTTGAAGTTTCTAGGAAATCTAATGCTGTTTTTAGTGCAATTATGCAAATGAAGAGAAATCAAGGCCACAGAAGCTGAAAATCTTCTTTCTCAGTGAGAGTAAGTTGGTTTATGCAATTTTAAGAGTAAAGCGTAAGTACATGAAAAATGTTTCTTTCTCATGAAATGTAATGTTATTTGCTATGAAGGAGACAGATTTCCATGTTTTAGAGCTGTTTAGCAGAGAAAGTCATGTTACAGCTTCAATGCACAGAATCGTTAGCTTAGACCATCTAACAACACTAATGCTGTGTTTAGAGCAACTAAGCAAATAAAGACAAAGCAATGATGCTGAAAAACTTATTTCTCAGTGACACAAAGTTGATTCATGCAATTTAAAAGAGTAAAGCTTTAAATACATGAAAGATGTTTGTTTCTCATTAATGTAATGTTGTTTACAATGAAGGAGACAGATTTCCATGTTTTAGAACTTTTTTTGAATAGCAAGTCAAGTTTAGAGTTATTTGCTATGAAGGAGACAGATTTCCATGTTTTAGAGATTATTTTGCAGAAAAAGTCAATTACAGCTTCAATGCACAGAATCACTAATTTGAAGATTCTAGGAACCCTGATGCTGTGTTTAGAGCAATTAAGCAAATTAAGAGAAAACAAGGCCACCGAAGCTGAAAAGCGTAAGTACATGGAAGATGTTTCTTTCTCATGAAATGCAATGTTATTGGCTATGAAGGAGACAGATTTTCATGTTTTACAACGTTTTTGAATAGCAAGTCAAGTTAGAGCTTCACTGCACAGAATCGTTAGCTTAGACCATCTAACAACACTAATGCTGTGTTTAGAGCAACTAAGCAAATAAAGACAAAGCAAAGATGCTGAAAAACTTCTTTCTCAGTGACACAAAGTTGATTCATGCAATTTAAAAGAGTAAAGCTTAAATGCATGAAAGATGTTTGTTTCTCATTAATGTAATGTTATTTGCAATGAAGGAGACAGATTTCCATGTTTTAGAACTTTTTTTGAATAGCAAGTCAAGTTTAGAGCTTCAATGACAAAATCACTAATTTGGAGCTTCTAATAACACTGATGCTGTGCTAAGTGCAAATAAGCAAATGAAGTGAAAACAAGGCCACCGAAGCTGAAAAGCGTAAGTACATGGAAGATGTTTCTTTCTCATGAAATGCAATGTTATTTGCAATGCAGATGACAGACTTTCATGTTAGGAATAGCAAGTCAAGTTTAGAGCTTCAATACACAGAATCACTAATTTGAAGTTTCTAGGAACTCTAATGCTGTGTTTAGTGCAATTAAGTAAATTAAGAGAAAACAAGGCCACCGAAGCTGAAAGGCGTAAGTACATGGAAGATGTTTCTTTCTCATGAAATGTAATGTTATTTGCAATGCAGATGACAGACTTTCATGTTAGGAATAGCAAGTCAAGTTTAGAGCTTCAATACACAGAATCACTAATTTGAAGTTTCTAGGATCTCAAATGCTGTGTTTAGTGCAATTAAGCAAATTAAGAGAAATCAAGGCCACAGAAGCTGAAAATCTTCTTTCTCAGTGAGAGTAAGTTGGTTTATGCAATTTTAAGAGTAAAGCTTAAGTACATGGAAGATGTTTCTTTCGCATGAAATGTAGTTATTTGCCATCCAGAAGACAGATTTTCATGTTTTAGAGCTTTTTAGTAGAGAAAGTCATGTTACAGCTTCAATTCACAGAATCATTCATTTGAAGTTTCTAGAAAATCTAATGCTGTTTTTAGTGCAATTATGCAAATGAAGAGAAATCAAGGCCACAGAAGCTGAAAATCTTCTTTCTCAGTGAGAGTAAGTTGGTTTATGCAATTTTAAGAGTAAAGCGTAAGTACATGAAAAATGTTTCTTTCTCATGAAATGTAATGTTATTTGCTATGAAGGAGACAGATTTCCATGTTTTAGAGCTGTTTAGCAGAGAAAGTCATGTTACAGCTTCAATACACAGAATCATTAATTTGAAGTTTCTAGGAAATCTAATGCTGTTTTTAGTGCAATTAAGCAAATGAAGAGAAATCAAGGCCACAGAAGCTGAAAATCTTCTTTCTCAGTGAGAGTAAGTTGGTTTATGCAATTTTAAGAGTAAAGCGTAAGTACATGAAAAATGTTTCTTTCTCATGAAATGTAATGTTATTTGCTATGAAGGAGACAGATTTCCATGTTTTAGAGCTGTTTAGCAGAGAAAGTCATGTTACAGCTTCAATACACAGAATCATTAATTTGAAGTTTCTAGGAAATCTAATGCTGTTTTTAGTGCAATTATTCAAATGAAGAGAAATCAAGGCCACAGAAGCTGAAAATCTTCTTTCTCAGTGAGAGTAAGTTGGTTTATGCAATTTTAAGAGTAAAGCGTAAGTACATGAAAAATGTTTCTTTCTCATGAAATGTAATGTTATTTGCTATGAAGGAGACAGATTTCCATGTTTTAGAGATTATTTTGCAGAAAAAGTCAATTACAGCTTCAATGCACAGAATCACTAATTTGAAGATTCTAGGAACCCTGATGCTTCTCATTAATGTAATGTTGTTTACAATGAAGGAGACAGATTTCCATGTGTTAGAACATTTTTTGAATAGCAAGTCAAGTTTAGAGCTTCAATACACAGAATCACTAATTTGAAGTTTCTAGGAACTCAAATGCTGTGTTAAGTGCAATTAAGCAAATGAAGAGAAATCAAGTACATAGAAGCTGGAAATCTTCTTTCTCAGTGAGAGTAAATTGGTTCATGCAATTTTAAGAGTAAAGCGTAAGTACATGAAAAAAGTTTCTTTCTCATGAAATGTAATGTTATTTGCTATGAAGGAGACAGATTTCCAAGTTTTAGAGCTGTTTAGCAGAGAAAGTCATGTTACAGCTTCAATGCACAGAATCGTTAGCTTAGACCATCTAACAACACTAATGCTGTGTTTAGAGCAACTAAGCAAATAAAGACAAAGCAATGATGCTGAAAAACTTCTTTCTCAGTGACACAAAGTTGATTCATGCAATTTAAAAGAGTAAAGCTTTAAATACATGAAAGATGTTTGTTTCTCATTAATGTAATGTTATTTGCAATGAAGGAGACAGATTTCCATGTTTTAGAACTTTTTTTGAATAGCAAGTCAAGTTTAGAGCTTCAATGACAAAATCATTAATTTGGAGCTTCTAATAACACTGATGCTGTGCTAAGTGCAAATAAGCAAATGAAGTGAAAACAAGGCCACCGAAGCTGAAAAGCGTAAGTACATGGAAGATGTTTCTTTCTCATGAAATGCAATGTTATTTGCAATGCAGATGACAGACTTTCATGTTAGGAATAGCAAGTCAAGTTTAGAGCTTCAATACACAGAATCACTAATTTGAAGTTTCTAGGAACTCTAATGCTGTGTTTAGTGCAATTAAGTAAATTAAGAGAAAACAAGGCCACCGAAGCTGAAAGGCGTAAGTACATGGAAGATGTTTCTTTCTCATGAAATGTAATGTTATTTGCAATGCAGATGACAGACTTTCATGTTAGGAATAGCAAGTCAAGTTTAGAGCTTCAATACACAGAATCACTAATTTGAAGTTTCTAGGATCTCAAATGCTGTGTTTAGTGCAATTAAGCAAATTAAGAGAAATCAAGGCCACAGAAGCTGAAAATCTTCTTTCTCAGTGAGAGTAAGTTGGTTTATGCAATTTTAAGAGTAAAGCTTAAGTACATGGAAGATGTTTCTTTCGCATGAAATGTAGTTATTTGCCATCCAGAAGACAGATTTTCATGTTTTAGAGCTTTTTAGTAGAGAAAGTCATGTTACAGCTTCAATTCACAGAATCATTCATTTGAAGTTTCTAGGAAATCTAATGCTGTTTTTAGTGCAATTATGCAAATGAAGAGAAATCAAGGCCACAGAAGCTGAAAATCTTCTTTCTCAGTGAGAGTAAGTTGGTTTATGCAATTTTAAGAGTAAAGCGTAAGTACATGAAAAATGTTTCTTTTTCATGAAATGTAATGTTATTTGCTATGAAGGAGACAGATTTCCATGTTTTAGAGCTGTTTAGCAGAGAAAGTCATGTTACAGCTTCAATACACAGAATCATTAATTTGAAGTTTCTAGGAAATCTAATGCTGTTTTTAGTGCAATTATTCAAATGAAGAGAAATCAAGGCCACAGAAGCTGAAAATCTTCTTTCTCAGTGAGAGTAAGCTGTTTTATGCAATTTTAAGAGTAAAGCGTAAGTACATGAAAAATGTTTCTTTCTCATGAAATGTAATGTTATTTGCTATGAAGGAGACAGATTTCCATGTTTTAGAGCTGTTTAGCAGAGAAAGTCATGTTACAGCTTCAATGCACAGAATCGTTAGCTTAGACCATCTAACAACACTAATGCTGTGTTTAGAGCAACTAAGCAAATAAAGACAAAGCAATGATGCTGAAAAACTTCTTTCTCAGTGACACAAAGTTGATTCATGCAATTTAAAAGAGTAAAGCTTTAAAGACATGAAAGATGTTTGTTTCTCATTAATGTAATGTTATTTACAATGAAGGAGACAGATATCCATGTTTTAGAACTTTTTTTGAATAGCAAGTCAAGTTTAGAGCTTCAATGACAAAATCACTAATTTGTAGCTTCTAAAAACGCTGATGCTGTGCTAAGTGCAAATAAGCAAATGAAGTGAAAACAAGGCCACCGAAGCTGAAAAGCGTAAGTACATGGAAGATGTTTCTTTCTCATGAAATGCAATGTTATTTGCAATGCAGATGACAGACTTTCATGTTAGGAATAGCAAGTCAAGTTTAGAGCTTCAATACACAGAATCACTAATTTGAAGTTTCTAGGAACTCTAATGCTGTGTTTAGTGCAATTAAGTAAATTAAGAGAAAACAAGGCCACCGAAGCTGAAAGGCGTAAGTACATGGAAGATGTTTCTTTCTCATGAAATGTAATGTTATTTGCAATGCAGATGACAGACTTTCATGTTAGGAATAGCAAGTCAAGTTTAGAGCTTCAATACACAGAATCACTAATTTGAAGTTTCTAGGATCTCAAATGCTGTGTTTAGTGCAATTAAGCAAATTAAGAGAAATCAAGGCCACAGAAGCTGAAAATCTTCTTTCTCAGTGAGAGTAAGTTGGTTTATGCAATTTTAAGAGTAAAGCTTAAGTACATGGAAGATGTTTCTTTCGCATGAAATGTAGTTATTTGCCATCCAGAAGACAGATTTTCATGTTTTAGAGCTTTTTAGTAGAGAAAGTCATGTTACAGCTTCAATTCACAGAATCATTCATTTGAAGTTTCTAGGAAATCTAATGCTGTTTTTAGTGCAATTATGCAAATGAAGAGAAATCAAGGCCACAGAAGCTGAAAATCTTCTTTCTCAGTGAGAGTAAGTTGGTTTATGCAATTTTAAGAGTAAAGCGTAAGTACATGAAAAATGTTTCTTTCTCATGAAATGTAATGTTATTTGCTATGAAGGAGACAGATTTCCATGTTTTAGAGCTGTTTAGCAGAGAAAGTCATGTTACAGCTTCAATACACAGAATCATTAATTTGAAGTTTCTAGGAAATCTAATGCTGTTTTTAGTGCAATTATTCAAATGAAGAGAAATCAAGGCCACAGAAGCTGAAAATCTTCTTTCTCAGTGAGAGTAAGTTGTTTTATGCAATTTTAAGAGTAAAGCGTAAGTACATGAAAAATGTTTCTTTCTCATGAAATGTAATGTTATTTGCTATGAAGGAGACAGATTTCCATGTTTTAGAGCTGTTTAGCAGAGAAAGTCATGTTACAGCTTCAATGCACAGAATCGTTAGCTTAGACCATCTAACAACACTAATGCTGTGTTTAGAGCAACTAAGCAAATAAAGACAAAGCAATGATGCTGAAAAACTTCTTTCTCAGTGACACAAAGTTGATTCATGCAATTTAAAAGAGTAAAGCTTTAAAGACATGAAAGATGTTTGTTTCTCATTAATGTAATGTTATTTACAATGAAGGAGACAGATATCCATGTTTTAGAACTTTTTTTGAATAGCAAGTCAAGTTTAGAGCTTCAATGACAAAATCACTAATTTGTAGCTTCTAAAAACGCTGATGCTGTGCTAAGTGCAAATAAGCAAATGAAGTGAAAACAAGGCCACCGAAGCTGAAAAGCGTAAGTACATGGAAGATGTTTCTTTCTCATGAAATGCAATGTTATTTGCAATGCAGATGACAGACTTTCATGTTAGTAATAGCAAGTCAAGTTTAGAGCTTCATTACACAGAATCACTAATTTGAAGTTTCTAGGAACTCTAATGCTGTTTTTAGTGCAATTAAGCAAATGAAGAGAAATCAAGTACACAGAAGCTGAAAATCTTCTTTCTCAGTGAGAGAAAGTTGATTTATGCAATTTTAAGAGTAAAGCATAAGTACATGGAAGATGTTTCTTTCTCATGAAATGTAATGTTATTTGCAATGCAGATGACAGATTTTCATGTTTTAGAACATTTTTTGAATAGCAAGTCAAGTTTAGAGCTTCACTGACAAAATCACTAATTTGGAGCTTCTAATAACACTGATGCTATGCTAAGTGGAAATAAGCAAATGAAGTGAAAACAAGGCCACCGAAGCTGAAAAGCGTAAGTACATGGAAGATGTTTCTTTCTCATGAAATGCAATGTTATTTGCAATGCAGATGACAGACTTTCATGTTAGGAATAGCAAGTCAAGTTTAGAGCTTCAATACACAGAATCACTAATTTGAAGTTTCTAGGAACTCTAACGCTGTGTTTAGTGCAATTAAGTAAACTAAAGAGAAAACAAGGCCACCGAAGCTGAAAGGCGTAAGTACATGGAAGATGTTTCTTTCTCATGAAATGTAATGTTATTTGCAATGCAGATGACAGACTTTCATGTTAGGAATAGCAAGTCAAGTTTAGAGCTTCAATACACAGAATCACTAATTTGAAGTTTCTAGGATCTCAAATGCTGTGTTTAGTGCAATTAAGCAAATTAAGAGAAATCAAGGCCACAGAAGCTGAAAATCTTCTTTCTCAGTGAGAGTAAGTAGGTTTATTCAATTTTAAGAGTAAAGCTTAAGTACATGGAAGATGTTTCTTTCGCATGAACTGTAGTTATTTGCCATCCAGAAGACAGATTTTCATGTTTTAGAGCTTTTTAGTAGAGAAAGTCATGTTACAGCTTCAATTCACAGAATCATTCATTTGAAGTTTCTAGGAAATCTAATGCTGTTTTTAGTGCAATTATGCAAATGAAGAGAAATCAAGGCCACAGAAGCTGAAAATCTTCTTTCTCAGTGAGAGTAAGTTGGTTTATGCAATTTTAAGAGTAAAGCGTAAGTACATGAAAAATGTTTCTTTCTCATGAAATGTAATGTTATTTGCTATGAAGGAGACAGATTTCCATGTTTTAGAGCTGTTTAGCAGAGAAAGTCATGTTACAGCTTCAATGCACAGAATCGTTAGCTTAGACCATCTAACAACACTAATGCTGTGTTTAGAGCAACTAAGCAAATAAAGACAAAGCAATGATGCTGAAAAACTTATTTCTCAGTGACACAAAGTTGATTCATGCAATTTAAAAGAGTAAAGCTTTAAATACATGAAAGATGTTTGTTTCTCATTAATGTAATGTTGTTTACAATGAAGGAGACAGATTTCCATGTTTTAGAACTTTTTTTGAATAGCAAGTCAAGTTTAGAGTTATTTGCTATGAAGGAGACAGATTTCCATGTTTTAGAGATTATTTTGCAGAAAAAGTCAATTACAGCTTCAATGCACAGAATCACTAATTTGAAGATTCTAGGAACCCTGATGCTGTGTTTAGAGCAATTAAGCAAATTAAGAGAAAACAAGGCCACCGAAGCTGAAAAGCGTAAGTACATGGAAGATGTTTCTTTCTCATGAAATGCAATGTTATTTGCAATGCAGATGACAGACTTTCATGTTAGGAATAGCAAGTCAAGTTTAGAGCTTCAATACACAGAATCACTAATTTGAAGTTTCTAGGAACTCTAATGCTGTGTTTAGTGCAATTAAGTAAATTAAGAGAAAACAAGGCCACCGAAGCTGAAAGGCGTAAGTACATGGAAGATGTTTCTTTCTCATGAAATGTAATGTTATTTGCAATGCAGATGACAGACTTTCATGTTAGGAATAGCAAGTCAAGTTTAGAGCTTCAATACACAGAATCACTAATTTGAAGTTTCTAGGATCTCAAATGCTGTGTTTAGTGCAATTAAGCAAATTAAGAGAAATCAAGGCCACAGAAGCTGAAAATCTTCTTTCTCAGTGAGAGTAAGTTGGTTTATGCAATTTTAAGAGTAAAGCTTAAGTACATGGAAGATGTTTCTTTCGCATGAAATGTAGTTATTTGCCATCCAGAAGACAGATTTTCATGTTTTAGAGCTTTTTAGTAGAGAAAGTCATGTTACAGCTTCAATTCACAGAATCATTCATTTGAAGTTTCTAGGAAATCTAATGCTGTTTTTAGTGCAATTATGCAAATGAAGAGAAATCAAGGCCACAGAAGCTGAAAATCTTCTTTCTCAGTGAGAGTAAGTTGGTTTATGCAATTTTAAGAGTAAAGCGTAAGTACATGAAAAATGTTTCTTTCTCATGAAATGTAATGTTATTTGCTATGAAGGAGACAGATTTCCATGTTTTAGAGCTGTTTAGCAGAGAAAGTCATTTTACAGCTTCAATACACAGAATCATTAATTTGAAGTTTCTAGGAAATCTAATGCTGTTTTTAGTGCAATTAAGCAAATGAAGAGAAATCAAGGCCACAGAAGCTGAAAATCTTCTTTCTCAGTGAGAGTAAGTTGGTTTATGCAATTTTAAGAGTAAAGCGTAAGTACATGAAAAATGTTTCTTTCTCATGAAATGTAATGTTATTTGCTATGAAGGAGACAGATTTCCATGTTTTAGAGCTGTTTAGCAGAGAAAGTCATGTTACAGCTTCAATACACAGAATCATTAATTTGAAGTTTCTAGGAAATCTAATGCTGTTTTTAGTGCAATTATTCAAATGAAGAGAAATCAAGGCCACAGAAGCTGAAAATCTTCTTTCTCAGTGAGAGTAAGTTGGTTTATGCAATTTTAAGAGTAAAGTGTAAGTACATGAAAAATGTTTCTTTCTCATGAAATGTAATGTTATTTGCTATGAAGGAGACAGATTTCCATGTTTTAGAGATTATTTTGCAGAAAAAGTCAATTACAGCTTCAATGCACAGAATCACTAATTTGAAGTTTCTAGGAACCCTGATGCTGTGTTTAGAGCAATTAAGCAAATTAAGAGAAAACAAGGCCACCGAAGCTGAAAAGCGTAAGTACATGGAAGATGTTTCTTTCTCATGAAATGCAATGTTATTGGCTATGAAGGAGACAGATTTTCATGTTTTAGAACGTTTTTGAATAGCAAGTCAAGTTAGAGCTTCACTGCACAGAATCGTTAGCTTAGACCATCTAACAACACTAATGCTGTGTTTAGAGCAACTAAGCAAATAAAGACAAAGCAAAGATGCTGAAAAACTTCTTTCTCAGTGACACAAAGTTGATTCATGCAATTTAAAAGAGTAAAGCTTAAATGCATGAAAGATGTTTGTTTCTCATTAATGTAATGTTATTTGCAATGAAGGAGACAGATTTCCATGTTTTAGAGATTATTTTGAATAGCAAGTCAAGTTTAGAGCTTCAATGACAAAATCACTAATTTGTAGCTTCTAAAAACGCTGATGCTGTGCTAAGTGCAAATAAGCAAATGAAGTGAAAACAAGGCCACCGAAGCTGAAAAGCGTAAGTACATGGAAGATGTTTCTTTCTCATGAAATGCAATGTTATTTGCAATGCAGATGACAGACTTTCATGTTAGTAATAGCAAGTCAAGTTTAGAGCTTCATTACACAGAATCACTAATTTGAAGTTTCTAGGAACTCTAATGCTGTGTTTAGTGCAATTAAGTAAATTAAGAGAAAACAAGTACACAGAAGCTGAAAATCTTCTTTCTCAGTGAGAGAAAGTTGATTTATGCAATTTTAAGAGTAAAGCATAAGTACATGGAAGATGTTTCTTTCTCATGAAATGTAATGTTATTTGCAATGCAGATGACAGATTTTCATGTTTTAGAACATTTTTTGAATAGCAAGTCAAGTTTAGAGCTTCACTGACAAAATCACTAATTTGGAGCTTCTAATAACACTGATGCTATGCTAAGTGGAAATAAGCAAATGAAGTGAAAACAAGGCCACCGAAGCTGAAAAGCGTAAGTACATGGAAGATGTTTCTTTCTCATGAAATGCAATGTTATTTGCAATGCAGATGACAGACTTTCATGTTAGGAATAGCAAGTCAAGTTTAGAGCTTCAATACACAGAATCACTAATTTGAAGTTTCTAGGAACTCTAATGCTGTGTTTAGTGCAATTAAGCAAACTAAAGAGAAAACAAGGCCACCGAAGCTGAAAGGCGTAAGTACATGGAAGATGTTTCTTTCTCATGAAATGTAATGTTATTTGCAATGCAGATGACAGACTTTCTTGTTAGGAATAGCAAGTCAAGTTTAGAGCTTCAATACACAGAATCACTAATTTGAAGTTTCTAGGATCTCAAATGCTGTGTTTAGTGCAATTAAGCAAATTAAGAGAAATCAAGGCCACAGAAGCTGAAAATCTTCTTTCTCAGTGAGAGTAAGTAGGTTTATTCAATTTTAAGAGTAAAGCTTAAGTACATGGAAGATGTTTCTTTCGCATGAACTGTAGTTATTTGCCATCCAGAAGACAGATTTTCATGTTTTAGAGCTTTTTAGTAGAGAAAGTCATGTTACAGCTTCAATTCACAGAATCATTCATTTGAAGTTTCTAGGAAATCTAATGCTGTTTTTAGTGCAATTATGCAAATGAAGAGAAATCAAGGCCACAGAAGCTGAAAATCTTCTTTCTCAGTGAGAGTAAGTTGGTTTATGCAATTTTAAGAGTAAAGCGTAAGTACATGAAAAATGTTTCTTTCTCATGAAATGTAATGTTATTTGCTATGAAGGAGACAGATTTCCATGTTTTAGAGCTGTTTAGCAGAGAAAGTCATGTTACAGCTTCAATGCACAGAATCGTTAGCTTAGACCATCTAACAACACTAATGCTGTGTTTAGAGCAACTAAGCAAATAAAGACAAAGCAATGATGCTGAAAAACTTATTTCTCAGTGACACAAAGTTGATTCATGCAATTTAAAAGAGTAAAGCTTTAAATACATGAAAGATGTTTGTTTCTCATTAATGTAATGTTGTTTACAATGAAGGAGACAGATTTCCATGTTTTAGAACTTTTTTTGAATAGCAAGTCAAGTTTAGAGTTATTTGCTATGAAGGAGACAGATTTCCATGTTTTAGAGATTATTTTGCAGAAAAAGTCAATTACAGCTTCAATGCACAGAATCACTAATTTGAAGATTCTAGGAACCCTGATGCTGTGTTTAGAGCAATTAAGCAAATTAAGAGAAAACAAGGCCACCGAAGCTGAAAAGCGTAAGTACATGGAAGATGTTTCTTTCTCATGAAATGCAATGTTATTGGCTATGAAGGAGACAGATTTTCATGTTTTACAACGTTTTTGAATAGCAAGTCAAGTTAGAGCTTCACTGCACAGAATCGTTAGCTTAGACCATCTAACAACACTAATGCTGTGTTTAGAGCAACTAAGCAAATAAAGACAAAGCAAAGATGCTGAAAAACTTCTTTCTCAGTGACACAAAGTTGATTCATGCAATTTAAAAGAGTAAAGCTTAAATGCATGAAAGATGTTTGTTTCTCATTAATGTAATGTTATTTGCAATGAAGGAGACAGATTTCCATGTTTTAGAACTTTTTTTGAATAGCAAGTCAAGTTTAGAGCTTCAATGACAAAATCACTAATTTGGAGCTTCTAATAACACTGATGCTGTGCTAAGTGCAAATAAGCAAATGAAGTGAAAACAAGGCCACCGAAGCTGAAAAGCGTAAGTACATGGAAGATGTTTCTTTCTCATGAAATGCAATGTTATTTGCAATGCAGATGACAGACTTTCATGTTAGGAATAGCAAGTCAAGTTTAGAGCTTCAATACACAGAATCACTAATTTGAAGTTTCTAGGAACTCTAATGCTGTGTTTAGTGCAATTAAGTAAATTAAGAGAAAACAAGGCCACCGAAGCTGAAAGGCGTAAGTACATGGAAGATGTTTCTTTCTCATGAAATGTAATGTTATTTGCAATGCAGATGACAGACTTTCATGTTAGGAATAGCAAGTCAAGTTTAGAGCTTCAATACACAGAATCACTAATTTGAAGTTTCTAGGATCTCAAATGCTGTGTTTAGTGCAATTAAGCAAATTAAGAGAAATCAAGGCCACAGAAGCTGAAAATCTTCTTTCTCAGTGAGAGTAAGTTGGTTTATGCAATTTTAAGAGTAAAGCTTAAGTACATGGAAGATGTTTCTTTCGCATGAAATGTAGTTATTTGCCATCCAGAAGACAGATTTTCATGTTTTAGAGCTTTTTAGTAGAGAAAGTCATGTTACAGCTTCAATTCACAGAATCATTCATTTGAAGTTTCTAGAAAATCTAATGCTGTTTTTAGTGCAATTATGCAAATGAAGAGAAATCAAGGCCACAGAAGCTGAAAATCTTCTTTCTCAGTGAGAGTAAGTTGGTTTATGCAATTTTAAGAGTAAAGCGTAAGTACATGAAAAATGTTTCTTTCTCATGAAATGTAATGTTATTTGCTATGAAGGAGACAGATTTCCATGTTTTAGAGCTGTTTAGCAGAGAAAGTCATGTTACAGCTTCAATACACAGAATCATTAATTTGAAGTTTCTAGGAAATCTAATGCTGTTTTTAGTGCAATTAAGCAAATGAAGAGAAATCAAGGCCACAGAAGCTGAAAATCTTTCTCAGTGAGAGTAAGTTGGTTTATGCAATTTTAAGAGTAAAGCGTAAGTACATGAAAAATGTTTCTTTCTCATGAAATGTAATGTTATTTGCTATGAAGGAGACAGATTTCCATGTTTTAGAGCTGTTTAGCAGAGAAAGTCATGTTACAGCTTCAATACACAGAATCATTAATTTGAAGTTTCTAGGAAATCTAATGCTGTTTTTAGTGCAATTATTCAAATGAAGAGAAATCAAGGCCACAGAAGCTGAAAATCTTCTTTCTCAGTGAGAGTAAGTTGGTTTATGCAATTTTAAGAGTAAAGCGTAAGTACATGAAAAATGTTTCTTTCTCATGAAATGTAATGTTATTTGCTATGAAGGAGACAGATTTCCATGTTTTAGAGATTATTTTGCAGAAAAAGTCAATTACAGCTTCAATGCACAGAATCACTAATTTGAAGATTCTAGGAACCCTGATGCTTCTCATTAATGTAATGTTGTTTACAATGAAGGAGACAGATTTCCATGTGTTAGAACATTTTTTGAATAGCAAGTCAAGTTTAGAGCTTCAATACACAGAATCACTAATTTGAAGTTTCTAGGAACTCAAATGCTGTGTTAAGTGCAATTAAGCAAATGAAGAGAAATCAAGTACATAGAAGCTGGAAATCTTCTTTCTCAGTGAGAGTAAATTGGTTCATGCAATTTTAAGAGTAAAGCGTAAGTACATGAAAAAAGTTTCTTTCTCATGAAATGTAATGTTATTTGCTATGAAGGAGACAGATTTCCAAGTTTTAGAGCTGTTTAGCAGAGAAAGTCATGTTACAGCTTCAATGCACAGAATCGTTAGCTTAGACCATCTAACAACACTAATGCTGTGTTTAGAGCAACTAAGCAAATAAAGACAAAGCAATGATGCTGAAAAACTTCTTTCTCAGTGACACAAAGTTGATTCATGCAATTTAAAAGAGTAAAGCTTTAAATACATGAAAGATGTTTGTTTCTCATTAATGTAATGTTATTTGCAATGAAGGAGACAGATTTCCATGTTTTAGAACTTTTTTTGAATAGCAAGTCAAGTTTAGAGCTTCAATGACAAAATCATTAATTTGGAGCTTCTAATAACACTGATGCTGTGCTAAGTGCAAATAAGCAAATGAAGTGAAAACAAGGCCACCGAAGCTGAAAAGCGTAAGTACATGGAAGATGTTTCTTTCTCATGAAATGCAATGTTATTTGCAATGCAGATGACAGACTTTCATGTTAGGAATAGCAAGTCAAGTTTAGAGCTTCAATACACAGAATCACTAATTTGAAGTTTCTAGGAACTCTAATGCTGTGTTTAGTGCAATTAAGTAAATTAAGAGAAAACAAGGCCACCGAAGCTGAAAGGCGTAAGTACATGGAAGATGTTTCTTTCTCATGAAATGTAATGTTATTTGCAATGCAGATGACAGACTTTCATGTTAGGAATAGCAAGTCAAGTTTAGAGCTTCAATACACAGAATCACTAATTTGAAGTTTCTAGGATCTCAAATGCTGTGTTTAGTGCAATTAAGCAAATTAAGAGAAATCAAGGCCACAGAAGCTGAAAATCTTCTTTCTCAGTGAGAGTAAGTTGGTTTATGCAATTTTAAGAGTAAAGCTTAAGTACATGGAAGATGTTTCTTTCGCATGAAATGTAGTTATTTGCCATCCAGAAGACAGATTTTCATGTTTTAGAGCTTTTTAGTAGAGAAAGTCATGTTACAGCTTCAATTCACAGAATCATTCATTTGAAGTTTCTAGGAAATCTAATGCTGTTTTTAGTGCAATTATGCAAATGAAGAGAAATCAAGGCCACAGAAGCTGAAAATCTTTCTCAGTGAGAGTAAGTTGGTTTATGCAATTTTAAGAGTAAAGCGTAAGTACATGAAAAATGTTTCTTTCTCATGAAATGTAATGTTATTTGCTATGAAGGAGACAGATTTCCATGTTTTAGAGCTGTTTAGCAGAGAAAGTCATGTTACAGCTTCAATACACAGAATCATTAATTTGAAGTTTCTAGGAAATCTAATGCTGTTTTTAGTGCAATTATTCAAATGAAGAGAAATCAAGGCCACAGAAGCTGAAAATCTTCTTTCTCAGTGAGAGTAAGTTGGTTTATGCAATTTTAAGAGTAAAGCGTAAGTACATGAAAAATGTTTCTTTCTCATGAAATGTAATGCTATTTGCTATGAAGGAGACAGATTTCCATGTTTTAGAGATTATTTTGCAGAAAAAGTCAATTACAGCTTCAATGCACAGAATCACTAATTTGAAGATTCTAGGAACCCTGATGCTGTGTTTAGAGCAATTAAGCAAATTAAGAGAAAACAAGGCCACCGAAGCTGAAAAGCGTAAGTACATGGAAGATGTTTCTTTCTCATGAAATGCAATGTTATTGGCTATGAAGGAGACAGATTTTCATGTTTTAGAACGTTTTTGAATAGCAAGTCAAGTTAGAGCTTCACTGCACAGAATCGTTAGCTTAGACCATCTAACAACACTAATGCTGTGTTTAGAGCAACTAAGCAAATAAAGACAAAGCAAAGATGCTGAAAAACTTCTTTCTCAGTGACACAAAGTTGATTCATGCAATTTAAAAGAGTAAAGCTTAAATGCATGAAAGATGTTTGTTTCTCATTAATGTAATGTTATTTGCAATGAAGGAGACAGATTTCCATGTTTTAGAGATTATTTTGCAGAAAAAGTCAATTACAGCTTCAATGCACAGAATCACTAAGTTGAAGTTTCTAGGAACTCTAATGCTGTGTTTAGAGCAATTAAGTAAATTAAGAGAAAACAAGGCCACCGAAGCTGAAAAGCGTAAGTACATGGAAGATGATTCTTTCTCATGAAATGTAATGTTATTTGCAATGCAGATGACAGATTTTCATGTTTTAGAACATTTTTTGAATAGCAAGTCAAGTTTAGAGCTTCAATGACAAAATCACTAATTTGGAGCTTCTAATAACACTGATGCTGTGCTAAGTGCAAATAAGCAATTGAAGTGAAAACAAGGCCACCGAAGCTGAAAAGCGTAAGTACATGGAAGATGTTTCTTTCTCATGAATGCAATGTTATTTGCAATGCAGATGACAGACTTTCATGTTAGGAATAGCAAGTCAAGTTTAGAGCTTCAATACACAGAATCACTAATTTGAAGTTTCTAGGAACTCTAATGCTGTGTTTAGTGCAATTAAGCAAATGAAGAGAAATCAAGGCCACAGAAGCTGAAAATCTTCTTTCTCAGTGAGAGTAAGTTGGTTTATGCAATTTTAAGAGTAAAGCTTAAGTACATGGAAGATGTTTCTTTCGCATGAAATGTAGTTATTTGCCATCCAGAAGACAGATTTTCATGTTTTAGAGGTTTTTAGTAGAGAGTCATGTTACAGCTTCAATGCACAGAATCACTAATTTGAAGTTTCTAGGAACTCTAATGCTGTTTTTAGTGCAATTATTCAAATGAAGAGAAATCAAGGCCACAGAAGCTGAAAATCTTCTTTCTCAGTGAGAGTAAGTTGGTTTATGCAATTTTAAGAGTAAAGCGTAAGTACATGAAAAATGTTTCTTTCTCATGAAATGTAATGTTATTTGCTATGAAGGAGACAGATTTCCATGTTTTAGAGCTGTTTAGCAGAGAAAGTCATGTTACAGCTTCAATGCACAGAATCACTAATTTGAAGTTTCTAAGAACTCTAAAGCTGTTTTTAGTGCAATTAAGCAAACGAAGAGAAATCAAGTACATAGAAGCTGAAAATCTTCTTTCTCAGTGAGAGTAAGTTGGTTTATTCAATTTTAAGAGTAAAGCGTAAGTACATGAAAAATGTTTCTTTCTCATGAAATGTAATGTTATTTGCTATGAAGGAGACAGATTTCCATGTTTTAGAGCTGTTTAGCAGAGAAAGTCATGTTACAGCTTCAATGCACAGAATCGTTAGCTTAGACCATCTAACAACACTAATGCTGTGTTTAGAGCAACTAAGCAAATAAAGACAAAGCAATGATGCTGAAAAACTTCTTTCTCAGTGACACAAAGTTGATTCATGCAATTTAAAAGAGTAAAGCTTTAAATACATGAAAGATGTTTGTTTCTCATTAATGTAATGTTATTTACAATGAAGGAGACAGATTTCCATGTTTTAGAACTTTTTTTGAATAGCAAGTCAAGTTTAGAGCTTCAATGACAAAATCACTAATTTGTAGCTTCTAAAAACGCTGATGCTGTGCTAAGTGCAAATAAGCAAATGAAGTGAAAACAAGGCCACCGAAGCTGAAAAGCGTAAGTACATGGAAGATGTTTCTTTCTCATGAAATGCAATGTTATTTGCAATGCAGATGACAGACTTTCATGTTAGTAATAGCAAGTCAAGTTTAGAGCTTCATTACACAGAATCACTAATTTGAAGTTTCTAGGAACTCTAATGCTGTTTTTAGTGCAATTAAGCAAATGAAGAGAAATCAAGTACACAGAAGCTGAAAATCTTCTTTCTCAGTGAGAGAAAGTTGATTTATGCAATTTTAAGAGTAAAGCATAAGTACATGGAAGATGTTTCTTTCTCATGAAATGTAATGTTATTTGCTATGAAGGAGACAGATTTCCATGTTTTAGAGCTGTTTAGCAGAGAAAGTCATGTTACAGCTTCAATGCACAGAATCGTTAGCTTAGACCATCTAACAACACTAATGCTGTGTTTAGAGCAACTAAGCAAATAAAGACAAAGCAATGATGCTGAAAAACTTCTTTCTCAGTGACACAAAGTTGATTCATGCAATTTAAAAGAGTAAAGCTTTAAATACATGAAAGATGTTTGTTTCTCATTAATGTAATGTTATTTACAAAGAAGGAGACAGATTTCCATGTTTTAGAGATTATTTTGCAGAAAAAGTCAATTACAGCTTCAATGCACAGAATCACTAATTTGAAGTTTCTAGGAGCTCTAATGCTGTGTTTAGTGCAATTAAGTAAATTAAGAGAAAACAAGGCCACCGAAGCTGAAAGGTGTAAGTACATGGAAGATGTTTCTTTCTCATGAAATGTAATGTTATTTGCAATGCAGATGACAGATTTTCATGTTTTAGAACATTTTTTGAATAGCAAGTCAAGTTTAGAGCTTCAATGACAAAATCACTAATTTGGAGCTTCTAATAACACTGATGCTATGCTAAGTGGAAATAAGCAAATGAAGTGAAAACAAGGCCACCGAAGCTGAAAAGCGTAAGTACATGGAAGATGTTTCTTTCTCATGAAATGCAATGTTATTTGCAATGCAGATGACAGACTTTCATGTTAGGAATAGCAAGTCAAGTTTAGAGCTTCAATACACAGAATCACTAATTTGAAGTTTCTAGGAACTCTAATGCTGTGTTTAGTGCAATTAAGTAAATTAAGAGAAAACAAGGCCACCGAAGCTGAAAGGCGTAAGTACATGGAAGATGTTTCTTTCTCATGAAATGTAATGTTATTTGCAATGCAGATGACAGACTTTCATGTTAGGAATAGCAAGTCAAGTTTAGAGCTTCAATACACAGAATCACTAATTTGAAGTTTCTAGGATCTCAAATGCTGTTTTTAGTGCAATTATGCAAATGAAGAGAAATCAAGGCCACAGAAGCTGAAAATCTTCTTTCTCAGTGAGAGTAAGTTGGTTTATGCAATTTTAAGAGTAAAGCGTAAGTACATGAAAAATGTTTCTTTCTCATGAAATGTAATGTTATTTGCTATGAAGGAGACAGATTTCCATGTTTTAGAGCTGTTTAGCAGAGAAAGTCATGTTACAGCTTCAATACACAGAATCATTAATTTGAAGTTACTAGGAAATCTAATGCTGTTTTTAGTGCAATTATTCAAATGAAGAGAAATCAAGGCCACAGAAGCTGAAAATCTTCTTTCTCAGTGAGAGTAAGTTGTTTTATGCAATTTTAAGAGTAAAGCGTAAGTACATGAAAAATGTTTCTTTCTCATGAAATGTAATGTTATTTGCTATGAAGGAGACAGATTTCCATGTTTTAGAGCTGTTTAGCAGAGAAAGTCATGTTACAGCTTCAATGCACAGAATCGTTACCTTAGACCATCTAACAACACTAATGCTGTGTTTAGAGCAACTAAGCAAATAAAGACAAAGCAATGATGCTGAAAAACTTCTTTCTCAGTGACACAAAGTTGATTCATGCAATTTAAAAGAGTAAAGCTTTAAAGACATGAAAGATGTTTGTTTCTCATTAATGTAATGTTATTTACAATGAAGGAGACAGATTTCCATGTTTTAGAACTTTTTTTGAATAGCAAGTCAAGTTTAGAGCTTCAATGACAAAATCACTAATTTGTAGCTTCTAAAAACGCTGATGCTGTGCTAAGTGCAAATAAGCAAATGAAGTGAAAACAAGGCCACCGAAGCTGAAAAGCGTAAGTACATGGAAGATGTTTCTTTCTCATGAAATGCAATGTTATTTGCAATGCAGATGACAGACTTTCATGTTAGTAATAGCAAGTCAAGTTTAGAGCTTCATTACACAGAATCACTAATTTGAAGTTTCTAGGAACTCTAATGCTGTTTTTAGTGCAATTAAGCAAATGAAGAGAAATCAAGTACACAGAAGCTGAAAATCTTCTTTCTCAGTGAGAGAAAGTTGATTTATGCAATTTTAAGAGTAAAGCATAAGTACATGGAAGATGTTTCTTTCTCATGAAATGTAATGTTATTTGCAATGCAGATGACAGATTTTCATGTTTTAGAACATTTTTTGAATAGCAAGTCAAGTTTAGAGCTTCAATGACAAAATCACTAATTTGGAGCTTCTAATAACACTGATGCTATGCTAAGTGGAAATAAGCAAATGAAGTGAAAACAAGGCCACCGAAGCTGAAAAGCGTAAGTACATGGAAGATGTTTCTTTCTCATGAAATGCAATGTTATTTGCAATGCAGATGACAGACTTTCATGTTAGGAATAGCAAGTCAAGTTTAGAGCTTCAATACACAGAATCACTAATTTGAAGTTTCTAGGAAATCTAATGCTGTGTTTAGTGCAATTAAGTAAACTAAAGAGAAAACAAGGCCACCGAAGCTGAAAGGCGTAAGTACATGGAAGATGTTTCTTTCTCATGAAATGTAATGTTATTTGCAATGCAGATGACAGACTTTCATGTTAGGAATAGCAAGTCAAGTTTAGAGCTTCAATACACAGAATCACTAATTTGAAGTTTCTAGGATCTCAAATGCTGTGTTTAGTGCAATTAAGCAAATTAAGAGAAATCAAGGCCACAGAAGCTGAAAATCTTCTTTCTCAGTGAGAGTAAGTAGGTTTATGCAATTTTAAGAGTAAAGCTTAAGTACATGGAAGATGTTTCTTTCGCATGAAATGTAGTTATTTGCCATCCAGAAGACAGATTTTCATGTTTTAGAGCTTTTTAGTAGAGAAAGTCATGTTACAGCTTCAATTCACAGAATCATTCATTTGAAGTTTCTAGGAAATCTAATGCTGTTTTTAGTGCAATTATGCAAATGAAGAGAAATCAAGGCCACAGAAGCTGAAAATCTTCTTTCTCAGTGAGAGTAAGTTGGTTTATGCAATTTTAAGAGTAAAGCGTAAGTACATGAAAAATGTTTCTTTCTCATTAAATGTAATGTTATTTGCTATGAAGGAGACAGATTTCCATGTTTTAGAGCTGTTTAGCAGAGAAAGTCATGTTACAGCTTCAATACACAGAATCAATAATTTGAAGTTTCTAGGAAATCTAATGCTGTTTTTAGTGCAATTAAGCAAATGAAGAGAAATCAAGGCCACAGAAGCTGAAAATCTTCTTTCTCAGTGAGAGTAAGTTGGTTTATGCAATTTTAAGAGTAAAGCGTAAGTACATGAAAAATGTTTCTTTCTCATGAAATGTAATGTTATTTGCTATGAAGGAGACAGATTTCCATGTTTTAGAGCTGTTTAGCAGAGAAAGTCATGTTACAGCTTCAATACACAGAATCATTAATTTGAAGTTTCTAGGAAATCTAATGCTGTTTTTAGTGCAATTATTCAAATGAAGAGAAATCAAGGCCACAGAAGCTGAAAATCTTCTTTCTCAGTGAGAGTAAGTTGGTTTATGCAATTTTAAGAGTAAAGCGTAAGTACATGAAAAATGTTTCTTTCTCATGAAATGTAATGTTATTTGCTATGAAGGAGACAGATTTCCATGTTTTAGAGATTATTTTGCAGAAAAAGTCAATTACAGCTTCAATGCACAGAATCACTAATTTGAAGATTCTAGGAACCCTGATGCTTCTCATTAATGTAATGTTGTTTACAATGAAGGAGACAGATTTCCATGTTTTAGAACTTTTTTTGAATAGCAAGTCAAGTTTAGAGCTTCAATGACAAAATCACTAATTTGTAGCTTCTAAAAACGCTGATGCTGTGCTAAGTGCAAATAAGCAAATGAAGTGAAAACAAGGCCACCGAAGCTGAAAAGCGTAAGTACATGGAAGATGTTTCTTTCTCATGAAATGCAATGTTATTTGCAATGCAGATGACAGACTTTCATGTTTTAGAACGTTTTTGAATAGCAAGTCAAGTTAGAGCTTCACTGCACAGAATCGTTAGCTTAGACCATCTAACAACACTAATGCTGTGTTTAGAGCAACTAAGCAAATAAAGACAAAGCAAAGGTGCTGAAAAACTTCTTTCTCAGTGACACAAAGTTGATTCATGCAATTTAAAAGAGTAAAGCTTAAATACATGAAAGATGTTTGTTTCTCATTAATGTAATGTTATTTTCAATGAAGGAGACAGATTTCCATGTTTTAGAGATTATTTTGCAGAAAAAGTCAATTACAGCTTCAATGCACAGAATCACTAATTTGAAGTTTCTAGGAACTCTAATGCTGTGTTTAGTGCAATTAAGTAAATTAAGAGAAAACAAGGCCACCGAAGCTGAAAGGTGTAAGTACATGGAAGATGTTTCTTTCTCATGAAATGTAATGTTATTTGCAATGCAGATGACAGATTTTCATGTTTTAGAACATTTTTTGAATAGCAAGTCAAGTTTAGAGCTTCAATACACAGAATCACTAATTTGAAGTTTCTAGGAACTCAAATGCTGTGTTAAGTGCAATTAAGCAAATGAAGAGAAATCAAGTACATAGAAGCTGGAAATCTTCTTTCTCAGTGAGAGTAAATTGGTTCATGCAATTTTAAGAGTAAAGCGTAAGTACATGAAAAAAGTTTCTTTCTCATGAAATGTAATGTTATTTGCTATGAAGGAGACAGATTTCCAAGTTTTAGAGCTGTTTAGCAGAGAAAGTCATGTTACAGCTTCAATGCACAGAATCGTTAGCTTAGACCATCTAACAACACTAATGCTGTGTTTAGAGCAACTAAGCAAATAAAGACAAAGCAATGATGCTGAAAAACTTCTTTCTCAGTGACACAAAGTTGATTCATGCAATTTAAAAGAGTAAAGCTTTAAATACATGAAAGATGTTTGTTTCTCATTAATGTAATGTTATTTGCAATGAAGGAGACAGATTTCCATGTTTTAGAACTTTTTTTGAATAGCAAGTCAAGTTTAGAGCTTCAATGACAAAATCACTAATTTGGAGCTTCTAATAACACTGATGCTGTGCTAAGTGCAAATAAGCAAATGAAGTGAAAACAAGGCCACCGAAGCTGAAAAGCGTAAGTACATGGAAGATGTTTCTTTCTCATGAAATGCAATGTTATTTGCAATGCAGATGACAGACTTTCATGTTAGGAATAGCAAGTCAAGTTTAGAGCTTCAATACACAGAATCACTAATTTGAAGTTTCTAGGAACTCTAATGCTGTGTTTAGTGCAATTAAGTAAATTAAGAGAAAACAAGGCCACCGAAGCTGAAAGGCGTAAGTACATGGAAGATGTTTCTTTCTCATGAAATGTAATGTTATTTGCAATGCAGATGACAGACTTTCATGTTAGGAATAGCAAGTCAAGTTTAGAGCTTCAATACACAGAATCACTAATTTGAAGTTTCTAGGATCTCAAATGCTGTGTTTAGTGCAATTAAGCAAATTAAGAGAAATCAAGGCCACAGAAGCTGAAAATCTTCTTTCTCAGTGAGAGTAAGTTGGTTTATGCAATTTTAAGAGTAAAGCTTAAGTACATGGAAGATGTTTCTTTCGCATGAAATGTAGTTATTTGCCATCCAGAAGACAGATTTTCATGTTTTAGAGCTTTTTAGTAGAGAAAGTCATGTTACAGCTTCAATTCACAGAATCATTCATTTGAAGTTTCTAGGAAATCTAATGCTGTTTTTAGTGCAATTATGCAAATGAAGAGAAATCAAGGCCACAGAAGCTGAAAATCTTTCTCAGTGAGAGTAAGTTGGTTTATGCAATTTTAAGAGTAAAGCGTAAGTACATGAAAAATGTTTCTTTCTCATGAAATGTAATGTTATTTGCTATGAAGGAGACAGATTTCCATGTTTTAGAGCTGTTTAGCAGAGAAAGTCATGTTACAGCTTCAATACACAGAATCATTAATTTGAAGTTTCTAGGAAATCTAATGCTGTTTTTAGTGCAATTATTCAAATGAAGAGAAATCAAGGCCACAGAAGCTGAAAATCTTCTTTCTCAGTGAGAGTAAGTTGGTTTATGCAATTTTAAGAGTAAAGCGTAAGTACATGAAAAATGTTTCTTTCTCATGAAATGTAATGCTATTTGCTATGAAGGAGACAGATTTCCATGTTTTAGAGATTATTTTGCAGAAAAAGTCAATTACAGCTTCAATGCACAGAATCACTAATTTGAAGATTCTAGGAACCCTGATGCTGTGTTTAGAGCAATTAAGCAAATTAAGAGAAAACAAGGCCACCGAAGCTGAAAAGCGTAAGTACATGGAAGATGTTTCTTTCTCATGAAATGCAATGTTATTGGCTATGAAGGAGACAGATTTTCATGTTTTAGAACGTTTTTGAATAGCAAGTCAAGTTAGAGCTTCACTGCACAGAATCGTTAGCTTAGACCATCTAACAACACTAATGCTGTGTTTAGAGCAACTAAGCAAATAAAGACAAAGCAAAGATGCTGAAAAACTTCTTTCTCAGTGACACAAAGTTGATTCATGCAATTTAAAAGAGTAAAGCTTAAATGCATGAAAGATGTTTGTTTCTCATTAATGTAATGTTATTTGCAATGAAGGAGACAGATTTCCATGTTTTAGAGATTATTTTGCAGAAAAAGTCAATTACAGCTTCAATGCACAGAATCACTAAGTTGAAGTTTCTAGGAACTCTAATGCTGTGTTTAGAGCAATTAAGTAAATTAAGAGAAAACAAGGCCACCGAAGCTGAAAAGCGTAAGTACATGGAAGATGTTTCTTTCTCATGAAATGTAATGTTATTTGCAATGCAGATGACAGATTTTCATGTTTTAGAACATTTTTTGAATAGCAAGTCAAGTTTAGAGCTTCAATGACAAAATCACTAATTTGGAGCTTCTAATAACACTGATGCTGTGCTAAGTGCAAATAAGCAATTGAAGTGAAAACAAGGCCACCGAAGCTGAAAAGCGTAAGTACATGGAAGATGTTTCTTTCTCATGAATGCAATGTTATTTGCAATGCAGATGACAGACTTTCATGTTAGGAATAGCAAGTCAAGTTTAGAGCTTCAATACACAGAATCACTAATTTGAAGTTTCTAGGAACTCTAATGCTGTGTTTAGTGCAATTAAGCAAATGAAGAGAAATCAAGGCCACAGAAGCTGAAAATCTTCTTTCTCAGTGAGAGTAAGTTGGTTTATGCAATTTTAAGAGTAAAGCTTAAGTACATGGAAAATGTTTCTTTCTCATGAAATGTAATGTTATTTGCTATGAAGGAGACAGATTTCCATGTTTTAGAGCTGTTTAGCAGAGAAAGTCATGTTACAGCTTCAATGCACAGAATCACTAATTTGAAGTTTCTAAGAACTCTAAGCTGTTTTTAGTGCAATTAAGCAAACGAAGAGAAATCAAGTACATAGAAGCTGAAAATCTTCTTTCTCAGTGAGAGTAAGTTGGTTTATTCAATTTTAAGAGTAAAGCGTAAGTACATGAAAAATGTTTCTTTCTCATGAAATGTAATGTTATTTGCTATGAAGGAGACAGATTTCCATGTTTTAGAGCTGTTTAGCAGAGAAAGTCATGTTACAGCTTCAATGCACAGAATCGTTAGCTTAGACCATCTAACAACACTAATGCTGTGTTTAGAGCAACTAAGCAAATAAAGACAAAGCAATGATGCTGAAAAACTTCTTTCTCAGTGACACAAAGTTGATTCATGCAATTTAAAAGAGTAAAGCTTTAAATACATGAAAGATGTTTGTTTCTCATTAATGTAATGTTATTTACAATGAAGGAGACAGATTTCCATGTTTTAGAACTTTTTTTGAATAGCAAGTCAAGTTTAGAGCTTCAATGACAAAATCACTAATTTGTAGCTTCTAAAAACGCTGATGCTGTGCTAAGTGCAAATAAGCAAATGAAGTGAAAACAAGGCCACCGAAGCTGAAAAGCGTAAGTACATGGAAGATGTTTCTTTCTCATGAAATGCAATGTTATTTGCAATGCAGATGACAGACTTTCATGTTAGTAATAGCAAGTCAAGTTTAGAGCTTCATTACACAGAATCACTAATTTGAAGTTTCTAGGAACTCTAATGCTGTTTTTAGTGCAATTAAGCAAATGAAGAGAAATCAAGTACACAGAAGCTGAAAATCTTCTTTCTCAGTGAGAGAAAGTTGATTTATGCAATTTTAAGAGTAAAGCATAAGTACATGGAAGATGTTTCTTTCTCATGAAATGTAATGTTATTTGCTATGAAGGAGACAGATTTCCATGTTTTAGAGCTGTTTAGCAGAGAAAGTCATGTTACAGCTTCAATACACAGAATCATTAATTTGAAGTTTCTAGGAAATCTAATGCTGTTTTTAGTGCAATTATTCAAATGAAGAGAAATCAAGGCCACAGAAGCTGAAAATCTTCTTTCTCAGTGAGAGTAAGTTGGTTTATGCAATTTTAAGAGTAAAGCGTAAGTACATGAAAAATGTTTCTTTCTCATGAAATGTAATGTTATTTGCTATGAAGGAGACAGATTTCCATGTTTTAGAGCTGTTTAGCAGAGAAAGTCATGTTACAGCTTCAATGCACAGAATCGTTAGCTTAGACCATCTAACAACACTAATGCTGTGTTTAGAGCAACTAAGCAAATAAAGACAAAGCAATGATGCTGAAAAACTTCTTTCTCAGTGACACAAAGTTGATTCATGCAATTTAAAAGAGTAAAGCTTTAAATACATGAAAGATGTTTGTTTCTCATTAATGTAATGTTATTTACAATGAAGGAGACAGATTTCCATGTTTTAGAGATTATTTTGCAGAAAAAGTCAATTACAGCTTCAATGCACAGAATCACTAATTTGAAGTTTCTAGGAGCTCTAATGCTGTGTTTAGTGCAATTAAGTAAATTAAGAGAAAACAAGGCCACCGAAGCTGAAAGGTGTAAGTACATGGAAGATGTTTCTTTCTCATGAAATGTAATGTTATTTGCAATGCAGATGACAGATTTTCATGTTTTAGAACATTTTTTGAATAGCAAGTCAAGTTTAGAGCTTCAATGACAAAATCACTAATTTGGAGCTTCTAATAACACTGATGCTATGCTAAGTGGAAATAAGCAAATGAAGTGAAAACAAGGCCACCGAAGCTGAAAAGCGTAAGTACATGGAAGATGTTTCTTTCTCATGAAATGCAATGTTATTTGCAATGCAGATGACAGACTTTCATGTTAGGAATAGCAAGTCAAGTTTAGAGCTTCAATACACAGAATCACTAATTTGAAGTTTCTAGGAACTCTAATGCTGTGTTTAGTGCAATTAAGTAAATTAAGAGAAAACAAGGCCACCGAAGCTGAAAGGCGTAAGTACATGGAAGATGTTTCTTTCTCATGAAATGTAATGTTATTTGCAATGCAGATGACAGACTTTCATGTTAGGAATAGCAAGTCAAGTTTAGAGCTTCAATACTCAGAATCACTAATTTGAAGTTTCTAGGATCTCAAATGCTGTGTTTAGTGCAATTAAGCAAATTAAGAGAAATCAAGGCCACAGAAGCTGAAAATCTTCTTTCTCAGTGAGAGTAAGTTGGTTTATGCAATTTTAAGAGTAAAGCTTAAGTACATGGAAGATGTTTCTTTCGCATGAAATGTAGTTATTTGCCATCCAGGAGACAGATTTTCATGTTTTAGAGCTTTTTAGTAGAGAAAGTCATGTTACAGCTTCAATTCACAGAATCATTCATTTGAAGTTTCTAGGAAATCTAATGCTGTTTTTAGTGCAATTATGCAAATGAAGAGAAATCAAGGCCACAGAAGCTGAAAATCTTCTTTCTCAGTGAGAGTAAGTTGGTTTATGCAATTTTAAGAGTAAAGCGTAAGTACATGAAAAATGTTTCTTTCTCATGAAATGTAATGTTATTTGCTATGAAGGAGACAGATTTCCATGTTTTAGAGCTGTTTAGCAGAGAAAGTCATGTTACAGCTTCAATGCACAGAATCGTTAGCTTAGACCATCTAACAACACTAATGCTGTGTTTAGAGCAACTAAGCAAATAAAGACAAAGCAATGATGCTGAAAAACTTATTTCTCAGTGACACAAAGTTGATTCATGCAATTTAAAAGAGTAAAGCTTTAAATACATGAAAGATGTTTGTTTCTCATTAAAGTAATGTTGTTTACAATGAAGGAGACAGATTTCCATGTTTTAGAACTTTTTTTGAATAGCAAGTCAAGTTTAGAGCTTCAATGACAAAATCACTAATTTGTAGCTTCTAAAAACGCTGATGCTGTGCTAAGTGCAAATAAGCAAATGAAGTGAAAACAAGGCCACCGAAGCTGAAAAGCGTAAGTACATGGAAGATGTTTCTTTCTCATGAAATGCAATGTTATTTGCAATGCAGATGACAGACTTTCATGTTTTAGAACGTTTTTGAATAGCAAGTCAAGTTAGAGCTTCACTGCACAGAATCGTTAGCTTAGACCATCTAACAACACTAATGCTGTGTTTAGAGCAACTAAGCAAATAAAGACAAAGCAAAGGTGCTGAAAAACTTCTTTCTCAGTGACACAAAGTTGATTCATGCAATTTAAAAGAGTAAAGCTTAAATACATGAAAGATGTTTGTTTCTCATTAATGTAATGTTATTTTCAATGAAGGAGACAGATTTCCATGTTTTAGAGATTATTTTGCAGAAAAAGTCAATTACAGCTTCAATGCACAGAATCACTAATTTGAAGTTTCTAGGAACTCTAATGCTGTGTTTAGTGCAATTAAGTAAATTAAGAGAAAACAAGGCCACCGAAGCTGAAAGGTGTAAGTACATGGAAGATGTTTCTTTCTCATGAAATGTAATGTTATTTGCAATGCAGATGACAGATTTTCATGTTTTAGAACATTTTTTGAATAGCAAGTCAAGTTTAGAGCTTCAATACACAGAATTACTAATTTGAAGTTTCTAGGAACTCAAATGCTGTGTTAAGTGCAATTAAGCAAATGAAGAGAAATCAAGTACATAGAAGCTGGAAATCTTCTTTCTCAGTGAGAGTAAATTGGTTCATGCAATTTTAAGAGTAAAGCGTAAGTACATGAAAAAAGTTTCTTTCTCATGAAATGTAATGTTATTTGCTATGAAGGAGACAGATTTCCAAGTTTTAGAGCTGTTTAGCAGAGAAAGTCATGTTACAGCTTCAATGCACAGAATCGTTAGCTTAGACCATCTAACAACCCTAATGCTGTGTTTAGAGCAACTAAGCAAATAAAGACAAAGCAATGATGCTGAAAAACTTCTTTCTCAGTGACACAAAGTTGATTCATGCAATTTAAAAGAGTAAAGCTTTAAATACATGAAAGATGTTTGTTTCTCATTAATGTAATGTTATTTGCAATGAAGGAGACAGATTTCCATGTTTTAGAACTTTTTTTGAATAGCAAGTCAAGTTTAGAGCTTCAATGACAAAATCACTAATCTGGAGCTTCTAATAACACTGATGCTGTGCTAAGTGCAAATAAGCAAATGAAGTGAAAACAAGGCCACCGAAGCTGAAAAGCGTAAGTACATGGAAGATGTTTCTTTCTCATGAAATGCAATGTTATTTGCAATGCAGATGACAGACTTTCATGTTAGGAATAGCAAGTCAAGTTTAGAGCTTCAATACACAGAATCACTAATTTGAAGTTTCTAGGAACTCTAATGCTGTGTTTAGTGCAATTAAGTAAATTAAGAGAAAACAAGGCCACCGAAGCTGAAAGGCGTAAGTACATGGAAGATGTTTCTTTCTCATGAAATGTAATGTTATTTGCAATGCAGATGACAGACTTTCATGTTAGGAATAGCAAGTCAAGTTTAGAGCTTCAATACACAGAATCACTAATTTGAAGTTTCTAGGATCTCAAATGCTGTGTTTAGTGCAATTAAGCAAATTAAGAGAAATCAAGGCCACAGAAGCTGAAAATATTCTTTCTCAGTGAGAGTAAGTTGGTTTATGCAATTTTAAGAGTAAAGCTTAAGTACATGGAAGATGTTTCTTTCGCATGAAATGTAGTTATTTGCCATCCAGAAGACAGATTTTCATGTTTTAGAGCTTTTTAGTAGAGAAAGTCATGTTACAGCTTCAATTCACAGAATCATTCATTTGAAGTTTCTAGGAAATCTAATGCTGTTTTTAGTGCAATTATGCAAATGAAGAGAAATCAAGGCCACAGAAGCTGAAAATCTTTCTCAGTGAGAGTAAGTTGGTTTATGCAATTTTAAGAGTAAAGCGTAAGTACATGAAAAATGTTTCTTTCTCATGAAATGTAATGTTATTTGCTATGAAGGAGACAGATTTCCATGTTTTAGAGCTGTTTAGCAGAGAAAGTCATGTTACAGCTTCAATACACAGAATCAATAATTTGAAGTTTCTAGGAAATCTAATGCTGTTTTTAGTGCAATTAAGCAAATGAAGAGAAATCAAGGCCACAGAAGCTGAAAATCTTCTTTCTCAGTGAGAGTAAGTTGGTTTATGCAATTTTAAGAGTAAAGCGTAAGTACATGAAAAATGTTTCTTTCTCATGAAATGTAATGTTATTTGCTATGAAGGAGACAGATTTCCATGTTTTAGAGCTGTTTAGCAGAGAAAGTCATGTTACAGCTTCAATACACAGAATCATTAATTTGAAGTTTCTAGGAAATCTAATGCTGTTTTTAGTGCAATTATTCAAATGAAGAGAAATCAAGGCCACAGAAGCTGAAAATCTTCTTTCTCAGTGAGAGTAAGTTGGTTTATGCAATTTTAAGAGTAAAGCGTAAGTACATGAAAAATGTTTCTTTCTCATGAAATGTAATGTTATTTGCTATGAAGGAGACAGATTTCCATGTTTTAGAGATTATTTTGCAGAAAAAGTCAATTACAGCTTCAATGCACAGAATCACTAATTTGAAGATTCTAGGAACCCTGATGCTTCTCATTAATGTAATGTTGTTTACAATGAAGGAGACAGATTTCCATGTTTTAGAACTTTTTTTGAATAGCAAGTCAAGTTTAGAGCTTCAATGACAAAATCACTAATTTGTAGCTTCTAAAAACGCTGATGCTGTGCTAAGTGCAAATAAGCAAATGAAGTGAAAACAAGGCCACCGAAGCTGAAAAGCGTAAGTACATGGAAGATGTTTCTTTCTCATGAAATGCAATGTTATTTGCAATGCAGATGACAGACTTTCATGTTTTAGAACGTTTTTGAATAGCAAGTCAAGTTAGAGCTTCACTGCACAGAATCGTTAGCTTAGACCATCTAACAACACTAATGCTGTGTTTAGAGCAACTAAGCAAATAAAGACAAAGCAAAGGTGCTGAAAAACTTCTTTCTCAGTGACACAAAGTTGATTCATGCAATTTAAAAGAGTAAAGCTTAAATACATGAAAGATGTTTGTTTCTCATTAATGTAATGTTATTTTCAATGAAGGAGACAGATTTCCATGTTTTAGAGATTATTTTGCAGAAAAAGTCAATTACAGCTTCAATGCACAGAATCACTAATTTGAAGTTTCTAGGAACTCTAATGCTGTGTTTAGTGCAATTAAGTAAATTAAGAGAAAACAAGGCCACCGAAGCTGAAAGGTGTAAGTACATGGAAGATGTTTCTTTCTCATGAAATGTAATGTTATTTGCAATGCAGATGACAGATTTTCATGTTTTAGAACATTTTTTGAATAGCAAGTCAAGTTTAGAGCTTCAATACACAGAATCACTAATTTGAAGTTTCTAGGAACTCAAATGCTGTGTTAAGTGCAATTAAGCAAATGAAGAGAAATCAAGTACATAGAAGCTGGAAATCTTCTTTCTCAGTGAGAGTAAATTGGTTCATGCAATTTTAAGAGTAAAGCGTAAGTACATGAAAAAAGTTTCTTTCTCATGAAATGTAATGTTATTTGCTATGAAGGAGACAGATTTCCAAGTTTTAGAGCTGTTTAGCAGAGAAAGTCATGTTACAGCTTCAATGCACAGAATCGTTAGCTTAGACCATCTAACAACCCTAATGCTGTGTTTAGAGCAACTAAGCAAATAAAGACAAAGCAATGATGCTGAAAAACTTCTTTCTCAGTGACACAAAGTTGATTCATGCAATTTAAAAGAGTAAAGCTTTAAATACATGAAAGATGTTTGTTTCTCATTAATGTAATGTTATTTGCAATGAAGGAGACAGATTTCCATGTTTTAGAACTTTTTTTGAATAGCAAGTCAAGTTTAGAGCTTCAATGACAAAATCACTAATTTGGAGCTTCTAATAACACTGATGCTGTGCTAAGTGCAAATAAGCAAATGAAGTGAAAACAAGGCCACCGAAGCTGAAAAGCGTAAGTACATGGAAGATGTTTCTTTCTCATGAAATGCAATGTTATTTGCAATGCAGATGACAGACTTTCATGTTAGGAATAGCAAGTCAAGTTTAGAGCTTCAATACACAGAATCACTAATTTGAAGTTTCTAGGAACTCTAATGCTGTGTTTAGTGCAATTAAGTAAATTAAGAGAAAACAAGGCCACCGAAGCTGAAAGGCGTAAGTACATGGAAGATGTTTCTTTCTCATGAAATGTAATGTTATTTGCAATGCAGATGACAGACTTTCATGTTAGGAATAGCAAGTCAAGTTTAGAGCTTCAATACACAGAATCACTAATTTGAAGTTTCTAGGATCTCAAATGCTGTGTTTAGTGCAATTAAGCAAATTAAGAGAAATCAAGGCCACAGAAGCTGAAAATCTTCTTTCTCAGTGAGAGTAAGTTGGTTTATGCAATTTTAAGAGTAAAGCTTAAGTACATGGAAGATGTTTCTTTCGCATGAAATGTAGTTATTTGCCATCCAGAAGACAGATTTTCATGTTTTAGAGCTTTTTAGTAGAGAAAGTCATGTTACAGCTTCAATTCACAGAATCATTCATTTGAAGTTTCTAGGAAATCTAATGCTGTTTTTAGTGCAATTATGCAAATGAAGAGAAATCAAGGCCACAGAAGCTGAAAATCTTTCTCAGTGAGAGTAAGTTGGTTTATGCAATTTTAAGAGTAAAGCGTAAGTACATGAAAAATGTTTCTTTCTCATGAAATGTAATGTTATTTGCTATGAAGGAGACAGATTTCCATGTTTTAGAGCTGTTTAGCAGAGAAAGTCATGTTACAGCTTCAATACACAGAATCATTAATTTGAAGTTTCTAGGAAATCTAATGCTGTTTTTAGTGCAATTATTCAAATGAAGAGAAATCAAGGCCACAGAAGCTGAAAATCTTCTTTCTCAGTGAGAGTAAGTTGGTTTATGCAATTTTAAGAGTAAAGCGTAAGTACATGAAAAATGTTTCTTTCTCATGAAATGTAATGCTATTTGCTATGAAGGAGACAGATTTCCATGTTTTAGAGATTATTTTGCAGAAAAAGTCAATTACAGCTTCAATGCACAGAATCACTAATTTGAAGATTCTAGGAACCCTGATGCTGTGTTTAGAGCAATTAAGCAAATTAAGAGAAAACAAGGCCACCGAAGCTGAAAAGCGTAAGTACATGGAAGATGTTTCTTTCTCATGAAATGCAATGTTATTGGCTATGAAGGAGACAGATTTTCATGTTTTAGAACGTTTTTGAATAGCAAGTCAAGTTAGAGCTTCACTGCACAGAATCGTTAGCTTAGACCATCTAACAACACTAATGCTGTGTTTAGAGCAACTAAGCAAATAAAGACAAAGCAAAGATGCTGAAAAACTTCTTTCTCAGTGACACAAAGTTGATTCATGCAATTTAAAAGAGTAAAGCTTAAATGCATGAAAGATGTTTGTTTCTCATTAATGTAATGTTATTTGCAATGAAGGAGACAGATTTCCATGTTTTAGAGATTATTTTGCAGAAAAAGTCAATTACAGCTTCAATGCACAGAATCACTAAGTTGAAGTTTCTAGGAACTCTAATGCTGTGTTTAGAGCAATTAAGTAAATTAAGAGAAAACAAGGCCACCGAAGCTGAAAAGCGTAAGTACATGGAAGATGTTTCTTTCTCATGAAATGCAATGTTATTTGCAATGCAGATGACAGACTTTCATGTTAGTAATAGCAAGTCAAGTTTAGAGCTTCAATACACAGAATCATTAATTTGAAGTTTCTAGGAAATCTAATGCTGTTTTTAGTGCAATTATTCAAATGAAGAGAAATCAAGGCCACAGAAGCTGAAAATCTTCTTTCTCAGTGAGAGTAAGTTGGTTTATGCAATTTTAAGAGTAAAGCGTAAGTACATGAAAAATGTTTCTTTCTCATGAAATGTAATGTTATTTGCTATGAAGGAGACAGATTTCCATGTTTTAGAGCTGTTTAGCAGAGAAAGTCATGTTACAGCTTCAATGCACAGAATCGTTAGCTTAGACCATCTAACAACACTAATGCTGTGTTTAGAGCAACTAAGCAAATAAAGACAAAGCAATGATGCTGAAAAACTTCTTTCTCAGTGACACAAAGTTGATTCATGCAATTTAAAAGAGTAAAGCTTTAAATACATGAAAGATGTTTGTTTCTCATTAATGTAATGTTATTTACAATGAAGGAGACAGATTTCCATGTTTTAGAACTTTTTTTGAATAGCAAGTCAAGTTTAGAGCTTCAATGACAAAATCACTAATTTGTAGCTTCTAAAAACGCTGATGCTGTGCTAAGTGCAAATAAGCAAATGAAGTGAAAACAAGGCCACCGAAGCTGAAAAGCGTAAGTACATGGAAGATGTTTCTTTCTCATGAAATGCAATGTTATTTGCAATGCAGATGACAGACTTTCATGTTAGTAATAGCAAGTCAAGTTTAGAGCTTCATTATACAGAATCACTAATTTGAAGTTTCTAGGAACTCTAATGCTGTTTTTAGTGCAATTAAGCAAATGAAGAGAAATCAAGTACACAGAAGCTGAAAATCTTTCTCAGTGAGAGAAAGTTGATTTATGCAATTTTAAGAGTAAAGCATAAGTACATGGAAGATGTTTCTTTCTCATGAAATGTAATGTTATTTGCAATGCAGAAGACAGATTTTCATGTTTTAGAGCTTTTTATCAGAGAAAGTCATGTTACAGCTTCAATGCACAGAATCACTAATTTGAAGTTTCTAAGAACTCTAAAGCTGTTTTTAGTGCAATTAAGCAAACGAAGAGAAATCAAGTACACAGAAGCTGAAAATCTTCTTTCTCAGTGAGAGTAAGTTTGTTTATGCAATTTTAAGCGTAAAGCGTAAGTACAAGAAAAATGTTTCTTTCTCATGAAATGTAATGTCATTTGCAATGCAGATGACAGATTTTCATGTTTTAGAACGTTTTTGTATAGCAAGTCAAGTTAGAGCTTCACTGCACAGAATCGTTAGCTTAGACCATCCAACAACACTAATGCTGTGTTTAGAGCAACTAAGCAAATAAAGGCAAAGCAAAGATGCTGAAAAACTTCTTTCTCAGTGACACAAAGTTGATTCATGCAATTTAAAAGAGTAAAGCTTAAATACATGAAAGATGTTTGTTTCTCATTAATGTAATGTTATTTGCAATGAAGGAGACAGATTTCCATGTTTTAGAGATTATTTTGCAGAAAAAGTCAATTACAGCTTCAATGCACAGAATCACTAATTTGAAGTTTCTAGGAGCTCTAATGCTGTGTTTAGTGCAATTAAGTAAATTAAGAGAAAACAAGGCCACCGAAGCTGAAAGGTGTAAGTACATGGAAGATGTTTCTTTCTCATGAAATGTAATGTTATTTGCAATGCAGATGACAGATTTTCATGTTTTAGAACATTTTTTGAATAGCAAGTCAAGTTTAGAGCTTCAATGACAAAATCACTAATTTGGAGCTTCTAATAACACTGATGCTATGCTAAGTGGAAATAAGCAAATGAAGTGAAAACAAGGCCACCGAAGCTGAAAAGCGTAAGTACATGGAAGATGTTTCTTTCTCATGAAATGTAATGTTATTTGCAATGCAGATGACAGACTTTCATGTTAGGAATAGCAAGTCAAGTTTAGAGCTTCAATACACAGAATCACTAATTTGAAGTTTCTAGGATCTCAAATGCTGTGTTTAGTGCAATTAAGCAAATTAAGAGAAATCAAGGCCACAGAAGCTGAAAATCTTCTTTCTCAGTGAGAGTAAGTTGGTTTATGCAATTTTAAGAGTAAAGCTTAAGTACATGGAAGATGTTTCTTTCGCATGAAATGTAGTTATTTGCCATCCAGGAGACAGATTTTCATGTTTTAGAGCTTTTTAGTAGAGAAAGTCATGTTACAGCTTCAATTCACAGAATCATTCATTTGAAGTTTCTAGGAAATCTAATGCTGTTTTTAGTGCAATTATGCAAATGAAGAGAAATCAAGGCCACAGAAGCTGAAAATCTTCTTTCTCAGTGAGAGTAAGTTGGTTTATGCAATTTTAAGAGTAAAGCGTAAGTACATGAAAAATGTTTCTTTCTCATGAAATGTAATGTTATTTGCTATGAAGGAGACAGATTTCCATGTTTTAGAGCTGTTTAGCAGAGAAAGTCATGTTACAGCTTCAATACACAGAATCATTAATTTGAAGTTTCTAGGAAATCTAATGCTGTTTTTAGTGCAATTATTCAAATGAAGAGAAATCAAGGCCACAGAAGCTGAAAATCTTCTTTCTCAGTGAGAGTAAGTTGTTTTATGCAATTTTAAGAGTAAAGCGTAAGTACATGAAAAATGTTTCTTTCTCATGAAATGTAATGTTATTTGCTATGAAGGAGACAGATTTCCATGTTTTAGAGCTGTTTAGCAGAGAAAGTCATGTTACAGCTTCAATGCACAGAATCGTTACCTTAGACCATCTAACAACACTAATGCTGTGTTTAGAGCAACTAAGCAAATAAAGACAAAGCAATGATGCTGAAAAACTTCTTTCTCAGTGACACAAAGTTGATTCATGCAATTTAAAAGAGTAAAGCTTTAAAGACATGAAAGATGTTTGTTTCTCATTAATGTAATGTTATTTACAATGAAGGAGACAGATTTCCATGTTTTAGAACTTTTTTTGAATAGCAAGTCAAGTTTAGAGCTTCAATGACAAAATCACTAATTTGTAGCTTCTAAAAACGCTGATGCTGTGCTAAGTGCAAATAAGCAAATGAAGTGAAAACAAGGCCACCGAAGCTGAAAAGCGTAAGTACATGGAAGATGTTTCTTTCTCATGAAATGCAATGTTATTTGCAATGCAGATGACAGACATTCATGTTAGTAATAGCAAGTCAAGTTTAGAGCTTCATTACACAGAATCACTAATTTGAAGTTTCTAGGAACTCTAATGCTGTTTTTAGTGCAATTAAGCAAATGAAGAGAAATCAAGTACACAGAAGCTGAAAATCTTCTTTCTCAGTGAGAGAAAGTTGATTTATGCAATTTTAAGAGTAAAGCATAAGTACATGGAAGATGTTTCTTTCTCATGAAATGTAATGTTATTTGCAATGCAGATGACAGATTTTCATGTTTTAGAACATTTTTTGAATAGCAAGTCAAGTTTAGAGCTTCAATGACAAAATCACTAATTTGGAGCTTCTAATAACACTGATGCTATGCTAAGTGGAAATAAGCAAATGAAGTGAAAACAAGGCCACCGAAGCTGAAAAGCGTAAGTACATGGAAGATGTTTCTTTCTCATGAAATGCAATGTTATTTGCAATGCAGATGACAGACTTTCATGTTAGGAATAGCAAGTCAAGTTTAGAGCTTCAATACACAGAATCACTAATTTGAAGTTTCTAGGAACTCTAATGCTGTGTTTAGTGCAATTAAGTAAACTAAAGAGAAAACAAGGCCACCGAAGCTGAAAGGCGTAAGTACATGGAAGATGTTTCTTTCTCATGAAATGTAATGTTATTTGCAATGCAGATGACAGACTTTCATGTTAGGAATAGCAAGTCAAGTTTAGAGCTTCAATACACAGAATCACTAATTTGAAGTTTCTAGGATCTCTAATGCTGTTTTTAGTGCAATTATGCAAATGAAGAGAAATCAAGGCCACAGAAGCTGAAAATCTTCTTTCTCAGTGAGAGTAAGTTGGTTTATGCAATTTTAAGAGTAAAGCGTAAGTACATGAAAAATGTTTCTTTCTCATGAAATGTAATGTTATTTGCTATGAAGGAGACAGATTTCCATGTTTTAGAGCTGTTTAGCAGAGAAAGTCATGTTACAGCTTCAATACACAGAATCATTAATTTGAAGTTTCTAGGAAATCTAATGCTGTTTTTAGTGCAATTATTCAAATGAAGAGAAATCAAGGCCACAGAAGCTGAAAATCTTCTTTCTCAGTGAGAGTAAGTTGTTTTATGCAATTTTAAGAGTAAAGCGTAAGTACATGAAAAATGTTTCTTTCTCATGAAATGTAATGTTATTTGCTATGAAGGAGACAGATTTCCATGTTTTAGAGCTGTTTAGCAGAGAAAGTCATGTTACAGCTTCAATGCACAGAATCGTTACCTTAGACCATCTAACAACACTAATGCTGTGTTTAGAGCAACTAAGCAAATAAAGACAAAGCAATGATGCTGAAAAACTTCTTTCTCAGTGACACAAAGTTGATTCATGCAATTTAAAAGAGTAAAGCTTTAAAGACATGAAAGATGTTTGTTTCTCATTAATGTAATGTTATTTACAATGAAGGAGACAGATTTCCATGTTTTAGAACTTTTTTTGAATAGCAAGTCAAGTTTAGAGCTTCAATGACAAAATCACTAATTTGTAGCTTCTAAAAACGCTGATGCTGTGCTAAGTGCAAATAAGCAAATGAAGTGAAAACAAGGCCACCGAAGCTGAAAAGCGTAAGTACATGGAAGATGTTTCTTTCTCATGAAATGCAATGTTATTTGCAATGCAGATGACAGACATTCATGTTAGTAATAGCAAGTCAAGTTTAGAGCTTCATTACACAGAATCACTAATTTGAAGTTTCTAGGAACTCTAATGCTGTTTTTAGTGCAATTAAGCAAATGAAGAGAAATCAAGTACACAGAAGCTGAAAATCTTCTTTCTCAGTGAGAGAAAGTTGATTTATGCAATTTTAAGAGTAAAGCATAAGTACATGGAAGATGTTTCTTTCTCATGAAATGTAATGTTATTTGCAATGCAGATGACAGATTTTCATGTTTTAGAACATTTTTTGAATAGCAAGTCAAGTTTAGAGCTTCAATTGCAAAATCACTAATTTGGAGCTTCTAATAACACTGATGCTGTGCTAAGTGGAAATAAGCAAATGAAGTGAAAACAAGGCCACCGAAGCTGAAAAGCGTAAGTACATGGAAGATGTTTCTTTCTCATGAAATGCAATGTTATTTGCAATGCAGATGACAGACTTTCATGTTAGGAATAGCAAGTCAAGTTTAGAGCTTCAATACACAGAATCACTAATTTGAAGTTTCTAGGAACTCTAATGCTGTGTTTAGTGCAATTAAGTAAATTAAGAGAAAACAAGGCCACCGAAGCTGAAAGGCGTAAGTACATGGAAGATGTTTCTTTCTCATGAAATGTAATGTTATTTGCAATGCAGATGACAGACTTTCATGTTAGGAATAGCAAGTCAAGTTTAGAGCTTCATTACACAGAATCACTAATTTGAAGTTTCTAGGAACTCTAATGCTGTTTTTAGTGCAATTAAGCCAATGAAGAGAAATCAAGGCAACAGAAGCTGAAAATCTTCTTTCTCAGTGAGAGAAAGTTGATTTATGCAATTTTAAGCATAAAGCGTAAGTACAAGAAAAATGTTTCTTTCTCATGAAATGTAATGTCATTTGCAATGCAGATGACAGATTTTCATGTTTTAGAACGTTTTTGTATAGCAAGTCAAGTTAGAGCTTCACTGCACAGAATCGTTAGCTTAGACCATCCAACAACACTAATGCTGTGTTTAGAGCAACTAAGCAAATAAAGACAAAGCAAAGATGCTGAAAAACTTCTTTCTCAGTGACACAAAGTTGATTCATGCAATTTAAAAGAGTAAAGCTTTAAATACATGAAAGATGTTTGTTTCTCATTAATGTAATGTTATTTGCAATGAAGGAGACAGATTTCCATGTTTTAGAGATTATTTTGCAGAAAAAGTCAATTACAGCTTCAATGCACAGAATCACTAATTTGAAGTTTCTAGGAGCTCTAATGCTGTGTTTAGTGCAATTAAGTAAATTAAGAGAAAACAAGGCCACCGAAGCTGAAAGGTGTAAGTACATGGAAGATGTTTCTTTCTCATGAAATGTAATGTTATTTGCAATGCAGATGACAGATTTTCATGTTTTAGAACATTTTTTGAATAGCAAGTCAAGTTTAGAGCTTCAATGACAAAATCACTAATTTGGAGCTTCTAATAACACTGATGCTGTGCTAAGTGGAAATAAGCAAATGAAGTGAAAACAAGGCCACCGAAGCTGAAAAGCGTAAGTACATGGAAGATGTTTCTTTCTCATGAAATGCAATGTTATTTGCAATGCAGATGACAGACTTTCATGTTAGGAATAGCAAGTCAAGTTTAGAGCTTCATTACACAGAATCACTAATTTGAAGTTTCTAGGAACTCTAATGCTGTTTTTAGTGCAATTAAGCCAATGAAGAGAAATCAAGGCAACAGAAGCTGAAAATCTTCTTTCTCAGTGAGAGTAAGTTGGTTTATGCAATTTTAAGAGTAAAGCGTAAGTACAAGAAAAATGTTTCTTTCTCATGAAATGTTATTTGCAATGAAGGAGACAGATGTCCATGTTTTAGAGCATTTTTTGCAGAAAAAGTCTTGTTACAGCTTCAATGCACAGAATCACTAATTTGAAGTTTCTAGGAACTCAAATGCTGTGTTTAGTGCAATTAAGCAAATTTAGAGAAATCAAGTACACAGAAGCTGAAAATCTTCTTTCTCAGTGAGAGAAAGTTGATTTATGCAATTTTAAGAGTAAAGCATAAGTACATGAAAGTTGTTTCTTTCGCATGAAATGTAGTTATTTGCCATCCAGAAGACAGATTTTCATGTTTTAGAGCTTTTTAGTAGAGAAAGTCATGCTACAGCTTCAATACACAGAATCATTAATTTGAAGTTTCTAGGAACTCTAATGCTGTTTTTAGTGCAATTAAGCAAATTAAGAGTAATCAAGTACACAGAAGCTGGAAATCTTCTTTCTCAGTGAGAGTAAGTTGGTTTATGCAATTTTAAGAGTAAAGCGTAAGTACATGAAAAATGTTTCTTTCTCATGAAATGTAATGTTATTTGCTATGAAGGAGACAGATTTCCATGTTTTCGAGCTGTTTAGCAGAGAAAGTCATATTACAGCTTCAATACACAGAATCACTAATTTGAAGTTTCTAGGAACTCTAATGCTGTGTTTAGTGCAATTAAGCAAATGAAGAGAAATCAAGGCCACAGAAGCTGAAAATCTTCTTTCTCAGTGAGAGTAAGTTGGTTTATGCAATTTTAAGAGTAAAGCGTAAGTACATGAAAAATGTTTCTTTCTCATGAAATGTAATGTTATTTGCTATGAAGGAGACAGATTTCCATGTTTTCGAGCTGTTTAGCAGAGAAACTCATGTTACAGCTTCAATACACAGAATCACTAATTTGAAGTTTCTAGGAACTCTAATGCTGTGTTTAGTGCAATTAAGCAAATGAAGAGAAATCAAGGCCACAGAAGCTGAAAATCTTCTTTCTCAGTGAGAGTAAGTTGGTTTATTTAATTTTAAGAGTAAAGCGTAAGTACAAGAAAAATGTTTCTTTCTCATGAAATGTAATGTTATTTGCAATGCAGATGACAGATTTTCATGTTTTAGAACGTTTTTGAATAGCAAGTCAAGTTAGAGCTTCACTGCACAGAATCGTTAGCTTCGACCATCTAACAACACTAATGCTGTGTTTAGAGCAACTAAGCAAATAAAGACAAAGCAAAGATGCTGAAAAACTTCTTTCTCAGTGACACAAAGTTGATTCATGCAATTTAAAAGAGTAAAGCTTAAATACATGAAAGATGTTTGTTTCTCATTAATGTAATGTTATTTGCAATGAAGGAGACAGATTTCCATGTTTTAGAGATTATTTTGCAGAAAAAGTCAATTACAGCTTCAATGCACAGAATCACTAATTTGAAGTTTCTAGGAGCTCTAATGCTGTGTTTAGTGCAATTAAGTAAATTAAGAGAAAACAAGGCCACCGAAGCTGAAAGGTGTAAGTACATGGAAGATGTTTCTTTCTCATGAAATGTAATGTTATTTGCAATGCAGATGACAGATTTTCATGTTTTAGAACATTTTTTGAATAGCAAGTCAAGTTTAGAGCTTCAATGACAAAATCACTCATTTGGAGCTTCTAATAACACTGATGCTGTGCTAAGTGGAAATAAGCAAATGAAGTGAAAACAAGGCCACCGAAGCTGAAAAGCGTAAGTACATGGAAGATGTTTCTTTCTCATGAAATGCAATGTTATTTGCAATGCAGATGACAGACTTTCATGTTAGGAATAGCAAGTCAAGTTTAGAGCTTCAATACACAGAATCACTAATTTGAAGTTTCTAGGAACTCTAATGCTGTGTTTAGTGCAATTAAGTAAATTAAGAGAAAACAAGGCCACCGAAGCTGAAAGGCGTAAGTACATGGAAGATGTTTCTTTCTCATGAAACGTAATGTTATTTGCAATGCAGATGACAGACTTTCATGTTAGGAATAGCAAGTCAAGTTTAGAGCTTCAATACACAGAATCACTAATTTGAGATTTCTAGGATCTCAAATGCTGTGTTTAGTGCAATTAAGCAAATTAAGAGAAATCAAGGCCACAGAAGCTGAAAATCTTCTTTCTCAGTGAGAGTAAGTTGGTTTATGCAATTTTAAGAGTAAAGCTTAAGTACATGGAAGATGTTTCTTTCGCATGAAATGTAGTTATTTGCCATCCAGAAGACAGATTTTCATGTTTTAGAGCTTTTTAGTAGAGAAAGTCATGTTACAGCTTCAATTCACAGAATCATTAATTTGAAGTTTCTAGGAAATCTAATGCTGTTTTTAGTGCAATTATACAAATGAAGAGAAATCAAGGCCACAGAAGCTGAAAATCTTCTTTCTCAGTGAGAGTAAGTTGGTTTATGCAATTTTAAGAGTAAAGCGTAAGTACATGAAAAATGTTTCTTTCTCATGAAATGTAATGTTATTTGCTATGAAGGAGACAGATTTCCATGTTTTAGAGCTGTTTAGCAGAGAAAGTCATGTTACAGCTTCAATACACAGAATCATTAATTTGAAGTTTCTAGGAAATCTAATGCTGTTTTTAGTGCAATTATTCAAATGAAGAGAAATCAAGGCCACAGAAGCTGAAAATCTTCTTTCTCAGTGAGAGTAAGTTGGTTTATGCAATTTTAAGAGTAAAGCGTAAGTACATGAAAAATGTTTCTTTCTCATGAAATGAAATGTTATTTGCTATGAAGGAGACAGATTTCCATGTTTTAGAGCTGTTTAGCAGAGAAAGTCATGTTACAGCTTCAATGCACATAATCGTTAGCTTAGACCATCTAACAACACTAATGCTGTGTTTAGAGCAACTAAGCAAATAAAGACAAAGCAATGATGCTGAAAAACTTCTTTCTCAGTGACACAAAGTTGATTCATGCAATTTAAAAGAGTAAAGCTTTAAATACATGAAAGATGTTTGTTTCTCATTAATGTAATGTTGTTTACAATGAAGGAGACAGATTTCCATGTTTTAGAACTTTTTTTGAATAGCAAGTCAAGTTTAGAGCTTCAATGACAAAATCACTAATTTGTAGCTTCTAAAAACGCTGATGCTGTGCTAAGTGCAAATAAGCAAATGAAGTGAAAACAAGGCCACCGAAGCTGAAAAGCGTAAGTACATGGAAGATGTTTCTTTCTCATGAAATGCAATGTTATTTGCAATGCAGATGACAGACTTTCATGTTAGTAATAGCAAGTCAAGTTTAGAGCTTCATTACACAGAATCACTAATTTGAAGTTTCTAGGAACTCTAATGCTGTTTTTAGTGCAATTAAGCAAATGAAGAGAAATCAAGTACACAGAAGCTGAAAATCTTCTTTCTCAGTGAGAGAAAGTTGATTTATGCAATTTTAAGAGTAAAGCATAAGTACATGAAAGTTGTTTCTTTCGCATGAAATGTAGTTATTTGCCATCCAGAAGACAGATTTTCATGTTTTAGAGCTTTTTATCAGAGAAAGTCATGTTACAGCTTCAATGCACAGAATCACTAATTTGAAGTTTCTAAGAACTCTAAAGCTGTTTTTAGTGCAATTAAGCAAACGAAGAGAAATCAAGTACACAGAAGCTGAAAATCTTCTTTCTCAGTGAGAGTAAGTTGGTTTATTCAATTTTAAGAGTAAAGCGTAAGTACATGAAAGTTGTTTCTTTCGCATGAAATGTAGTTATTTGCCATCCAGAAGACAGATTTTCATGTTTTAGAGCTTTTTATCAGAGAAAGTCATGTTACAGCTTCAATGCACAGAATCACTAATTTGAAGTTTCTAAGAACTCTAAAGCTGTTTTTAGTGCAATTAAGCAAACGAAGAGAAATCAAGTACACAGAAGCTGAAAATCTTCTTTCTCAGTGAGAGTAAGTTGGTTTATTCAATTTTAAGAGTAAAGCGTAAGTACATGAAAAATGTTTCTTTCTCATGAAATGTAATGTTATTTGCTATGAAGGAGACAGATTTCCATGTTTTAGAGATTATTTAGCAGAATAAGTCAATTACAGCTTCAATGCACAGAATCACTAATTTGAAGTTTTTAGGAACTCTAATGCTGTGTTTAGTGCAATTAAGTAAATTAAGAGAAAACAAGGCCACCGAAGCTGAAAGGTGTAAGTACATGGAAGATGTTTCTTTCTCATGAAATGTAATGTTATTTGCAATGCAGATGACAGATTTTCATGTTTTAGAACATTTTTTGAATAGCAAGTCAAGTTTAGAGCTTCAATACACAGAATCACTAATTTGAAGTTTCTAGGAACTCAAATGCTGTGTTAAGTGCAATTAAGCAAATGAAGAGAAATCAAGTACATAGAAGCTGGAAATCTTCTTTCTCAGTGAGAGTAAATTGGTTCATGCAATTTTAAGAGTAAAGCGTAAGTACATGAAAAATGTTTCTTTCTCATGAAATGTAATGTTATTTGCTATGAAGGAGACAGATTTCCATGTTTTAGAGCTGTTTAGCAGAGAAAGTCATGTTACAGCTTCAATGCACAGAATCGTTAGCTTAGACCATCTAACAACACTAATGCTGTGTTTAGAGCAACTAAGCAAATAAAGACAAAGCAATGATGCTGAAAAACTTCTTTCTCAGTGACACAAAGTTGATTCATGCAATTTAAAAGAGTAAAGCTTTAAATACATGAAAGATGTTTGTTTCTCATTAATGTAATGTTATTTGCAATGAAGGAGACAGATTTCCATGTTTTAGAACTTTTTTTGAATAGCAAGTCAAGTTTAGAGCTTCAATGACAAAATCACTAATTTGGAGCTTCTAATAACACTGATGCTGTGCTAAGTGCAAATAAGCAAATGAAGTGAAAACAAGGCCACCGAAGCTGAAAAGCGTAAGTACATGGAAGATGTTTCTTTCTCATGAAATGCAATATTATTTGCAATGCAGATGACAGACTTTCATGTTAGTAATAGCAAGTCAAGTTTAGAGCTTCATTACACAGAATCACTAATTTGAAGTTTCTAGGAACTCTAATGCTGTTTTTAGTGCAATTAAGCAAATGAAGAGAAATCAAGTACACAGAAGCTGAAAATCTTCTTTCTCAGTGAGAGAAAGTTGATTTATGCAATTTTAAGAGTAAAGCATAAGTACATGAAAGTTGTTTCTTTCGCATGAAATGTAGTTATTTGCCATCCAGAAGACAGATTTTCATGTTTTAGAGCTTTTTAGCAGAGAAAGTCATGTTACAGCTTCAATGCACAGAATCACTAATTTGAAGTTTCTAAGAACTCTAATGCTGTTTTTAGTGCAATTAAGCAAACGAAGAGAAATCAAGTACACAGAAGCTGAAAATCTTCTTTCTCAGTGAGAGTAAGTTTGTTTATGCAATTTTAAGCATAAAGCGTAAGTACAAGAAAAATGTTTCTTTCTCATGAAATGTAATGTCATTTGCAATGCAGATGACAGATTTTCATGTTTTAGAACGTTTTTGTATAGCAAGTCAAGTTAGAGCTTCACTGCACAGAATCGTTAGCTTAGACCATCCAACAACACTAATGCTGTGTTTAGAGCAACTAAGCAAATAAAGACAAAGCAAAGATGCTGAAAAACTTCTTTCTCAGTGACACAAAGTTGATTCATGCAATTTAAAAGAGTAAAGCTTAAATACATGAAAGATGTTTGTTTCTCATTAATGTAATGTTATTTGCAATGAAGGAGACAGATTTCCATGTTTTAGAGATTATTTTGCAGAAAAAGTCAATTACAGCTTCAATGCACAGAATCACTAATTTGAAGTTTCTAGGAGCTCTAATGCTGTGTTTAGTGCAATTAAGTAAATTAAGAGAAAACAAGGCCACCGAAGCTGAAAGGTGTAAGTACATGGAAGATGTTTCTTTCTCATGAAATGTAATGTTATTTGCAATGCAGATGACAGATTTTCATGTTTTAGAACATTTTTTGAATAGCAAGTCAAGTTTAGAGCTTCAATGACAAAATCACTCATTTGGAGCTTCTAATAACACTGATGCTGTGCTAAGTGGAAATAAGCAAATGAAGTGAAAACAAGGCCACCGAAGCTGAAAAGCGTAAGTACATGGAAGATGTTTCTTTCTCATGAAATGCAATGTTATTTGCAATGCAGATGACAGACTTTCATGTTAGGAATAGCAAGTCAAGTTTAGAGCTTCAATACACAGAATCACTAATTTGAAGTTTCTAGGAACTCTAATGCTGTGTTTAGTGCAATTAAGTAAATTAAGAGAAAACAAGGCCACCGAAGCTGAAAGGCGTAAGTACATGGAAGATGTTTCTTTCTCATGAAATGTAATGTTATTTGCAATGCAGATGACAGACTTTCATGTTAGTAATAGCAAGTCAAGTTTAGAGCTTCATTACACAGAATCACTAATTTGAAGTTTCTAGGAACTCTAATGCTGTTTTTAGTGCAATTAAGCCAATGAAGAGAAATCAAGGCAACAGAAGCTGAAAATCTTCTTTCTCAGTGAGAGTAAGTTGGTTTATGCAATTTTAAGAGTAAAGCGTAAGTACAAGAAAAATGTTTCTTTCTCATGAAATGTTATTTGCAATGAAGGAGACAGATGTCCATGTTTTAGAGCATTTTTTTGCAGAAAAAGTCTTGTTACAGCTTCAATGCACAGAATCACTAATTTGAAGTTTCTAGGAACTCAAATGCTGTGTTTAGTGCAATTAAGGAAATTTAGAGAAATCAAGTACACAGAAGCTGAAAATCTTCTTTCTCAGTGAGAGAAAGTTGATTTATGCAATTTTAAGAGTAAAGCATAAGTACATGAAAGTTGTTTCTTTCGCATGAAATGTAGTTATTTGCCATCCAGAAGACAGATTTTCATGTTTTAGAGCTTTTTAGTAGAGAAAGTCATGCTACAGCTTCAATACACAGAATCATTAATTTGAAGTTTCTAGGAACTCTAATGCTGTTTTTAGTGCAATTAAGCAAATTAAGAGTAATCAAGTACACAGAAGCTGGAAATCTTCTTTCTCAGTGAGAGTAAGTTGGTTTATGCAATTTTAAGAGTAAAGCGTAAGTACATGAAAAATGTTTCTTTCTCATGAAATGTAATGTTATTTGCTATGAAGGAGACAGATTTCCATGTTTTCGAGCTGTTTAGCAGAGAAAGTCATGTTACAGCTTCAATACACAGAATCACTAATTTGAAGTTTCTAGGAACTCTAATGCTGTGTTTAGTGCAATTAAGCAAATGAAGAGAAATCAAGGCCACAGAAGCTGAAAATCTTCTTTCTCAGTGAGAGTAAGTTGGTTTATGCAATTTTAAGAGTAAAGCGTAAGTACATGAAAAATGTTTCTTTCTCATGAAATGTAATGTTATTTGCTATGAAGGAGACAGATTTCCATGTTTTCGAGCTGTTTAGCAGAGAAACTCATGTTACAGCTTCAATACACAGAATCACTAATTTGAAGTTTCTAGGAACTCTAATGCTGTGTTTAGTGCAATTAAGCAAATGAAGAGAAATCAAGGCCACAGAAGCTGAAAATCTTCTTTCTCAGTGAGAGTAAGTTGGTTTATTTAATTTTAAGAGTAAAGCGTAAGTACAAGAAAAATGTTTCTTTCTCATGAAATGTAATGTTATTTGCAATGCAGATGACAGATTTTCATGTTTTAGAACGTTTTTGAATAGCAAGTCAAGTTAGAGCTTCACTGCACAGATTCGTTAGCTTCGACCATCTAACAACACTAATGCTGTGTTTAGAGCAACTAAGCAAATAAAGACAAAGCAATGATGCTGAAAAACTTCTTTCTCAGTGACACAAAGTTGATTCATGCAATTTAAAAGAGTAAAGCTTTAAATACATGAAAGATGTTTGTTTCTCATTAATGTAATGTTATTTGCAATGAAGGAGACAGATTTCCATGTTTTAGAACTTTTTTGAATAGCAAGTCAAGTTTAGAGCTTCAATGCCAAAATCACAAATTTGGAGCTTCTAAAAACACTGATGCTGTGCTAAGTGCAAATAAGCAAATGAAGTGAAAACAAGGCCACCGAAGCTGAAATGCGTAAGTACATGGAAGATGTTTATTTCTCATGAAATGCAATGTTATTTGCAATGCAGATGACAGACTTTCATGTTAGTAATAGCAAGTCAAGTTTAGAGCTTCATTACACAGAATCACTAATTTGAAGTTTCTAGGAACCCTAATGCTGTTTTTAGTGCAATTAAGCAAATGAAGAGAAATCAAGTACACAGAAGCTGAAAATCTTCTTTCTCAGTGAGAGAAAGTTGATTTATGCAATTTTAAGAGTAAAGCATAAGTACATGAAAGTTGTTTCTTTCACATGAAATGTAGTTATTTGCCATCCAGAAGACAGATTTTCATGTTTTAGAGCTTTTTAGCAGAGAAAGTCATGTTACAGCTTCAATGCACAGAATCACTAATTTGAAGTTTCTAAGAACTCTAAAGCTGTTTTTAGTGCAATTAAGCAAACGAAGAGAAATCAAGTACACAGAAGCTGAAAATCTTTCTCAGTGAGAGTAAGTTGGTTTATGCAATTTTAAGAGTAAAGCGTAAGTACATGAAAAATGTTTCTTTCTCATGAAATGTAATGTTATTTGCTATGAAGGAGAAAGATTTCCATGTTTTAGAGATTATTTTGCAGAATAAGTCAATTACAGCTTCAATGCACAGAATCCCTAATTTGAAGTTTCTGGGAACTCTAATTTTGTGTTTAGTGCAATTAAGCAAATTAAGAGAAAAAAAGGCCACCGAAGCTGAAAGGTGTAAGTACATGGAAGATGTTTCTTTCTCATGAAATGCAATGTTATTTGCAATGCAGATGACAGACTTTCATGTTAGTAATAGAAAGTCAAGTTTAGAGCTTCAATGACAAATTCACTAATTTGGAGCTTCTAATAACACTGATGCTGTGCTAAGTGGAAATAAGCAAATGAAGTGAAAACAAGGCCACCGAAGCTGAAAAGCGTAAGTACATGGAAGATGTTTCTTTCTCATGAAATGCAATGTTATTTGCAATGCAGATGACAGACTTTCATGTTAGGAATAGCAAGTCAAGTTTAGAGCTTCAATACACAGAATCACTAATTTGAAGTTTATAGGAACTCTAATGCTGTGTTTAGTGCAATTAAGCAAATGAAGAGAAATCAAGGCCACAGAAGCTGAAAATCTTCTTTCTCAGTGAGAGTAAGTTGGTTTATGCAATTTTAAGAGTAAAGCGTAAGTACATGAAAAATGTTTCTTTCTCATGAAATGTAATGTTATTTGCTATGAAGGAGACAGATTTCCATGTTTTAGAGCTGTTTAGCAGAGAAAGTCATGTTACAGCTTCAATACACAGAATCATTAATTTGAAGTTTCTAGGAAATCTAATGCTGTTTTTAGTGCAATTATTCAAATGAAGGGAAATCAAGGCCACAGAAGCTGAAAATCTTCTTTCTCAGTGAGAGTGAGTTGGTTTATGCAATTTTAAGAGTAAAGCGTAAGTACATGAAAAATGTTTCTTTCTCATGAAATGTAATGTTATTTGCTATGAAGGAGACAGATTTCCATGTTTTAGAGCTGTTTAGCAGAGAAAGTCATGTTACAGCTTCAATGCACAGAATCGTTAGCTTAGACCATCTAACAACACTAATGCTGTGTTTAGAGCAACTAAGCAAATAAAGACAAAGCAATGATGCTGAAAAACTTCTTTCTCAGTGACACAAAGTTGATTCATGCAATTTAAAAGAGTAAAGCTTTAAATACATGAAAGATGTTTGTTTCTCATTAATGTAATGTTATTTACAATGAAGGAGACAGATTTCCATGTTTTAGAACTTTTTTTGAATAGCAAGTCAAGTTTAGAGCTTCAATGACAAAATCACTAATTTGTAGCTTCTAAAAACGCTGATGCTGTGCTAAGTGCAAATAAGCAAATGAAGTGAAAACAAGGCCACCGAAGCTGAAAAGCGTAAGTACATGGAAGATGTTTCTTTCTCATGAAATGCAATGTTATTTGCAATGCAGATGACAGACTTTCATGTTAGTAATAGCAAGTCAAGTTTAGAGCTTCATTACACAGAATCACTAATTTGAAGTTTCTAGGAACTCTAATGCTGTTTTTAGTGCAATTAAGCAAATGAAGAGAAATCAAGTACACAGAAGCTGAAAATCTTCTTTCTCAGTGAGAGAAAGTTGATTTATGCAATTTTAAGAGTAAAGCATAAGTACATGGAAGATGTTTCTTTCTCATGAAATGTAATGTTATTTGCAATGCAGAAGACAGATTTTCATGTTTTAGAGCTTTTTATCAGAGAAAGTCATGTTACAGCTTCAATGCACAGAATCACTAATTTGAAGTTTCTAAGAACTCTAAAGCTGTTTTTAGTGCAATTAAGCAAACGAAGAGAAATCAAGTACACAGAAGCTGAAAATCTTCTTTCTCAGTGAGAGTAAGTTTGTTTATGCAATTTTAAGCGTAAAGCGTAAGTACAAGAAAAATGTTTCTTTCTCATGAAATGTAATGTCATTTGCAATGCAGATGACAGATTTTCATGTTTTAGAACGTTTTTGTATAGCAAGTCAAGTTAGAGCTTCACTGCACAGAATCGTTAGCTTAGACCATCCAACAACACTAATGCTGTGTTTAGAGCAACTAAGCAAATAAAGGCAAAGCAAAGATGCTGAAAAACTTCTTTCTCAGTGACACAAAGTTGATTCATGCAATTTAAAAGAGTAAAGCTTAAATACATGAAAGATGTTTGTTTCTCATTAATGTAATGTTATTTGCAATGAAGGAGACAGATTTCCATGTTTTAGAGATTATTTTGCAGAAAAAGTCAATTACAGCTTCAATGCACAGAATCACTAATTTGAAGTTTCTAGGAGCTCTAATGCTGTGTTTAGTGCAATTAAGTAAATTAAGAGAAAACAAGGCCACCGAAGCTGAAAGGTGTAAGTACATGGAAGATGTTTCTTTCTCATGAAATGTAATGTTATTTGCAATGCAGATGACAGATTTTCATGTTTTAGAACATTTTTTGAATAGCAAGTCAAGTTTAGAGCTTCAATGACAAAATCACTAATTTGGAGCTTCTAATAACACTGATGCTATGCTAAGTGGAAATAAGCAAATGAAGTGAAAACAAGGCCACCGAAGCTGAAAAGCGTAAGTACATGGAAGATGTTTCTTTCTCATGAAATGCAATGTTATTTGCAATGCAGATGACAGACTTTCATGTTAGAAATAGCAAGTCAAGTTTAGAGCTTCAATACACAGAATCACTAATTTGAAGTTTCTAGGAACTCTAATGCTGTGTTTAGTGCAATTAAGTAAATTAAGAGAAAACAAGGCCACCGAAGCTGAAAGGCGTAAGTACATGGAAGATGTTTCTTTCTCATGAAATGTAATGTTATTTGCAATGCAGATGACAGACTTTCATGTTAGGAATAGCAAGTCAAGTTTAGAGCTTCAATACACAGAATCACTAATTTGAAGTTTCTAGGATCTCAAATGCTGTGTTTAGTGCAATTAAGCAAATTAAGAGAAATCAAGGCCACAGAAGCTGAAAATCTTCTTTCTCAGTGAGAGTAAGTTGGTTTATGCAATTTTAAGAGTAAAGCTTAAGTACATGGAAGATGTTTCTTTCGCATGAAATGTAGTTATTTGCCATCCAGAAGACAGATTTTCATGTTTTAGAGCTTTTTAGTAGAGAAAGTCATGTTACAGCTTCAATTCACAGAATCATTCATTTGAAGTTTCTAGGAAATCTAATGCTGTTTTTAGTGCAATTATGCAAATGAAGAGAAATCAAGGCCACAGAAGCTGAAAATCTTCTTTCTCAGTGAGAGTAAGTTGGTTTATGCAATTTTAAGAGTAAAGCGTAAGTACATGAAAAATGTTTCTTTCTCATGAAATGTAATGTTATTTGCTATGAAGGAGACAGATTTCCATGTTTTAGAGCTGTTTAGCAGAGAAAGTCATGTTACAGCTTCAATACACAGAATCATTAATTTGAAGTTTCTAGGAAATCTAATGCTGTTTTTAGTGCAATTATTCAAATGAAGAGAAATCAAGGCCACAGAAGCTGAAAATCTTCTTTCTCAGTGAGAGTAAGTTGGTTTATGCAATTTTAAGAGTAAAGCGTAAGTACATGAAAAATGTTTCTTTCTCATGAAATGTAATGTTATTTGCTATGAAGGAGACAGATTTCCATGTTTTAGAGCTGTTTAGCAGAGAAAGTCATGTTACAGCTTCAATGCACAGAATCGTTAGCTTAGACCATCTAACAACACTAATGCTGTGTTTAGAGCAACTAAGCAAATAAAGACAAAGCAATGATGCTGAAAAACTTCTTTCTCAGTGACACAAAGTTGATTCATGCAATTTAAAAGAGTAAAGCTTTAAATACATGAAAGATGTTTGTTTCTCATTAATGTAATGTTATTTACAATGAAGGAGACAGATTTCCATGTTTTAGAACTTTTTTTGAATAGCAAGTCAAGTTTAGAGCTTCAATGACAAAATCACTAATTTGTAGCTTCTAAAAACGCTGATGCTGTGCTAAGTGCAAATAAGCAAATGAAGTGAAAACAAGGCCACCGAAGCTGAAAAGCGTAAGTACATGGAAGATGTTTCTTTCTCATGAAATGCAATGTTATTTGCAATGCAGATGACAGACTTTCATGTTAGTAATAGCAAGTCAAGTTTAGAGCTTCATTACACAGAATCACTAATTTGAAGTTTCTAGGAACTCTAATGCTGTTTTTAGTGCAATTAAGCAAATGAAGAGAAATCAAGTACACAGAAGCTGAAAATCTTCTTTCTCAGTGAGAGAAAGTTGATTTATGCAATTTTAAGAGTAAAGCATAAGTACATGGAAGATGTTTCTTTCTCATGAAATGTAATGTTATTTGCAATGCAGAAGACAGATTTTCATGTTTTAGAGCTTTTTATCAGAGAAAGTCATGTTACAGCTTCAATGCACAGAATCACTAATTTGAAGTTTCTAAGAACTCTAAAGCTGTTTTTAGTGCAATTAAGCAAACGAAGAGAAATCAAGTACACAGAAGCTGAAAATCTTCTTTCTCAGTGAGAGTAAGTTTGTTTATGCAATTTTAAGCGTAAAGCGTAAGTACAAGAAAAATGTTTCTTTCTCATGAAATGTAATGTCATTTGCAATGCAGATGACAGATTTTCATGTTTTAGAACGTTTTTGTATAGCAAGTCAAGTTAGAGCTTCACTGCACAGAATCGTTAGCTTAGACCATCCAACAACACTAATGCTGTGTTTAGAGCAACTAAGCAAATAAAGGCAAAGCAAAGATGCTGAAAAACTTCTTTCTCAGTGACACAAAGTTGATTCATGCAATTTAAAAGAGTAAAGCTTAAATACATGAAAGATGTTTGTTTCTCATTAATGTAATGTTATTTGCAATGAAGGAGACAGATTTCCATGTTTTAGAGATTATTTTGCAGAAAAAGTCAATTACAGCTTCAATGCACAGAATCACTAATTTGAAGTTTCTAGGAGCTCTAATGCTGTGTTTAGTGCAATTAAGTAAATTAAGAGAAAACAAGGCCACCGAAGCTGAAAGGTGTAAGTACATGGAAGATGTTTCTTTCTCATGAAATGTAATGTTATTTGCAATGCAGATGACAGATTTTCATGTTTTAGAACATTTTTTGAATAGCAAGTCAAGTTTAGAGCTTCAATGACAAAATCACTAATTTGGAGCTTCTAATAACACTGATGCTATGCTAAGTGGAAATAAGCAAATGAAGTGAAAACAAGGCCACCGAAGCTGAAAAGCGTAAGTACATGGAAGATGTTTCTTTCTCATGAAATGCAATGTTATTTGCAATGCAGATGACAGACTTTCATGTTAGAAATAGCAAGTCAAGTTTAGAGCTTCAATACACAGAATCACTAATTTGAAGTTTCTAGGAACTCTAATGCTGTGTTTAGTGCAATTAAGTAAATTAAGAGAAAACAAGGCCACCGAAGCTGAAAGGCGTAAGTACATGGAAGATGTTTCTTTCTCATGAAATGTAATGTTATTTGCAATGCAGATGACAGACTTTCATGTTAGGAATAGCAAGTCAAGTTTAGAGCTTCAATACACAGAATCACTAATTTGAAGTTTCTAGGATCTCAAATGCTGTGTTTAGTGCAATTAAGCAAATTAAGAGAAATCAAGGCCACAGAAGCTGAAAATCTTCTTTCTCAGTGAGAGTAAGTTGGTTTATGCAATTTTAAGAGTAAAGCTTAAGTACATGGAAGATGTTTCTTTCGCATGAAATGTAGTTATTTGCCATCCAGAAGACAGATTTTCATGTTTTAGAGCTTTTTAGTAGAGAAAGTCATGTTACAGCTTCAATTCACAGAATCATTCATTTGAAGTTTCTAGGAAATCTAATGCTGTTTTTAGTGCAATTATGCAAATGAAGAGAAATCAAGGCCACAGAAGCTGAAAATCTTCTTTCTCAGTGAGAGTAAGTTGGTTTATGCAATTTTAAGAGTAAAGCGTAAGTACATGAAAAATGTTTCTTTCTCATGAAATGTAATGTTATTTGCTATGAAGGAGACAGATTTCCATGTTTTAGAGCTGTTTAGCAGAGAAAGTCATGTTACAGCTTCAATACACAGAATCATTAATTTGAAGTTTCTAGGAAATCTAATGCTGTTTTTAGTGCAATTATTCAAATGAAGAGAAATCAAGGCCACAGAAGCTGAAAATCTTCTTTCTCAGTGAGAGTAAGTTGGTTTATGCAATTTTAAGAGTAAAGCGTAAGTACATGAAAAATGTTTCTTTCTCATGAAATGTAATGTTATTTGCTATGAAGGAGACAGATTTCCATGTTTTAGAGCTGTTTAGCAGAGAAAGTCATGTTACAGCTTCAATGCACAGAATCGTTAGCTTAGACCATCTAACAACACTAATGCTGTGTTTAGAGCAACTAAGCAAATAAAGACAAAGCAATGATGCTGAAAAACTTCTTTCTCAGTGACACAAAGTTGATTCATGCAATTTAAAAGAGTAAAGCTTTAAATACATGAAAGATGTTTGTTTCTCATTAATGTAATGTTGTTTACAATGAAGGAGACAGATTTCCATGTTTTAGAACTTTTTTTGAATAGCAAGTCAAGTTTAGAGCTTCAATGACAAAATCACTAATTTGTAGCTTCTAAAAACGCTGATGCTGTGCTAAGTGCAAATAAGCAAATGAAGTGAAAACAAGGCCACCGAAGCTGAAAAGCGTAAGTACATGGAAGATGTTTCTTTCTCAGGAAATGCAATGTTATTTGCAATGCAGATGACAGACTTTCATGTTAGTAATAGCAAGTCAAGTTTAGAGCTTCATTACACAGAATCACTAATTTGAAGTTTCTAGGAACTCTAATGCTGTTTTTAGTGCAATTAAGCAAATGAAGAGAAATCAAGTACACAGAAGTTGAAAATCTTCTTTCTCAGTGAGAGAAAGTTGATTTATGCAATTTTAAGAGTAAAGCATAAGTACATGAAAAATGTTTCTTTCTCATGAAATGTAATGTTATTTGCTATGAAGGAGACAGATTTCCATGTTTTAGAGCTGTTTAGCAGAGAAAGTCATGTTACAGCTTCAATACACAGAATCATTAATTTGAAGTTTCTAGGAAATCTAATGCTGTTTTTAGTGCAATTATTCAAATGAAGAGAAATCAAGGCCACAGAAGCTGAAAATCTTCTTTCTCAGTGAGAGTAAGTTGGTTTATGCAATTTTAAGAGTAAAGCGTAAGTACATGAAAAATGTTTCTTTCTCATGAAATGTAATGTTATTTGCTATGAAGGAGACAGATTTCCATGTTTTAGAGCTGTTTAGCAGAGAAAGTCATGTTACAGCTTCAATGCACAGAATCGTTAGCTTAGACCATCTAACAACACTAATGCTGTGTTTAGAGCAACTAAGCAAATAAAGACAAAGCAATGATGCTGAAAAACTTCTTTCTCAGTGACACAAAGTTGATTCATGCAATTTAAAAGAGTAAAGCTTTAAATACATGAAAGATGTTTGTTTCTCATTAATGTAATGTTGTTTACAATGAAGGAGACAGATTTCCATGTTTTAGAACTTTTTTTGAATAGCAAGTCAAGTTTAGAGCTTCAATGACAAAATCACTAATTTGTAGCTTCTAAAAACGCTGATGCTGTGCTAAGTGCAAATAAGCAAATGAAGTGAAAACAAGGCCACCGAAGCTGAAAAGCGTAAGTACATGGAAGATGTTTCTTTCTCAGGAAATGCAATGTTATTTGCAATGCAGATGACAGACTTTCATGTTAGTAATAGCAAGTCAAGTTTAGAGCTTCATTACACAGAATCACTAATTTGAAGTTTCTAGGAACTCTAATGCTGTTTTTAGTGCAATTAAGCAAATGAAGAGAAATCAAGTACACAGAAGCTGAAAATCTTCTTTCTCAGTGAGAGAAAGTTGATTTATGCAATTTTAAGAGTAAAGCATAAGTACATGAAAGTTGTTTCTTTCGCATGAAATGTAGTTATTTGCCATCCAGAAGACAGATTTTCATGTTTTAGAGCTTTTTATCAGAGAAAGTCATGTTACAGCTTCAATGCACAGAATCACTAATTTGAAGTTTCTAAGAACTCTAAAGCTGTTTTTAGTGCAATTAAGCAAACGAAGAGAAATCAAGTACACAGAAGCTGAAAATCTTCTTTCTCAGTGAGAGTAAGTTGGTTTATTCAATTTTAAGAGTAAAGCGTAAGTACATGAAAGTTGTTTCTTTCGCATGAAATGTAGTTATTTGCCATCCAGAAGACAGATTTCCATGTTTTAGAGCTTTTTATCAGAGAAAGTCATGTTACAGCTTCAATGCACAGAATCACTAATTTGAAGTTTTTAGGAACTCTAATGCTGTGTTTAGTGCAATTAAGTAAATTAAGAGAAAACAAGGCCACCGAAGCTGAAAGGTGTAAGTACATGGAAGATGTTTCTTTCTCATGAAATGTAATGTTATTTGCAATGCAGATGACAGATTTTCATGTTTTAGAACATTTTTTGAATAGCAAGTCAAGTTTAGAGCTTCAATACACAGAATCACTAATTTGAAGTTTCTAGGAACTCAAATGCTGAGTTAAGTGCAATTAAGCAAATGAAGAGAAATCAAGTACATAGAAGCTGGAAATCTTCTTTCTCAGTGAGAGTAAATTGGTTCATGCAATTTTAAGAGTAAAGCGTAAGTACATGAAAAATGTTTCTTTCTCATGAAATGTAATGTTATTTGCTATGAAGGAGACAGATTTCCATGTTTTAGAGCTGTTTAGCAGAGAAAGTCATGTTACAGCTTCAATGCACAGAATCGTTAGCTTAGACCATCTAACAACACTAATGCTGTGTTTAGAGCAACTAAGCAAATAAAGACAAAGCAATGATGCTGAAAAACTTCTTTCTCAGTGACACAAAGTTGATTCATGCAATTTAAAAGAGTAAAGCTTTAAATACATGAAAGATGTTTGTTTCTCATTAATGTAATGTTATTTGCAATGAAGGAGACAGATTTCCATGTTTTAAAACTTTTTTTGAATAGCAAGTCAAGTTTAGAGCTTCAATGACAAAATCACTAATTTGGAGCTTCTAATAACACTGATGCTGTGCTAAGTGCAAATAAGCAAATGAAGTGAAAACAAGGCCACCGAAGCTGAAAGGCGTAAGTACATGGAAGATGTTTCTTTCTCATGAAATGTAATGTTATTTGCAATGCAGATGACAGACTTTCATGTTAGTAATAGCAAGTCAAGTTTAGAGCTTCATTACACAGAATCACTAATTTGAAGTTTCTAGGAACTCTAATGCTGTTTTTAGTGCAATTAAGCAAATGAAGAGAAATCAAGTACACAGAAGCTGAAAATCTTCTTTCTCAGTGAGAGAAAGATGATTTATGCAATTTTAAGAGTAAAGCATAAGTACATGAAAGTTGTTTCTTTCGCATGAAATGTAGTTATTTGCCATCCAGAAGACAGATTTTCATGTTTTAGAGCTTTTTAGCAGAGAAAGTCATGTTACAGCTTCAATGCACAGAATCACTAATTTGAAGTTTCTAAGAACTCTAATGCTGTTTTTAGTGCAATTAAGCAAACGAAGAGAAATCAAGTACACAGAAGCTGAAAATCTTCTTTCTCAGTGAGAGTAAGTTTGTTTATGCAATTTTAAGCGTAAAGCCTAAGTACAAGAAAAATGTTTCTTTCTCATGAAATGTAATGTCATTTGCAATGCAGATGACAGATTTTCATGTTTTAGAACGTTTTTGTATAGCAAGTCAAGTTAGAGCTTCACTGCACAGAATCGTTAGCTTAGACCATCCAACAACACTAATGCTGTGTTTAGAGCAACTAAGCAAATAAAGACAAAGCAAAGATGCTGAAAAACTTCTTTCTCAGTGACACAAAGTTGATTCATGCAATTTAAAAGAGTAAAGCTTAAATACATGAAAGATGTTTGTTTCTCATTAATGTAATGTTATTTGCAATGAAGGAGACAGATTTCCATGTTTTAGAGATTATTTTGCAGAAAAAGTCAATTACAGCTTCAATGCACAGAATCACTAATTTGAAGTTTCTAGGAGCTCTAATGCTGTGTTTAGTGCAATTAAGTAAATTAAGAGAAAACAAGGCCACCGAAGCTGAAAGGTGTAAGTACATGGAAGATGTTTCTTTCTCATGAAATGTAATGTTATTTGCAATGCAGATGACAGATTTTCATGTTTTAGAACATTTTTTGAATAGCAAGTCAAGTTTAGAGCTTCAATGACAAAATCACTCATTTGGAGCTTCTAATAACACTGATGCTGTGCTAAGTGGAAATAAGCAAATGAAGTGAAAACAAGGCCACCGAAGCTGAAAAGCGTAAGTACATGGAAGATGTTTCTTTCTCATGAAATGCAATGTTATTTGCAATGCAGATGACAGACTTTCATGTTAGGAATAGCAAGTCAAGTTTAGAGCTTCAATACACAGAATCACTAATTTGAAGTTTCTAGGAACTCTAATGCTGTGTTTAGTGCAATTAAGTAAATTAAGAGAAAACAAGGCCACCGAAGCTGAAAGGCGTAAGTACATGGAAGATGTTTCTTTCTCATGAAACGTAATGTTATTTGCAATGCAGATGACAGACTTTCATGTTAGGAATAGCAAGTCAAGTTTAGAGCTTCAATACACAGAATCACTAATTTGAAGTTTCTAGGATCTCAAATGCTGTGTTTAGTGCAATTAAGCAAATTAAGAGAAATCAAGGCCACAGAAGCTGAAAATCTTCTTTCTCAGTGAGAGTAAGTTGGTTTATGCAATTTTAAGAGTAAAGCTTAAGTACATGGAAGATGTTTCTTTCGCATGAAATGTAGTTATTTGCCATCCAGAAGACAGATTTTCATGTTTTAGAGCTTTTTAGTAGAGAAAGTCATGTTACAGCTTCAATTCACAGAATCATTAATTTGAAGTTTCTAGGAAATCTAATGCTGTTTTTAGTGCAATTATGCAAATGAAGAGAAATCAAGGCCACAGAAGCTGAAAATCTTCTTTCTCAGTGAGAGTAAGTTGGTTTATGCAATTTTAAGAGTTAAGCGTAAGTACATGAAAAATGTTTCTTTCTCATGAAATGTAATGTTATTTGCTATGAAGGAGACAGATTTCCATGTTTTAGAGCTGTTTAGCAGAGAAAGTCATGTTACAGCTTCAATACACAGAATCATTAATTTGAAGATCCTAGGAAATCTAATGCTGTTTTTAGTGCAATTATTCAAATGAAGAGAAATCAAGGCCACAGAAGCTGAAAATCTTCTTTCTCAGTGAGAGTAAGTTGGTTTATGCAATTTTAAGAGTAAAGCGTAAGTACATGAAAAATGTTTCTTTCTCATGAAATGTAATGTTATTTGCTATGAAGGAGACAGATTTCCATGTTTTAGAGCTGTTTAGCAGAGAAAGTCATGTTACAGCTTCAATGCACAGAATCGTTAGCTTAGACCATCTAACAACACTAATGCTGTGTTTAGAGCAACTAAGCAAATAAAGACAAAGCAATGATGCTGAAAAACTTCTTTCTCAGTGACACAAAGTTGATTCATGCAATTTAAAAGAGTAAAGCTTTAAATACATGAAAGATGTTTGTTTCTCATTAATGTAATGTTGTTTACAATGAAGGAGACAGATTTCCATGTTTTAGAACTTTTTTTGAATAGCAAGTCAAGTTTAGAGCTTCAATGACAAAATCACTAATTTGTAGCTTCTAAAAACGCTGATGCTGTGCTAAGTGCAAATAAGCAAATGAAGTGAAAACAAGGCCACCGAAGCTGAAAAGCGTAAGTACATGGAAGATGTTTCTTTCTCATGAAATGCAATGTTATTTGCAATGCAGATGACAGACTTTCATGTTAGTAATAGCAAGTCAAGTTTAGAGCTTCATTACACAGAATCACTAATTTGAAGTTTCTAGGAACTCTAATGCTGTTTTTAGTGCAATTAAGCAAATGAAGAGAAATCAAGTACACAGAAGCTGAAAATCTTCTTTCTCAGTGAGAGAAAGTTGATTTATGCAATTTTAAGAGTAAAGCATAAGTACATGAAAGTTGTTTCTTTCGCATGAAATGTAGTTATTTGCCATCCAGAAGACAGATTTTCATGTTTTAGAGCTTTTTATCAGAGAAAGTCATGTTACAGCTTCAATGCACAGAATCACTAATTTGAAGTTTCTAAGAACTCTAAAGTTGTTTTTAGTGCAATTAAGCAAACGAAGAGAAATCAAGTACACAGAAGCTGAAAATCTTCTTTCTCAGTGAGAGTAAGTTGGTTTATTCAATTTTAAGAGTAAAGCGTAAGTACATGAAAGTTGTTTCTTTCGCATGAAATGTAGTTATTTGCCATCCAGAAGACAGATTTTCATGTTTTAGAGCTTTTTATCAGAGAAAGTCATGTTACAGCTTCAATGCACAGAATCACTAATTTGAAGTTTCTAAGAACTCTAAAGCTGTTTTTAGTGCAATTAAGCAAACGAAGAGAAATCAAGTACACAGAAGCTGAAAATCTTCTTTCTCAGTGAGAGTAAGTTGGTTTATTCAATTTTAAGAGTAAAGCGTAAGTACATGAAAAATGTTTCTTTCTCATGAAATGTAATGTTATTTGCTATGAAGGAGACAGATTTCCATGTTTTAGAGATTATTTTGCAGAATAAGTCAATTACAGCTTCAATGCACAGAATCACTAATTTGAAGTTTTTAGGAACTCTAATGCTGTGTTTAGTGCAATTAAGTAAATTAAGAGAAAACAAGGCCACCGAAGCTGAAAGGTGTAAGTACATGGAAGATGTTTCTTTCTCATGAAATGTAATGTTATTTGCAATGCAGATGACAGATTTTCATGTTTTAGAACATTTTTTGAATAGCAAGTCAAGTTTAGAGCTTCAATACACAGAATCACTAATTTGAAGTTTCTAGGAACTCAAATGCTGTGTTAAGTGCAATTAAGCAAATGAAGAGAAATCAAGTACATAGAAGCTGGAAATCTTCTTTCTCAGTGAGAGTAAATTGGTTTATGCAATTTTAAGAGTAAAGCGTAAGTACATGAAAAATGTTTCTTTCTCATGAAATGTAATGTTATTTGCTATGAAGGAGACAGATTTCCATGTTTTAGAGCTGTTTAGCAGAGAAAGTCATGTTACAGCTTCAATGCACAGAATCGTTAGCTTAGACCATCTAACAACACTAATGCTGTGTTTAGAGCAACTAAGCAAATAAAGACAAAGCAATGATGCTGAAAAACTTCTTTCTCAGTGACACAAAGTTGATTCATGCAATTTAAAAGAGTAAAGCTTTAAATACATGAAAGATGTTTGTTTCTCATTAATGTAATGTTATTTGCAATGAAGGAGACAGATTTCCATGTTTTAGAACTTTTTTTGAATAGCAAGTCAAGTTTAGAGCTTCAATGACAAAATCACTAATTTGGAGCTTCTAATAACACTGATGCTGTGCTAAGTGCAAATAAGCAAATGAAGTGAAAACAAGGCCACCGAAGCTGAAAAGCGTAAGTACATGGAAGATGTTTCTTTCTCATGAAATGCAATATTATTTGCAATGCAGATGACAGACTTTCATGTTAGTAATAGCAAGTCAAGTTTAGAGCTTCATTACACAGAATCACTAATTTGAAGTTTCTAGGAACTCTAATGCTGTTTTTAGTGCAATTAAGCAAATGAAGAGAAATCAAGTACACAGAAGCTGAAAATCTTCTTTCTCAGTGAGAGAAAGTTGATTTATGCAATTTTAAGAGTAAAGCATAAGTACATGAAAGTTGTTTCTTTCGCATGAAATGTAGTTATTTGCCATCCAGAAGACAGATTTTCATGTTTTAGAGCTTTTTAGCAGAGAAAGTCATGTTACAGCTTCAATGCACAGAATCACTAATTTGAAGTTTCTAAGAACTCTAATGCTGTTTTTAGTGCAATTAAGCAAACGAAGAGAAATCAAGTACACAGAAGCTGAAAATCTTCTTTCTCAGTGAGAGTAAGTTTGTTTATGCAATTTTAAGCATAAAGCGTAAGTACAAGAAAAATGTTTCTTTCTCATGAAATGTAATGTCATTTGCAATGCAGATGACAGATTTTAATGTTTTAGAACGTTTTTGTATAGCAAGTCAAGTTAGAGCTTCACTGCACAGAATCGTTAGCTTAGACCATCCAACAACACTAATGCTGTGTTTAGAGCAACTAAGCAAATAAAGACAAAGCAAAGATGCTGAAAAACTTCTTTCTCAGTGACACAAAGTTGATTCATGCAATTTAAAAGAGTAAAGCTTAAATACATGAAAGATGTTTGTTTCTCATTAATGTAATGTTATTTGCAATGAAGGAGACAGATTTCCATGTTTTAGAGATTATTTTGCAGAAAAAGTCAATTACAGCTTCAATGCACAGAATCACTAATTTGAAGTTTCTAGGAGCTCTAATGCTGTGTTTAGTGCAATTAAGTAAATTAAGAGAAAACAAGGCCACCGAAGCTGAAAGGTGTAAGTACATGGAAGATGTTTCTTTCTCATGAAATGTAATGTTATTTGCAATGCAGATGACAGATTTTCATGTTTTAGAACATTTTTTGAATAGCAAGTCAAGTTTAGAGCTTCAATGACAAAATCACTAATTTGGAGCTTCTAATAACACTGATGCTGTGCTAAGTGGAAATAAGCAAATGAAGTGAAAACAAGGCCACCGAAGCTGAAAAGCGTAAGTACATGGAAGATGTTTCTTTCTCATGAAATGCAATGTTATTTGCAATGCAGATGACAGACTTTCATGTTAGGAATAGCAAGTCAAGTTTAGAGCTTCAATACACAGAATCACTAATTTGAAGTTTCTAGGAACTCTAATGCTGTGTTTAGTGCAATTAAGTAAATTAAGAGAAAACAAGGCCACCGAAGCTGAAAGGCGTAAGTACATGGAAGATGTTTCTTTCTCATGAAATGTAATGTTATTTGCAATGCAGATGTTAGACTTTCATGTTAGTAATAGCAAGTCAAGTTTAGAGCTTCATTACACAGAATCACTAATTTGAAGTTTCTAGGAACTCTAATGCTGTTTTTAGTGCAATTAAGCAAATGAAGAGAAATCAAGTACACAGAAGCTGAAAATCTTCTTTCTCAGTGAGAGAAAGATGATTTATGCAATTTTAAGAGTAAAGCATAAGTACATGAAAGTTGTTTCTTTCGCATGAAATGTAGTTATTTGCCATCCAGAAGACAGATTTTCATGTTTTAGAACGTTTTTGAATAGCAAGTCAAGTTAGAGCTTCACTGCACAGAATCGTTAGCTTAGATCATCTAACAACACTAATGCTGTGTTTAGAGCAACTAAGCAAATAAAGACAAAGCAAAGATGCTGAAAAACTTCTTTCTCAGTGACACAAAGTTGATTCATGCAATTTAAAAGAGTAAAGCTTAAATACATGAAAGATGTTTGTTTCTCATTAATGTAATGTTATTTGCAATGAAGGAGACAGATTTCCATGTTTTAGAGATTATTTTGCAGAAAAAGTCAATTACAGCTTCAATGCACAGAATCACTAATTTGAAGTTTCTAGGAACTCTAATGCTGTGTTTAGTGCAATTAAGTAAATTAAGAGTAAACAAGGCCACCGAAGTTGAAAGGCGTAAGTACATGGAAGATGTTTCTTTCTCATGAAATGTAATGTTATTTGCAATGCAGATGACAGACTTTCATGTTAGGAATAGCAAGTCAAGTTTAGAGCTTCAATACACAGAATCACTAATTTGAAGTTTCTAGGAACTCTAATGCTGTGTTTAGTGCAATTAAGCAAATGAAGAGAAATCAAGGCCACAGAAGCTGAAAATCTTCTTTCTCAATGAGAGTAAGTTGGTTTATGCAATTTTAAGAGTAAGGCGTAAGTACAAGAAAAATGTTTCTTTCTCATGAAATGTAATGTTATTTGCAATGAAGGAGACAGATGTCCATGTTTTAGAGCTGTTTAGCAGAGAAAGTCATGTTACAGCTTCAATACACAGAATCACTAATTTGAAGTTTCTAGGAACTCTAATGCTGTGTTTAGTGCAATTAAGCAAATGAAGAGAAATCAAGTACATAGACGCGTGAAATCTTCTTTCTCAGTGAGAGTAAATTGGTTTATGCAATTTTAAGAGTAAAGCGTAAGTACATGAAAAATGTTTCTTTCTCATGAAATGTAATGTTATTTGCTATGAAGGAGACAGATTTCCATGTTTTAGAGCTGTTTAGCAGAGAAAGTCATGTTACAGCTTCAATGCACAGAATAGTTAGCTTAGACCATCTAACAACACTAATGCTGTGTTTAGAGCAACTAAGCAAATAAAGACAAAGCAATGATGCTGAAAAACTTCTTTCTCAGTGACACAAAGTTGATTCATGCAATTTAAAAGAGTAAAGCTTTAAATACATGAAAGATGTTTGTTTCTCAATAATGTAATGTTATTTGCAATGAAGGAGACAGATTTCCATGTTTTAGAACTTTTTTTGAATAGCAAGTCAAGTTTAGAGCTTCAATGACAAAATCACTAATTTGGAGCTTCTAATAACACTGATGCTGTGCTAAGTGCAAATAAGCAAATGAAGTGAAAACAAGGCCACCGAAGCTGAAAAGCGTAAGTACATGGAAGATGTTTCTTTCTCATGAAATGCAATGTTATTTGCAATGCAGATGACAGACTTTCATGTTAGTAATAGCAAGTCAAGCTTAGAGCTTCATTACACAGAATCACTAATTTGAAGTTTCTAGGAACTCTAATGCTGTTTTTAGTGCAATTAAGCCAATGAAGAGAAATCAAGGCAACAGAAGCTGAAAATCTTCTTTCTCAGTGAGAGTAAGTTGGTTTATGCAATTTTAAGAGTAAAGCGTAAGTACAAGAAAAATGTTTCTTTCTCATGAAATGTTATTTGCAATGAAGGAGACAGATGTCCATGTTTTAGAGCATTTTTTGCAGAAAAAGTCTTGTTACAGCTTCAATGCACAGAATCACTAATTTGAAGTTTCTAGGAACTCAAATGCTGTGCAATTAAGCAAATTTAGAGAAATCAAGTACACAGAAGCTGAAAATCTTCTTTCTCAGTGAGAGAAAGTTGATTTATGCAATTTTAAGAGTAAAGCATAAGTACATGAAAGTTGTTTCTTTCGCATGAAATGTAATGTTATTTGCTATGAAGGAGACAGATTTCCATGTTTTAGAGCTTTTTAGTAGAGAAAGTCATGCTACAGCTTCAATACACAGAATCATTAATTTGAAGTTTCTAGGAACTCTAATGCTGTGTTTAGTGCAATTAAGCAAATGAAGAGAAATCAAGGCCACAGAAGCTGAAAATCTTCTTTCTCAGTGAGAGTAAGTTGGTTTATGCAATTTTAAGAGTAAAGCGTAAGTACATGAAAAATGTTTCTTTCTCATGAAATGTAATGTTATTTGCTATGAAGGAGACAGATTTCCATGTTTTCGAGCTGTTTAGCAGAGAAACTCATGTTACAGCTTCAATACACAGAATCACTAATTTGAAGTTTCTAGGAACTCTTATGCTGTGTTTAGTGCAATTAAGCAAATGAAGAGAAATCAAGGCCACAGAAGCTGAAAATCTTCTTTCTCAGTGAGAGTAAGTTGGTTTATTTAATTTTAAGAGTAAAGCGTAAGTACAAGAAAAATGTTTCTTTCTCATGAAATGTAATGTTATTTGCAATGCAGATGACAGATTTTCATGTTTTAGAACGTTTTTGAATAGCAAGTCAAGTTAGAGCTTCACTGCACAGAATCGTTAGCTTCGACCATCTAACAACACTAATGCTGTGTTTAGAGCAACTAAGCAAATAAAGACAAAGCAATGATGCTGAAAAACTTCTTTCTCAGTGACACAAAGTTGATTCATGCAATTTAAAAGAGTAAAGCTTTAAATACATGAAAGATGTTTGTTTCTCATTAATGTAATGTTATTTGCAATGAAGGAGACAGATTTCCATGTTTTAGAACTTTTTTGAATAGCAAGTCAAGTTTAGAGCTTCAATGCCAAAATCACAAATTTGGAGCTTCTAAAAACACTGATGCTGTGCTAAGTGCAAATAAGCAAATGAAGTGAAAACAAGGCCACCGAAGCTGAAATGCGTAAGTACATGGAAGATGTTTATTTCTCATGAAATGCAATGTTATTTGCAATGCAGATGACAGACTTTCATGTTAGTAATAGCAAGTCAAGTTTAGAGCTTCATTACACAGAATCACTAATTTGAAGTTTCTAGGAACCCTAATGCTGTTTTTAGTGCAATTAAGCAAATGAAGAGAAATCAAGTACACAGAAGCTGAAAATCTTCTTTCTCAGTGAGAGAAAGTTGATTTATGCAATTTTAAGAGTAAAGCATAAGTACATGAAAGTTGTTTCTTTCACATGAAATGTAGTTATTTGCCATCCAGAAGTCAGATTTTCATGTTTTAGAGCTTTTTAGCAGAGAAAGTCATGTTACAGCTTCAATGCACAGAATCACTAATTTGAAGTTTCTAAGAACTCTAAAGCTGTTTTTAGTGCAATTAAGCAAACGAAGAGAAATCAAGTACACAGAAGCTGAAAATCTTCTTTCTCAGTGAGAGTAAGTTGGTTTATGCAATTTTAAGAGTAAAGCGTAAGTACATGAAAAATGTTTCTTTCTCATGAAATGTAATGTTATTTGCTATGAAGGAGAAAGATTTCCATGTTTTAGAGATTATTTTGCAGAATAAGTCAATTACAGCTTCAATGCACAGAATCCCTAATTTGAAGTTTCTAGGAACTCTAATTTTGTGTTTAGTGCAATTAAGCAAATTAAGAGAAAAAAAGGCCACCGAAGCTGAAAGGTGTAAGTACATGGAAGATGTTTCTTTCTCATGAAATGCAATGTTATTTGCAATGCAGATGACAGACTTTCATGTTAGTAATAGAAAGTCAAGTTTAGAGCTTCAATGACAAATTCACTAATTTGGAGCTTCTAATAACACTGATGCTGTGCTAAGTGGAAATAAGCAAATGAAGTGAAAACAAGGCCACCGAAGCTGAAAAGCGTAAGTACATGGAAGATGTTTCTTTCTCATGAAATGCAATGTTATTTGCAATGCAGATGACAGACTTTCATGTTAGGAATAGCAAGTCAAGTTTAGAGCTTCAATACACAGAATCACTAATTTGAAGTTTATAGGAACTCTAATGCTGTGTTTAGTGCAATTAAGCAAATGAAGAGAAATCAAGGCCACAGAAGCTGAAAATCTTCTTTCTCAGTGAGAGTAAGTTGGTTTATGCAATTTTAAGAGTAAAGCGTAAGTACATGAAAAATGTTTCTTTCTCATGAAATGTAATGTTATTTGCTATGAAGGAGACAGATTTCCATGTTTTAGAGCTGTTTAGCAGAGAAAGTCATGTTACAGCTTCAATACACAGAATCATTAATTTGAAGTTTCTAGGAAATCTAATGCTGTTTTTAGTGCAATTATTCAAATGAAGAGAAATCAAGGCCACAGAAGCTGAAAATCTTCTTTCTCAGTGAGAGTAAGTTGGTTTATGCAATTTTAAGAGTAAAGCGTAAGTACATGAAAAATGTTTCTTTCTCATGAAATGTAATGTTATTTGCTATGAAGGAGACAGATTTCCATGTTTTAGAGCTGTTTAGCAGAGAAAGTCATGTTACAGCTTCAATGCACAGAATCGTTAGCTTAGACCATCTAACAACACTAATGCTGTGTTTAGAGCAACTAAGCAAATAAAGACAAAGCAATGATGCTGAAAAACTTCTTTCTCAGTGACACAAAGTTGATTCATGCAATTTAAAAGAGTAAAGCTTTAAATACATGAAAGATGTTTGTTTCTCATTAATGTAATGTTATTTACAATAAAGGAGACAGATTTCCATGTTTTAGAACTTTTTTTGAATAGCAAGTCAAGTTTAGAGCTTCAATGACAAAATCACTAATTTGTAGCTTCTAAAAACGCTGATGCTGTGCTAAGTGCAAATAAGCAAATGAAGTGAAAACAAGGCCACCGAAGCTGAAAAGCGTAAGTACATGGAAGATGTTTCTTTCTCATGAAATGCAATGTTATTTGCAATGCAGATGACAGACTTTCATGTTAGTAATAGCAAGTCAAGTTTAGAGCTTCATTACACAGAATCACTAATTTGAAGTTTCTAGGAACTCTAATGCTGTTTTTAGTGCAATTAAGCAAATGAAGAGAAATCAAGTACACAGAAGCTGAAAATCTTCTTTCTCAGTGAGAGAAAGTTGATTTATGCAATTTTAAGAGTAAAGCATAAGTACATGAAAGTTGTTTCTTTCGCATGAAATGTAGTTATTTGCCATCCAGAAGACAGATTTTCATGTTTTAGAGCTTTTTATCAGAGAAAGTCATGTTACAGCTTCAATGCACAGAATCACTAATTTGAAGTTTCTAAGAACTCTAAAGCTGTTTTTAGTGCAATTAAGCAAACGAAGAGAAATCAAGTACACAGAAGCTGAAAATCTTCTTTCTCAGTGAGAGTAAGTTGGTTTATTCAATTTTAAGAGTAAAGCGTAAGTACATGAAAAATGTTTCTTTCTCATGAAATGTAATGTTATTTGCTATGAAGGAGACAGATTTCCATGTTTTAGAGATTATTTTGCAGAATAAGTCAATTACAGCTTCAATGCACAGAATCACTAATTTGAAGTTTTTAGGAACTCTAATGCTGTGTTTAGTGCAATTAAGTAAATTAAGAGAAAACAAGGCCACCGAAGCTGAAAGGTGTAAGTACATGGAAGATGTTTCTTTCTCATGAAATGTAATGTTATTTGCAATGCAGATGACAGATTTTCATGTTTTAGAACATTTTTTGAATAGCAAGTCAAGTTTAGAGCTTCAATACACAGAATAACTAATTTGAAGTTTCTAGGAACTCAAATGCTGTGTTTAGTGCAATTAAGCAAATGAAGAGAAATCAAGGCCACAGAAGCTGAAAATCTTCTTTCTCAGTGAGAGTAAGTTGGTTTATGCAATTTTAAGAGTAAAGCTTAAGTACATGGAAGATGTTTCTTTCGCAAGAAATGTAGTTATTTGCCATCCAGAAGACAGATTTTCATGTTTTAGAGCTTTTTAGTAGAGAAAGTCATGTTACAGCTTCAATACACAGAATCATTAATTTGAAGTTTCTAGGAACTCTAATGCTGTTTTTAGTACAATTAAGCAAATTAAGAGAAATCAAGTACACAGAAGCTGGAAATACTCTTTCTCAGTGAGAGTAAGTTGGTTTATGCAATTTTAAGAGTAAAGCGTAAGTACATGGAAGATGTTTCTTTCTCATGAAATGCAATGTTATTTGCAATGCAGATGACAGACTTTCATGTTAGTAATAGCAAGTCAAGTTTAGAGCTTCATTACACAGAATCACTAATTTGAAGTTTCTAGGAACTCTAATGCTGTGTTTAGTGCAATTAAGCAAATGAAGAGAAATCAAGGCAACAGAAGCTGAAAATCTTCTTTCTCAGTGAGAGTAAGTTGGTTTATGCAATTTTAAGAGTAAAGCGTAAGTACAAGAAAAATGTTTCTTTCTCATGAAATGTAATGTTATTTGCAATGAAGGAGACAGATGTGCATGTTTTAGAGCATTTTTTGTAGAAAAAGTCTTGTTACAGCTTCAATGCAGAGAATCACTAATTTGAAGTTTCTAGGAACTCAAATGCTGTGTTTAGTGCAATTAAGCAAATTTAGAGAAATCAAGGCCACAGAAGCTGAAAATCTTCTTTCTCAGTGAGAGTAAGTTGGTGTATGCAATTTTAAGAGTAAAGCGTAAGTACAAGAAAAATGTTTCTTTCTCATGAAATGTAATGTTATTTGCAATGAAGGAGACAGATGTCCATGTTTTAGAGCATTTTTTGCAGAAAAAGTCTTGTTACAGCTTCAATGCACAGAATCACTAATTTGAAGTTTCTAGGAACTCAAATGCTGTGTTTAGTGCAATTAAGCAAATTTAGAGAAATCAAGGCCACAGAAGCTGAAAATCTTCTTTCTCAGTGAGAATAAGTTGGTGTATGCAATTTTAAGAGTAAAGCGTAAGTACAAGAAAAATATTTCTTTCTCATGAAATGTAGTTATTTGCCATCCAGAAGACAGATTTTCATGTTTTAGAGCTTTTTAGTAGAGAAAGTCATGTTACAGCTTCAATGCACAGAATCACTAATTTGAAGTTTCTAGGAACTCTAATGCTGTTTTTAGTGCAATTAAGCAAATGAAGAGAAATCAAGTACATAGAAGCGTGAAATCTTCTTTCTCAGTGAGAGTAAATTGGTTTATGCAATTTTAAGAGTAAAGCGTAAGTACATGAAAAATGTTTCTTTCTCATGAAATGTAATGTTATTTGCTATGAAGGAGACAGATTTCCATGTTTTCGAGCTGTTTAGCAGAGAAACTCATGTTACAGCTTCAATACACAGAATCACTAATTTGAAGTTTCTAGGAACTCTTATGCTGTGTTTAGTGCAATTAAGCAAATGAAGAGAAATCAAGGCCACAGAAGCTGAAAATCTTCTTTCTCAGTGAGAGTAAGTTGGTTTATTTAATTTTAAGAGTAAAGCGTAAGTACAAGAAAAATGTTTCTTTCTCATGAAATGTAATGTTATTTGCAATGCAGATGACAGATTTTCATGTTTTAGAACGTTTTTGAATAGCAAGTCAAGTTAGAGCTTCACTGCACAGAATCGTTAGCTTCGACCATCTAACAACACTAATGCTGTGTTTAGAGCAACTAAGCAAATAAAGACAAAGCAATGATGCTGAAAAACTTCTTTCTCAGTGACACAAAGTTGATTCATGCAATTTAAAAGAGTAAAGCTTTAAATACATGAAAGATGTTTGTTTCTCATTAATGTAATGTTATTGGCAATGAAGGAGACAGATTTCCATGTTTTAGAACTTTTTTTGAATAGCAAGTCAAGTTTAGAGCTTCAATGACAAAATCACTAATTTGGAGCTTCTAATAACACTGATGCTGTGCTAAGTGCAAATAAGCAAATGAAGTGAAAACAAGGCCACCGAAGCTGAAAAGCGTAAGTACATGGAAGATGTTTCTTTCTCATGAAATGCAATATTATTTGCAATGCAGATGACAGACTTTCATGTTAGGAATAGCAAGTCAAGTTTAGAGCTTCAATACACAGAATCACTAATTTGAAGTTTCTAGGAACTCTAATGCTGTGCTTAGTGCAATTAAGTAAATTAAGAGAAAACAAGGCCACCGAAGCTGAAAGGCGTAAGTACATGGAAGATGTTTCTTTCTCATGAAACGTAATGTTATTTGCAATGCAGATGACAGACTTTCATGTTAGTAATAGCAAGTCAAGTTTAGAGCTTCATTACACAGAATCACTAATTTGAAGTTTCTAGGAACTCTAATGCTGTTTTTAGTGCAATTAAGCAAATGAAGAGAAATCAAGTACACAGAAGCTGAAAATCTTCTTTCTCAGTGAGAGAAAGTTGATTTATGCAATTTTAAGAGTAAAGCATAAGTACATGAAAGTTGTTTCTTTCGCATGAAATGTAGTTATTTGCCATCCAGAAGACAGATTTTCATGTTTTAGAGCTTTTTAGCAGAGAAAGTCATGTTACAGCTTCAATGCACAGAATCACTAATTTGAAGTTTCTAAGAACTCTAATGCTGTTTTTAGTGCAATTAAGCAAACGAAGAGAAATCAAGTACACAGAAGCTGAAAATCTTCTTTCTCAGTGAGAGTAAGTTTGTTTATGCAATTTTAAGCGTAAAGCGTAAGTACAAGAAAAATGTTTCTTTCTCATGAAATGTAATGTCATTTGCAATGCAGATGACAGATTTTCATGTTTTAGAACGTTTTTGTATAGCAAGTCAAGTTAGAGCTTCACTGCACAGAATCGTTAGCTTAGAACATCCAACAACACTAATGCTGTGTTTAGAGCAACTAAGCAAATAAAGACAAAGCAAAGATGCTGAAAAACTTCTTTCTCAGTGACACAAAGTTGATTCATGCAATTTAAAAGAGTAAAGCTTAAATACATGAAAGATGTTTGTTTCTCATTAATGTAATGTTATTTGCAATGAAGGAGACAGATTTCCATGTTTTAGAGATTATTTTGCAGAAAAAGTCAATTACAGCTTCAATGCACAGAATCACTAATTTGAAGTTTCTAGGAGCTCTAATGCTGTGTTTAGTGCAATTAAGTAAATTAAGAGAAAACAAGGCCACCGAAGCTGAAAGGTGTAAGTACATGGAAGATGTTTCTTTCTCATGAAATGTAATGTTATTTGCAATGCAGATGACAGATTTTCATGTTTTAGAACATTTTTTGAATAGCAAGTCAAGTTTAGAGCTTCAATGACAAAATCACTCATTTGGAGCTTCTAATAACACTGATGCTGTGCTAAGTGGAAATAAGCAAATGAAGTGAAAACAAGGCCACCGAAGCTGAAAAGCGTAAGTACATGGAAGATGTTTCTTTCTCATGAAATGCAATGTTATTTGCAATGCAGATGACAGACTTTCATGTTAGGAATAGCAAGTCAAGTTTAGAGCTTCAATACACAGAATCACTAATTTGAAGTTTCTAGGAACTCTAATGCTGTGTTTAGTGCAATTAAGTAAATTAAGAGAAAACAAGGCCACCGAAGCTGAAAGGCGTAAGTACATGGAAGATGTTTCTTTCTCATGAAACGTAATGTTATTTGCAATGCAGATGACAGACTTTCATGTTAGGAATAGCAAGTCAAGTTTAGAGCTTCAATACACAGAATCACTAATTTGAAGTTTCTAGGATCTCAAATGCTGTGTTTAGTGCAATTAAGCAAATTAAGAGAAATCAAGGCCACAGAAGCTGAAAATCTTCTTTCTCAGTGAGAGTAAGTTGGTTTATGCAATTTTAAGAGTAAAGCTTAAGTACATGGAAGATGTTTCTTTCGCATGAAATGTAGTTATTTGCCATCCAGAAGACAGATTTTCATGTTTTAGAGCTTTTTAGTAGAGAAAGTCATGTTACAGCTTCAATTCACAGAATCATTAATTTGAAGTTTCTAGGAAATCTAATGCTGTTTTTAGTGCAATTATGCAAATGAAGAGAAATCAAGGCCACAGAAGCTGAAAATCTTCTTTCTCAGTGAGAGTAAGTTGGTTTATGCAATTTTAAGAGTAAAGCGTAAGTACATGAAAAATGTTTCTTTCTCATGAAATGTAATGTTATTTGCTATGAAGGAGACAGATTTCCATGTTTTAGAGCTGTTTAGCAGAGAAAGTCATGTTACAGCTTCAATACACAGAATCATTAATTTGAAGTTTCTAGGAAATCTAATGCTGTTTTTAGTGCAATTATTCAAATGAAGAGAAATCAAGGCCACAGAAGCTGAAAATCTTCTTTCTCAGTGAGAGTAAGTTGGTGTATGCAATTTTAAGAGTAAAGAGTAAGTACACGAAACATGTTTCTTTCTCATGAAATGTAATGTTATTTGCTATGAAGGAGACAGATTTCCATGTTTTAGAGATTATTTTGCAGAAAAAGTCAATTACAGCTTCAATGCACAGAATCACTAATTTGAAGATTCTAGGAACCCTGATGCTGTGTTTAGAGCAATTAAGCAAATTAAGGGAAAACAAGGCCACCGAAGCTGAAAAGCGTAAGTACATGGAAGATGTTTCTTTCTCATGAAATGCAATGTTATTGGCTATGAAGGAGACAGATTTTCATGTTTTAGAACGTTTTTGAATAGCAAGTCAAGTTAGAGCTTCACTGCACAGAATCGTTAGCTTAGACCATCTAACAACACTAATGCTGTGTTTAGAGCAACTAAGCAAATAAAGACAAAGCAAAGATGCTGAAAAACTTCTTTCTCAGTGACACAAAGTTGATTCATGCAATTTAAAAGAGTAAAGCTTAAATGCATGAAAGATGTTTGTTTCTCATTAATGTAATGTTATTTGCAATGAAGGAGACAGATTTCCATGTTTTAGAGATTATTTTGCAGAAAAAGTCAATTACAGCTTCAATGCACAGAATCACTAAGTTGAAGTTTCTAGGAACTCTAATGCTGTGTTTAGTGCAATTAAGTAAATTAAGAGAAAACAAGGCCACCGAAGCTGAAAAGCGTAATTACATGGAAGATGTTTCTTTCTCATGAAATGTAATGTTATTTGCAATGCAGATGACAGATTTTCATGTTTTAGAACATTTTTTGAATAGCAAGTCAAGTTTAGAGCTTCAATGACAAAATCACTAATTTGGAGCTTCTAATAACACTGATGCTGTGCTAAGTGCAAATAAGCAATTGAAGTGAAGACAAGGCCACCGAAGATGAAAAGCGTAAGTACATGGAAGATGTTTCTTTCTCATGAAATGCAATGTTATTTGCAATGCAGATGACAGACTTTCATGTTAGGAATAGCAAGTCAAGTTTAGAGCTTCAATACACAGAATCACTAATTTGACGTTTCTAGGAACTCTAATGCTGTGTTTAGTGCAATTAAGCAAATGAAGAGAAATCAAGGCCACAGAAGCTGAAAATCTTCTTTCTCAGTGAGAGTAAGTTGGTTTATGCAATTTTAAGAGTAAAGCTTAAGTACATGGAAGATGTTTCTTTCGCATGAAATGTAGTTATTTGCCATCCAGAAGACAGATTTTCATGTTTTAGAGGTTTTTAGTAGAGAAAGTCATGTTACAGCTTCAATGCACAGAATCACTAATTTGAAGTTTCTAGGAACTCTAATGCTGTGTTTAGTGCAATTAAGTAAATTAAGAGAAAACAAGGCCACCGAAGCTGAAAGGCGTAAGTACATGGAAGATGTTTCTTTCTCATGAAATGTAATGTTATTTGCAATGCAGATGACAGATTTTCATGTTTTAGAACTTTTTTTGAATAGCAAGTCAAGTTTAGAGCTTCAATGACAAAATCACTAATTTGGAGCTTCTAATAACACTGATGCTGTGCTAAGTGCAAATAAGCAAATGAAGTGAAAACAAGGCCACCGAAGCTGAAAAGCGTAAGTACATGGAAGATGTTTCTTTCTCATGAAATGTAATGTTATTTGCAATGCAGATGACAGATTTTCATGTTTTAGAACATTTTTTGAATAGCAAGTCAAGTTTAGAGCTTCAATGACAAAATCACTAATTTGGAGCTTCTAATAACACTGATGCTGTGCTAAGTGCAAATAAGCAATTGAAGTGAAAACAAGGCAACCGAAGCTGAAAAGCGTAAGTACATGGAAGATGTTTCTTTCTCATGAAATGCAATGTTATTTGCAATGCAGATGACAGACTTTCATGTTAGGAATAGCAAGTCAAGTTTAGAGCTTCAATACACAGAATCACTAATTTGAAGTTTCTAGGAACTCTAATGCTGTGTTTAGTGCAATTAAGCAAATGAAGAGAAATCAAGGCCACAGAAGCTGAAAATCTTCTTTCTCAGTGAGATTAAGTTGGTTTATGCAATTTTAAGAGTAAAGCTTAAGTACATGGAAGATGTTTCTTTCGCATGAAATGTAGTTATTTGCCATCCAGAAGACAGATTTTCATGTTTTAGAGGTTTTTAGTAGAGAAAGTCATGTTACAGCTTCAATGCACAGAATCACTAATTTGAAGTTTCTAGGAACTCTAATGCTGTGTTTAGTGCAATTAAGTAAATTAAGAGAAAACAAGGCCACCGAAGCTGAAAGGCGTAAGTACATGGAAGATGTTTCTTTCTCATGAAATGTAATGTTATTTGCAATGCAGATGACAGATTTTCATGTTTTAGAACTTTTTTTGAATAGCAAGTCAAGTTTAGAGCTTCAATGACAAAATCACTAATTTGGAGCTTCTAATAACACTGTCACGTATTCTGTGGGTGTGCCCTGGTTGGCCACCAGATGTCACTGTCTTGTCTGAGCACATGGGTTTGTGTTGTGATTGTTCCATGTGTTCCCCGGTTGATTGTCTAACTCCGCCCTCTTGTTATCTCGTTATTGGTTTAGTGAATTCACCTGTTCCTGCTCGTTTGTGTCCCTATTTATGTTCCTGGTGTTTGCAGTTCTGTTCGGCCACGTTGTTACATGTTGTGTACGGTCAGTCGTGTGTGTTTCCTGATTCTTGTTTCTGCCATGCTCTGTTTTCCCCCTCGGGGTAGTTTGTTTCTGTTTTGTTTCTTTTATAATTAAACCACCATTTCCCTGCACTTGAGTTCTCGCTTCATTTCTCTGCACGTATCATGACAGAACGTGGCCGACATCAGAGAACTCAGCGGGGAATGGATTCTTCCCATCCTCCAGCCCCTAACGTGAGGAACCCCACTTTTTTACGGATCCTCCAGGTCAGGACGCTGCACTCTCTCCGTCAGAGGGGCACTGACGTCAGGATGTTTGCCTGGATGTTTTGTGAGGCAGCAGAGGGTTTGGGATACAACGAGGTGGCTCTCAAGGACTTCTTCAACCTTGCCCTTGATGAGCCCCTCGATGAGGAGTGGATGAGGGAGTTACACCACTTGACTTTTGGGGAATTGGTGGAGTTTTTGACGCTTCTCCAAGCGGCGGTGCCCGCTCACAGCGCTCCCGAAGCGGCGGTGCCCGCTCACAGCGCTCCCGAGGCGGCGGTGCCCGCTCACAGCGCTCCCGAGGCGGCGGGGCCCGCTCACAGCGCTCCCGAGGCGGCGGTGCCCGCTCACAGCGCTCCCGAGGCCGCGGTGCCCGCTCACAGCGCTCCCGAGGCGGCGGTGCCCGCTCACAGCGCTCCCGAGGCGGCGGTGCCCGCTCACAGCGCTCCCGAGGCGGCGGTGCCCGCTCACAGCGCTCCCGAGGCGGCGGTGCCCGCTCACAGCGCTCCCGAGGCGGCGGTGCCCGCTCACAGCGCTCCCGAGGCGGCGGTGCCCGCTCTCAATCCCCTAGTGGTGGCCGAGGATGCCGCAGCGGCGCCCCGCTCCCGGAGACGGAGGAAGAGGCGGAGGAAGGCCTTCTCCGTCCCACAAGGCCAGGAGGCTACCCAGGAGCTCACTGCTGGCCAGGAGGTCGTGCCAGAGCCACCTGTGCTCCTCGCCCTGCCGGCGCCACCCGTGCTCCTCGCCCTGCCGGCGCCACCCGTGCTCCTCGCCCTGCCGGCGCCACCCGTGCTCCTCGCCCTGCCGGCGCCACCCGTGCTCCTCGCCCTGCCGGCGCCACCCGAGCGCCTCGCCCTGCCGGCGCCACCCAGACTCCTTGCCCTGCCGGCGCCACCCGAGCGCCTTGCCCTGCCGGCGCCACCCGAGCTCCTCGCCTTGCCGGCTCTACCCGAACTTCTCGCCCTGCATGCTCCACTCGAGCTCCTTACCCTGCCAGAGACCATCCCTGAGCTCACTGCCTGCCCTGTCACGGCCACAGAGGCCGTTTCTGAACTGACTGTCTGCCCTGTCACGGCCACAGAGGCCGTTCCTGAGTTCACTGCCTGCCCTGTCACGGCCACAGAGGCCGTTTCTGAACTGACTGTCTGCCCTGTCACGGCCACAGAGGCCGTTCCTGAGTTCACTGCCTGCCCTGTCACGGCCACAGAGGCCGTTTCTGAACTGACTGTCTGCCCTGTCACGGCCACAGAGGCCGTTCTTAAAGTCACTGCCTGGCTTGTCCCTCCGGCCCCACCCTGGCCGTGCGCTGGGGTTCCTGTTGGGCCGGAAACCCCCTGGTCCGTCCCTCCGGATCCGTCCTGGTCTCCTGCTCGGCCTTGGTCTGCGGGCCCCCTGCCTCTGCACGGGCCTGGCCCACCATCCCTCCCCCTGATCTGTCTCTTGCCCACCTCCCTTCTTGACATTTTGTATTTTCATTTTTCATGTTTTTGTGTTCTTAGTGTTGCAGATGGAGCATCTGGGAGCTGCTCCTTTGTTGGGGGGTAGTGTCACGTATTCTGTGGGTGTGCCCTGGTTGGCCACCAGATGTCACTGTCTTGTCTGAGCACATGGGTTTGTGTTGTGATTGTTCCATGTGTTCCCCGGTTGATTGTCTAACTCCGCCCTCTTGTTATCTCGTTATTGGTTTAGTGAATTCACCTGTTCCTGCTCGTTTGTGTCCCTATTTATGTTCCTGGTGTTTGCAGTTCTGTTCGGCCACGTTGTTACATGTTGTGTACGGTCAGTCGTGTGTGTTTCCTGATTCTTGTTTCTGCCATGCTCTGTTTTCCCCCTCGGGGTAGTTTGTTTCTGTTTTGTTTCTTTTATAATTAAACCACCATTTCCCTGCACTTGAGTTCTCGCTTCATTTCTCTGCACGTATCATGACAAACACTGATGCTGTGCTAAGTGCAAATAAGCAAATGAAGTGAAAACAAGGCCACCGAAGCTGAAAAGCGTAAGTACATGGAAGATGTTTCTTTCTCATGAAATGCAATGTTATTTGCAATGCAGATGACAGATTTTCATGTTTTAGAACGTTTTTGAATAGCAAGTCAAGTTAGAGCTTCACTGCACAGAATCGTTAGCTTAGACCATCTAACAACACTAATGCTGTGTTTAGAGCAACTAAGCAAATAAAGACAAAGCAAAGATGCTGAAAAACTTCTTTCTCAGTGACACAAAGTTGATTCATGCAATTTAAAAGAGTAAAGCTTAAATACATGAAAGATGTTTGTTTCTCATTAATGTAATGTTATTTGCAATGAAGGAGACAGATTTCCATGTTTTAGAGATTATTTTGCAGAAAAAGTCAATTACAGCTTCAATGCACAGAATCACTAAGTTGAAGTTTCTAGGAACTCTAATGCTGTGTTTAGTGCAATTAAGTAAATTAAGAGAAAACAAGGCCACCGAAGCTGAAAAGCGTAAGTACATGGAAGGTTTCTTTCTCATGAAATGTAATGTTATTTGCAATGCAGATGACAGATTTTCATGTTTTAGAACATTTTTTGAATAGCAAGTCAAGTTTAGAGCTTCAATGACAAAATCACTAATTTGGAGCTTCTAATAACACTGATGCTGTGCTAAGTGCAAATAATTGAAGTGAAAACAAGGCAACCGAAGCTGAAAAGCGTAAGTACATGGAAGATGTTTCTTTCTCATGAAATGCAATGTTATTTGCAATGCAGATGACAGACTTTCATGTTAGGAATAGCAAGTCAAGTTTAGAGCTTCAATACACAGAATCACTAATTTGAAGTTTCTAGGAACTCTAATGCTGTGTTTAGTGCAATTAAGCAAATGAAGAGAAATCAAGGCCACAGAAGCTGAAAATCTTCTTTCTCAGTGAGAGTAAGTTGGTTTATGCAATTTTAAGAGTAAAGCTTAAGTACATGGAAGATGTTTCTTTCGCATGAAATGTAGTTATTTGCCATCCAGAAGACAGATTTTCATGTTTTAGAGGTTTTTAGTAGAGAAAGTCATGTTACAGCTTCAATGCACAGAATCACTAATTTGAAGTTTCTAGGAACTCTAATGCTGTGTTTAGTGCAATTAAGTAAATTAAGAGAAAACAAGGCCACCGAAGCTGAAAGGCGTAAGTACATGGAAGATGTTTCTTTCTCATGAAATGTAATGTTATTTGCAATGCAGATGACAGATTTTCATGTTTTAGAACTTTTTTTGAATAGCAAGTCAAGTTTAGAGCTTCAATGACAAAATCACTAATTTGGAGCTTCTAATAACACTGATGCTGTGCTAAGTGCAAATAAGCAAATGAAGTGAAAACAAGGCCACCGAAGCTGAAAAGCGTAAGTACATGGAAGATGTTTCTTTCTCATGAAATGCAATGTTATTTGCAATGCAGATGACAGACTTTCATGTTAGTAATAGCAAGTCAAGTTTAGAGCTTCATTACACAGAATCACTAATTTGAAGTTTCTAGGAACTCTAATGCTGTTTTTAGTGCAATTAAGCAAATGAAGAGAAATCAAGTACACAGAAGCTGAAAATCTTCTTTCTCAGTGAGAGAAAGTTGATTTATGCAATTTTAAGAGTTAAGCATAAGTACATGAAAGTTGTTTCTTTCGCATGAAATGTAGTTATTTGCCATCCAGAAGACAGATTTTCATGTTTTAGAGCTTTTTAGCAGAGAAAGTCATGTTACAGCTTCAATGCACAGAATCACTAATTTGAAGTTTCTAAGAACTCTAATGCTGTTTTTAGTGCAATTAAGCAAACGAAGAGAAATCAAGTACACAGAAGCTGAAAATCTTCTTTCTCAGTGAGAGTAAGTTGGTTTATTTAATTTTAAGAGTAAAGCGTAAGTACAAGAAAAATGTTTCTTTCTCATGAAATGTAATGTTATTTGCAATGCAGATGACAGATTTTCATGTTTTAGAACGTTTTTGAATAGCAAGTCAAGTTAGAGCTTCACTGCACAGAATCGTTAGCTTCGACCATCTAACAACACTAATGCTGTGTTTAGAGCAACTAAGCAAATAAAGACAAAGCAATGATGCTGAAAAACTTCTTTCTCAGTGACACAAAGTTGATTCATGCAATTTAAAAGAGTAAAGCTTTAAATACATGAAAGATGTTTGTTTCTCATTAATGTAATGTTATTGGCAATGAAGGAGACAGATTTCCATGTTTTAGAACTTTTTTTGAATAGCAAGTCAAGTTTAGAGCTTCAATGACAAAATCACTAATTTGGAGCTTCTAATAACACTGATGCTGTGCTAAGTGCAAATAAGCAAATGAAGTGAAAACAAGGCCACCGAAGCTGAAAAGCGTAAGTACATGGAAGATGTTTCTTTCTCATGAAATGCAATATTATTTGCAATGCAGATGACAGACTTTCATGTTAGGAATAGCAAGTCAAGTTTAGAGCTTCAATACACAGAATCACTAATTTGAAGTTTCTAGGAACTCTAATGCTGTGCTTAGTGCAATTAAGTAAATTAAGAGAAAACAAGGCCACCGAAGCTGAAAGGCGTAAGTACATGGAAGATGTTTCTTTCTCATGAAACGTAATGTTATTTGCAATGCAGATGACAGACTTTCATGTTAGTAATAGCAAGTCAAGTTTAGAGCTTCATTACACAGAATCACTAATTTGAAGTTTCTAGGAACTCTAATGCTGTTTTTAGTGCAATTAAGCAAATGAAGAGAAATCAAGTACACAGAAGCTGAAAATCTTCTTTCTCAGTGAGAGAAAGTTGATTTATGCAATTTTAAGAGTAAAGCATAAGTACATGAAAGTTGTTTCTTTCGCATGAAATGTAGTTATTTGCCATCCAGAACACAGATTTTCATGTTTTAGAGCTTTTTAGCAGAGAAAGTCATGTTACAGCTTCAATGCACAGAATCACTAATTTGAAGTTTCTAAGAACTCTAATGCTGTTTTTAGTGCAATTAAGCAAACGAAGAGAAATCAAGTACACAGAAGCTGAAAATCTTCTTTCTCAGTGAGAGTAAGTTTGTTTATGCAATTTTAAGCGTAAAGCGTAAGTACAAGAAAAATGTTTCTTTCTCATGAAATGTAATGTCATTTGCAATGCAGATGACAGATTTTCATGTTTTAGAACGTTTTTGTATAGCAAGTCAAGTTAGAGCTTCACTGCACAGAATCGTTAGCTTAGAACATCCAACAACACTAATGCTGTGTTTAGAGCAACTAAGCAAATAAAGACAAAGCAAAGATGCTGAAAAACTTCTTTCTCAGTGACACAAAGTTGATTCATGCAATTTAAAAGAGTAAAGCTTAAATACATGAAAGATGTTTGTTTCTCATTAATGTAATGTTATTTGCAATGAAGGAGACAGATTTCCATGTTTTAGAGATTATTTTGCAGAAAAAGTCAATTACAGCTTCAATGCACAGAATCACTAATTTGAAGTTTCTAGGAGCTCTAATGCTGTGTTTAGTGCAATTAAGTAAATTAAGAGAAAACAAGGCCACCGAAGCTGAAAGGTGTAAGTACATGGAAGATGTTTCTTTCTCATGAAATGTAATGTTATTTGCAATGCAGATGACAGATTTTCATGTTTTAGAACATTTTTTGAATAGCAAGTCAAGTTTAGAGCTTCAATGACAAAATCACTCATTTGGAGCTTCTAATAACACTGATGCTGTGCTAAGTGGAAATAAGCAAATGAAGTGAAAACAAGGCCACCGAAGCTGAAAAGCGTAAGTACATGGAAGATGTTTCTTTCTCATGAAATGCAATGTTATTTGCAATGCAGATGACAGACTTTCATGTTAGGAATAGCAAGTCAAGTTTAGAGCTTCAATACACAGAATCACTAATTTGAAGTTTCTAGGAACTCTAATGCTGTGTTTAGTGCAATTAAGTAAATTAAGAGAAAACAAGGCCACCGAAGCTGAAAGGCGTAAGTACATGGAAGATGTTTCTTTCTCATGAAACGTAATGTTATTTGCAATGCAGATGACAGACTTTCATGTTAGGAATAGCAAGTCAAGTTTAGAGCTTCAATACACAGAATCACTAATTTGAAGTTTCTAGGATCTCAAATGCTGTGTTTAGTGCAATTAAGCAAATTAAGAGAAATCAAGGCCACAGAAGCTGAAAATCTTCTTTCTCAGTGAGAGTAAGTTGGTTTATGCAATTTTAAGAGTAAAGCTTAAGTACATGGAAGATGTTTCTTTCGCATGAAATGTAGTTATTTGCCATCCAGAAGACAGATTTTCATGTTTTAGAGCTTTTTAGTAGAGAAAGTCATGTTACAGCTTCAATTCACAGAATCATTAATTTGAAGTTTCTAGGAAATCTAATGCTGTTTTTAGTGCAATTATGCAAATGAAGAGAAATCAAGGCCACAGAAGCTGAAAATCTTCTTTCTCAGTGAGAGTAAGTTGGTTTATGCAATTTTAAGAGTAAAGCGTAAGTACATGAAAAATGTTTCTTTCTCATGAAATGTAATGTTATTTGCTATGAAGGAGACAGATTTCCATGTTTTAGAGCTGTTTAGCAGAGAAAGTCATGTTACAGCTTCAATACACAGAATCATTAATTTGAAGTTTCTAGGAAATCTAATGCTGTTTTTAGTGCAATTATTCAAATGAAGAGAAATCAAGGCCACAGAAGCTGAAAATCTTCTTTCTCAGTGAGAGTAAGTTGGTGTATGCAATTTTAAGAGTAAAGAGTAAGTACACGAAACATGTTTCTTTCTCATGAAATGTAATGTTATTTGCTATGAAGGAGACAGATTTCCATGTTTTAGAGATTATTTTGCAGAAAAAGTCAATTACAGCTTCAATGCACAGAATCACTAATTTGAAGATTCTAGGAACCCTGATGCTGTGTTTAGAGCAATTAAGCAAATTAAGGGAAAACAAGGCCACCGAAGCTGAAAAGCGTAAGTACATGGAAGATGTTTCTTTCTCATGAAATGCAATGTTATTGGCTATGAAGGAGACAGATTTTCATGTTTTAGAACGTTTTTGAATAGCAAGTCAAGTTAGAGCTTCACTGCACAGAATCGTTAGCTTAGACCATCTAACAACACTAATGCTGTGTTTAGAGCAACTAAGCAAATAAAGACAAAGCAAAGATGCTGAAAAACTTCTTTCTCAGTGACACAAAGTTGATTCATGCAATTTAAAAGAGTAAAGCTTAAATGCATGAAAGATGTTTGTTTCTCATTAATGTAATGTTATTTGCAATGAAGGAGACAGATTTCCATGTTTTAGAGATTATTTTGCAGAAAAAGTCAATTACAGCTTCAATGCACAGAATCACTAAGTTGAAGTTTCTAGGAACTCTAATGCTGTGTTTAGTGCAATTAAGTAAATTAAGAGAAAACAAGGCCACCGAAGCTGAAAAGCGTAATTACATGGAAGATGTTTCTTTCTCATGAAATGTAATGTTATTTGCAATGCAGATGACAGATTTTCATGTTTTAGAACATTTTTTGAATAGCAAGTCAAGTTTAGAGCTTCAATGACAAAATCACTAATTTGGAGCTTCTAATAACACTGATGCTGTGCTAAGTGCAAATAAGCAATTGAAGTGAAGACAAGGCCACCGAAGATGAAAAGCGTAAGTACATGGAAGATGTTTCTTTCTCATGAAATGCAATGTTATTTGCAATGCAGATGACAGACTTTCATGTTAGGAATAGCAAGTCAAGTTTAGAGCTTCAATACACAGAATCACTAATTTGACGTTTCTAGGAACTCTAATGCTGTGTTTAGTGCAATTAAGCAAATGAAGAGAAATCAAGGCCACAGAAGCTGAAAATCTTCTTTCTCAGTGAGAGTAAGTTGGTTTATGCAATTTTAAGAGTAAAGCTTAAGTACATGGAAGATGTTTCTTTCGCATGAAATGTAGTTATTTGCCATCCAGAAGACAGATTTTCATGTTTTAGAGGTTTTTAGTAGAGAAAGTCATGTTACAGCTTCAATGCACAGAATCACTAATTTGAAGTTTCTAGGAACTCTAATGCTGTGTTTAGTGCAATTAAGTAAATTAAGAGAAAACAAGGCCACCGAAGCTGAAAGGCGTAAGTACATGGAAGATGTTTCTTTCTCATGAAATGTAATGTTATTTGCAATGCAGATGACAGATTTTCATGTTTTAGAACTTTTTTTGAATAGCAAGTCAAGTTTAGAGCTTCAATGACAAAATCACTAATTTGGAGCTTCTAATAACACTGATGCTGTGCTAAGTGCAAATAAGCAAATGAAGTGAAAACAAGGCCACCGAAGCTGAAAAGCGTAAGTACATGGAAGATGTTTCTTTCTCATGAAATGTAATGTTATTTGCAATGCAGATGACAGATTTTCATGTTTTAGAACATTTTTTGAATAGCAAGTCAAGTTTAGAGCTTCAATGACAAAATCACTAATTTGGAGCTTCTAATAACACTGATGCTGTGCTAAGTGCAAATAAGCAATTGAAGTGAAAACAAGGCAACCGAAGCTGAAAAGCGTAAGTACATGGAAGATGTTTCTTTCTCATGAAATGCAATGTTATTTGCAATGCAGATGACAGACTTTCATGTTAGGAATAGCAAGTCAAGTTTAGAGCTTCAATACACAGAATCACTAATTTGAAGTTTCTAGGAACTCTAATGCTGTGTTTAGTGCAATTAAGCAAATGAAGAGAAATCAAGGCCACAGAAGCTGAAAATCTTCTTTCTCAGTGAGATTAAGTTGGTTTATGCAATTTTAAGAGTAAAGCTTAAGTACATGGAAGATGTTTCTTTCGCATGAAATGTAGTTATTTGCCATCCAGAAGACAGATTTTCATGTTTTAGAGGTTTTTAGTAGAGAAAGTCATGTTACAGCTTCAATGCACAGAATCACTAATTTGAAGTTTCTAGGAACTCTAATGCTGTGTTTAGTGCAATTAAGTAAATTAAGAGAAAACAAGGCCACCGAAGCTGAAAGGCGTAAGTACATGGAAGATGTTTCTTTCTCATGAAATGTAATGTTATTTGCAATGCAGATGACAGATTTTCATGTTTTAGAACTTTTTTTGAATAGCAAGTCAAGTTTAGAGCTTCAATGACAAAATCACTAATTTGGAGCTTCTAATAACACTGATGCTGTGCTAAGTGCAAATAAGCAAATGAAGTGAAAACAAGGCCACCGAAGCTGAAAAGCGTAAGTACATGGAAGATGTTTCTTTCTCATGAAATGCAATGTTATTTGCAATGCAGATGACAGATTTTCATGTTTTAGAACGTTTTTGAATAGCAAGTCAAGTTAGAGCTTCACTGCACAGAATCGTTAGCTTAGACCATCTAACAACACTAATGCTGTGTTTAGAGCAACTAAGCAAATAAAGACAAAGCAAAGATGCTGAAAAACTTCTTTCTCAGTGACACAAAGTTGATTCATGCAATTTAAAAGAGTAAAGCTTAAATACATGAAAGATGTTTGTTTCTCATTAATGTAATGTTATTTGCAATGAAGGAGACAGATTTCCATGTTTTAGAGATTATTTTGCAGAAAAAGTCAATTACAGCTTCAATGCACAGAATCACTAAGTTGAAGTTTCTAGGAACTCTAATGCTGTGTTTAGTGCAATTAAGTAAATTAAGAGAAAACAAGGCCACCGAAGCTGAAAAGCGTAAGTACATGGAAGGTTTCTTTCTCATGAAATGTAATGTTATTTGCAATGCAGATGACAGATTTTCATGTTTTAGAACATTTTTTGAATAGCAAGTCAAGTTTAGAGCTTCAATGACAAAATCACTAATTTGGAGCTTCTAATAACACTGATGCTGTGCTAAGTGCAAATAATTGAAGTGAAAACAAGGCAACCGAAGCTGAAAAGCGTAAGTACATGGAAGATGTTTCTTTCTCATGAAATGCAATGTTATTTGCAATGCAGATGACAGACTTTCATGTTAGGAATAGCAAGTCAAGTTTAGAGCTTCAATACACAGAATCACTAATTTGAAGTTTCTAGGAACTCTAATGCTGTGTTTAGTGCAATTAAGCAAATGAAGAGAAATCAAGGCCACAGAAGCTGAAAATCTTCTTTCTCAGTGAGAGTAAGTTGGTTTATGCAATTTTAAGAGTAAAGCTTAAGTACATGGAAGATGTTTCTTTCGCATGAAATGTAGTTATTTGCCATCCAGAAGACAGATTTTCATGTTTTAGAGGTTTTTAGTAGAGAAAGTCATGTTACAGCTTCAATGCACAGAATCACTAATTTGAAGTTTCTAGGAACTCTAATGCTGTGTTTAGTGCAATTAAGTAAATTAAGAGAAAACAAGGCCACCGAAGCTGAAAGGCGTAAGTACATGGAAGATGTTTCTTTCTCATGAAATGTAATGTTATTTGCAATGCAGATGACAGATTTTCATGTTTTAGAACTTTTTTTGAATAGCAAGTCAAGTTTAGAGCTTCAATGACAAAATCACTAATTTGGAGCTTCTAATAACACTGATGCTGTGCTAAGTGCAAATAAGCAAATGAAGTGAAAACAAGGCCACCGAAGCTGAAAAGCGTAAGTACATGGAAGATGTTTCTTTCTCATGAAATGCAATGTTATTTGCAATGCAGATGACAGACTTTCATGTTAGTAATAGCAAGTCAAGTTTAGAGCTTCATTACACAGAATCACTAATTTGAAGTTTCTAGGAACTCTAATGCTGTTTTTAGTGCAATTAAGCAAATGAAGAGAAATCAAGTACACAGAAGCTGAAAATCTTCTTTCTCAGTGAGAGAAAGTTGATTTATGCAATTTTAAGAGTTAAGCATAAGTACATGAAAGTTGTTTCTTTCGCATGAAATGTAGTTATTTGCCATCCAGAAGACAGATTTTCATGTTTTAGAGCTTTTTAGCAGAGAAAGTCATGTTACAGCTTCAATGCACAGAATCACTAATTTGAAGTTTCTAAGAACTCTAATGCTGTTTTTAGTGCAATTAAGCAAACGAAGAGAAATCAAGTACACAGAAGCTGAAAATCTTCTTTCTCAGTGAGAGTAAGTTGGTTTATGCAATTTTAAGAGTAAAGCGTAAGTACATGGAAGATGTTTCTTTCTCATGAAATGTAATGTCATTTGCAATGCAGATGACAGATTTTCATGTTTTAGAACGTTTTTGAATAGCAAGTCAAGTTAGAGCTTCACTGCACAGAATCGTTAGCTTAGACCATCTAACAACACTAATGCTGTGTTTAGAGCAACTAAGCAAATAAAGACAAAGCAAAGATGCTGAAAAACTTCTTTCTCAGTGACACAAAGTTGATTCATGCAATTTAAAAGAGTAAAGCTTAAATACATGAAAGATGTTTGTTTCTCATTAATGTAATGTTATTTGCAATGAAGGAGACAGATTTCCATGTTTTAGAGATTATTTTGCAGAAAAAGTCAATTACAGCTTCAATGCACAGAATCACTAATTTGAAGTTTCTAGGAACTCTAATGCTGTGTTTAGTGCAATTAAGTAAATTAAGAGAAAACAAGGCCACCGAAGCTGAAAGGCGTAAGTACATGGAAGATGTTTCTTTCTCATGAAATGTAATGTTATTTGCAATGCAGATGACAGATTTTCATGTTTTAGAACGTTTTTGAATAGCAAGTCAAGTTAGAGCTTCAATGCACAGAATCGTTAGCTTAGACCATCTAACAACACTAATGCTGTGTTTAGAGCAACTAAGCAAATGAAGAGACAGCAAGGCCACATAGGCTGAAAAGCTTCTTCCTCAGTGAGAGAAAGTTGATTTATGCAATTTTAAGAGTAAAGCGTAAGTACAAGAAAAATGTTTCTTTCTCATGAAATGTAATGTTATTTGCAATGCAGATGACAGATTTTCATGTTTTAGAACGTCTTTGAATAACAAGTCAAGTTAGAGCTTCAATGCACAGAATCGTTAGCTTAGACCATCTAACAACACTAATGCTGTGTTTAGAGCAACTAAGCAAATTAAGAGACAGCAAGGCCACATAGGCTGAAAAGCTTCTTCCTCAGTGAGAGAAAGTTGATTTATGCAATTTTAAGAGTAAAGCTTAAATACATGGAAGATGTTTCTTCCTCATGAAATATAATGTTATTTGCAATGCCGAAGACAGATTTTCATGTTTTAGAGCTTTTTAGCAGATAAAGTCATGTTACAGCTTCAATGCACAGAATCACTAATTTGGAGCGAATGTGTTTGATGGGTAATGTATGTAAATTTTCTGTTTATTAGATAGATAAAAACTACAAATTATTTTCTTAGTAATGTTTTTTTTGTAATAAAATAGGTAATTTATACCATAATTCATATATCAAAATATTAGCATTTAAATTATTCTACACATATATAAAATATGTAAAAGCAATTACTGTGCAAGGTAAATGACAACCTCAAAAGCACTGTCAATACTACAATGTAATGTTCAGGATAAAGTATTGTGTTGGCCTCAGCCATGCAAATCCAATCAGTACAGTTTCTGAAGTATTACAATCAGTAAAGAAATAACACTGATGAAATAAAAACATTTACTTAAAAATGGATACTTTTCACACAATAATCACACATATATAAGACATATGAGATACATACGTATACAATTAAATGTTTCAAGTTTCAAGATGAGGAGGAAGGTATTCTTCCTTCATCTTACATTGTGTGTAAACTGCATAGAGTGTACCCAAAATCTGCCTCTCATCCTTTTTCGTAGTCTTCCTAACAACATATATAGCGCGATTGCCTTCTTTCTGTCAACATCTCTCACTACACGCAAACAAAGCATAAAAGAAAGTTGAAAACAAACTTTTTTATTGCTATTTGCACTTAGTGCAAATAGCCGCTGCCATTTCTTTTCCCCCCAAAAAAATAAAAATATACTGACTCTAAGCTTTTGAGCGGTATAGTGTATAATGTTATAAAAATTTTTTATTTCAGATAAATACTGATCTTTGGATCCTTCTATTGATCAAAGAATCCTGAAAAAAAAGTACTGAACTGTTTTAAATATTGACAAAAATAATAATTAAAAAAGGTTTCTTAAGCAGCAAATCAGAATTATTTCTGAAGGATCATGTGACACTGAAAACTGGAGTAATGATTCTGAAAATTCAGCTTTGATCACAGAAATAAATAACATTTTAAATTATGTTTTATTTTAATTAAATAATATTAATAATATGAGAGCAGTTGTTTTTAGTAAAAATAATTCACAATATTACTGCTTCTGCTGTATTTTGGATCAAATAAATGCAGGCTTGGTGAGCAGAAGAGACTTCTTTAAAAACCATTAAAAACATTTCGGTCCCCCTCACTTCTGAAATGATGGCTACGCCCCTGCTAATACTCAAAATAAAAATAATAAGGTCATATAGATCATAACACAATCTTGGAGGTAAGAAGTGGATTATCCTTCACCTGAAATGTTTGTCTTTTCATCCTGAAATGCGAGGCTCATCTTCTTTTTTTGTTTTTTGGTGGGGAAGTTGTGGCCTAATGGTTAGAGAGTTGGACTTGTAAACCAAAGGTTGCAGGTTCAAGTCTCAGGCCGGCAGAGATTGTAGGTGGGGGGAGTGAATGTCCAGCGGGCGCCGCAGCATAAACGGCTACCCACTGCTCCGGGTGTGTGTGTTCACTGCTGTGTGTGCACTTTGGATGGGTTAAATGCAGAGCACGAATTCTGAGTATGGGTCACCATACTTGGCCGTATATCACTTTCACTTTCAGATCTTGGATCACAATAATTAGGAACCACAGTTTCCTCAAATCTCTTCACTCGATTGAGATGTTCTCTTTTATTCTGGACGGCAAGGACAGCAACTGATACATCGAACGTATTTTGTCTATTAAACATGTATTTATACTGATTTCATCAGGCTCCGAATATTCTTCAAAAAGAGCACAAAGAATGGCCTTCTCAGCTGTCATAGTTGCAACATTTGTGTCATCAGAACAGGGTGTTCAACACACCACCGTTTCCGTTTAATAAACGTTTTGCACCGTTTTGTCGAACGCAGCCCTGTTCTCTCTGGCCAGCGGCAGTGCGAAAGCAGATTTGAAGTCGTCAAGTCAATATTATTTGTATAGCGATTTTAACAATGCAAATTGTGTCAAAGCAGCTTTAAATCGGCTTGATATAAAGCTGGTTGGCTTTATATCAGCTTTACAGTATTTAGATGGGGAAATAGTTTGTCGAAATAATGTCATTCTCCTCTGGCCAGACAAAATCAGCAGTTTCAATCTAGGCTAAAGCAGAGTCAGATTGTGCAAAGGACTCATCTGTGGTCTTGTCCCGATGGCCGTCTAGGAGACAGGTTCTTCACTGGGGATCAGTCGCTGGGGCTCATCTAGTTGTCCCGGTCTCCGCTGACGTTCAGAGCTGTAGAGGTCATCTCTAGGTGCTGATCCACCATCTGATCGGGATACGGACTGGATCCGGGTTGCTGCAGTGACCATCTGATCTGGATACAGTCTGGATCTGGGTGGCTACCGTGACCTCGGAATAAGAAAAAAAAAACTAATATTAGCGTAGATGCCATTCTTCTAAAGATGTAACAAGTACATCGGGTGTTTTGAGAAGTGTTCCTGATTTCAGTTGACCTAATTAATGCAGCCTAACAATCCTTTAACAGATCTGAATTATAAAAATGTGATAGTGTCTTATGTGTAAACGAGGTTGAAGAGATGGGTCTTTAATCTAGATTTAAACTGACAGAGTGTGTCTGCTTCCCGAACACTGTTAGGTAGATTGTTCCAGAGTTTGGGCGCTAAATAGGAAAATGATCTATCGCCCACAGTTGATTTTGATATTCTAGGTATTATCAAATGGCCAGAGTTTTGAGATCGCAGCGGACGTGAAGGACTATAAGGCGATAAGATCTCACTCAAATACTGAGGTGCCAAACCATTTAGGGCCCTATAGGTAATTAGCAAGATCTTAAAATGTATATGATGTTTAATAGGGAGCCAGTGCAGTGTTGACAGAACCGGGCTAATGTGGTCATACTTCCTGGTTCTAGTAAGAACTCTAGCTGCTGCATTTTGAACCAGCTGGAGTTTGTTTATTAAACGTGCAGAGCAACCACCTAATAAAGCATTACAATGATCTAGCCTCGAGGTCATGAGCACATGAATGAATGTTTCTGCATTTGACACTGAGAGCATAGGTCATAATTTATATATATTTTTAAGATGGAAAAATGCAGTTTTACAAATGCTAGAAACATGTTTTTTGAAGGAAAGATTTCTATCAAAAAGCACGCCTATGTTCTTAGCTGATGAAGAATTTACAGACCAGCCATCAAGTATTAGACAGAGATCTAGGTTATTACATGCAAAAGTTCTTGGTCCAATAATTAACACCTGTTTTTTTCAGAATTTAGCAGTAAGAAATTGCTAGTCATCCAGTTTTTGATATAAACTATACATTCCGTTTTTTGCAAATCGGTAAGTTTCATCAGGTCACAAAGTGACCCAGAGAAATATAGAGCTGGGTATCATCATCATAACAGTGAAAGCTAACACCATGTTTCCTAATGATATCTCCCAAGGGTAACATGTAAAGCGTGAAAAGGGGCCAAGTACTGAGCCTTGAGGTACTCCATACTGCACTTCATTTACTGCCACAAATAGATGGAGGTCAGTTATGTATGATTTGAACTATGCCAGTGCGCGTCCTCTAATGCCAACATAATTTTCTAGTCTATTTAAAAGAATGTTGTGGTCAATAGTGTCAAACGGGGCGCTAAAATCCAGTTGCACTAATAGAGAGATACAACCATGATCAGATGATAAAAGCAGGTCGTTTCTAACTCTAATGAGAGCAGTCTCAGTACTATGATATGGTCTAAAACCTGACTGGAAATCCTCACATATATAATTTTTCTCTAAGAAGGAACATAGTTGTGAAGATACTACCTTTTCTAATATCTTTGACAGAAAAGGGAGATTCAAGATCGGTCTGTAATTAATTAATTCTTTGGGGTCAAGTTGTGGTTTTTTAATGAGAGGCTTAATAACAGTTGAACATTAAAGTGAGATTCAAGGGTTTATTAGACATAGGCTACTGTAGCTGAATTGTTGGCTTTTGCTACAGTTACGCCTATTGTTTACACTGCACTGGCGTTTTCCACCCTCGAAAACAGAGACTTTTGAAAACGCTGCAGACTCCGTTTTAGTTTGAATACTCCGGGGTTGCATTACAGTGTAAACGGACCAAAACGGAGACTTTTGAAAACAATGGTATGGCTTCCCACATCCTCTCTGCGTATCCTTGACGACCGTGTAAACAATAACATCATGGCTCCATCTAAATAATACCCTGATAGCACACGTACATCTCAGAGACGTCTATTTGATGTCTGCTGTGGCGGGCTGAGGAATAACGCGACAGGGTCAGGTGCAACAAAGACCCCGGAGGGTGTAATTTATTGAATAGTGTGCAAGATAAAAGGTGGAAGTGCCAACGGGTCTCGTGCTCCAGTGCTGTGCTGTGTGATCCGCCTCTTCCTCCGTCCTGTGTGCTCCGTGCTTGGTGCTTCCAACGACGGGCTGGTTGGTCACGCGCTGCTATCTGGCAGGGAAAAAAGGACACCGTTAGTTCGCTTCCTTCTGGAGACATTTCTCACCCTCTTGTGCGGCGAAGTGGCTTTTGTAGCACTCGGCTGATTGACTTCAGCTGTGACCGGCCGGTGATTGTGTGCAGGTGTTTCGCAGCCATTGCCAGGGCGACACTGATAGGCGCTCGGGACACTTGTCACATCTGCATTTTAGGGTGTTTGCTCATCTGCAATACGTCTATAGGACATTTCCTTTTAGATGTCAAATAGATGTCTATTAGATGTCTTTAAGACGTCCTGGTCCCGCGGGTTAGGGGGGGAGATGGGGAGTGAGGGAGGGGTAAACTCTGACAGACCTGCGAAAGCTGCCCACATTGGCGAGAGTCCATCAGCGTTGGCGTTGGCTGCCCCGGCCCGATGATGTACGTCGAAGTGGAAGTCCTGGAGCGCCAGGAACCAGCGAGTCACCCGGGCGTTGGTGTCTTTCGCCCGTGCCATCCACTGCAGGGGGGCATGGTCCGTGATCAGGGTGAACTTGCGGCCTAGAAGATAATACTTCAGCTCCAGGACTGCCCACTTGCTTCCTTCTCGACCGCGGCATACCGTTGTTCCGTCGGGGACAGCTTTCGGCTGATGTATATCACCTGGTGTTCTTCACCGTTCTGTACCTGGGAGAGAACCCGGTGTCGGAGGCGTCCGTCTGTAACAAGAAGGGACAGTTAAAGTTAGGCGCGCGCAACACCGGCTCCGAGGTGAGCGCTTCTTTCACCCGCCGGAAGGCTTCTTCCTTAGGGGATCGCCAGCGTACCCGCTCCGGCTGTCCCTTCTTGGTCAGGTCTGTCAGAGGCGTCGCTAAGGAGGAGAAGTTGGGTATGAAACATCTATAGTACCCTGCCAACCCCAAAAAGGCACGTTCCTTGGGGCTTGGTGGTGGGCCGAGGGGCAGAGAGGATTGGTGCCACCTTCTTCTCTTGCGGTCGAATGAGGCCCCGACACACCTGGAAGCCCAGGTACTTGGCTTCTGGGAGAGCTAGGTGACACTTCTTAGGGTTGGCAGTGAGCCCTGCCCGGCGCAGCTCCAACAGCACCCTCCGTAGCCGCTCCAGGTGATCTTCCCAGGTCTCCGAGTGGACCACTACGTCGTCTATATAGGCTGCCGCGTACTCCTGGTGGGGCCGGAGTAGGATGTCCATCATTCTCTGGAAGGTCGCGGGTGCCCCGTGAAGCCCGAAGGGGAGAACCCGGTACTGCCAGTGGCCACTTGGGGTGGAGAATGCGGTCTTCGGCTTAGCCTGTTCCGTAAGTGGGACTTGCCAATAGCCTTTGGTCAGGTCTAAGGTGGAGATGAACCGGGCTCTCCCCAGGTGGTCCAGCAGTTCATCCACGCGGGGCATGGGGTACCCATCAAACTCGGAGACCTGGTTGAGGCGGCAGAAGTCATTACAAAACCGGGGGGTGCCGTCCGGTTTCGGGACCATTACGATGGGGCTGGACCAAGGGCTGCGGGAGGGCTCAATCACTCCCAACTTCAGCATCTCCTGTACCTCCTCATCGATGGCGTGTCGCCGAGCCTCGGGGATCCGGTAGGGACGCTGCCTGATGATGACTCCAGGTGGGGTGCGGACATCATGTTGTAACACGTTGGTCTGCCCAGGGCGAGGTGAGAACACATCCGAGAATTGACCGACCAGATGTTGAAGCTCCATCTTCTGGGCGGCCGACAGTTGGGTGCTGATGTCTACAACCACGGGGTCAGCGGTGGCTAGAGCGGATAGCTGGGCCCTAGTCCCTTCCCTGCGCTTCAGGAGGTTGATGTGATAGAGTTGTTCTTCTTTCCTCTTCCCGGGCTGTCGGACGCGGTAAGTCACTGGCCCCACTCGCTCCGTAACGGTGTACGGTCCTTGTCACTGTGCCAGGAATTTGCAGCCGGATGTAGGGACTAGGACCAGGACGCGATCCCCGGGTTGGAACTCCCGTGGTTGGGCCGCCCGGTTGTAATGACGCTGTTGGGCTTCTTGGGCTTTGGCTAGATATTCCCAGACGAGCGGCATGACCCGTTCAATCCTCTGCCTCATGTCCCGGACGTGTTCGATCGTGGACCGATGGCTGCTGCTCCCAGGCCTCTTTGGCAACATCGAGGAGGCCGCGGGGCTGCCGTCCGAAGAGGAGCTCGAATGGGGTGAAACCGGTGGAGGCCTGGGGGACTTACCGGATGCCAAACAGGACGTAGGGCAGCATTTGGTGCTAGTCGCTTCGGTCGTCAGCAGCCACCCGACGGAGCATTTGCTTCAACGTCTGGTTAAAACGTTCTACCAGCCCATCGGTCTGTGGGTGGTAGACTGTGGTGCGCAGCTGCTTAACTTGGAGAAGGCGGCACAGGTCGGCCATCGTCCGGGACATGAAGGGGGTGCCCTAGTCGGTCAATATCTCCTTGGGTATGCAGATCCGGCTACACAGCAGGAAGAGCTCCTGGGCGATCGCCTTAGAGGTGGCCTTGTGGAGTGGGATAGCTTCGGGGTAGCGGGTCGCATAATCCACGATGACCAGGATGTGTTCGTGGCCCCGAGCGGACTTAGGCAGTGGTCCCACCAGATCCATCCCAATCCGCTCAAAGGGCACCTCGATTATAGGCAGCGGAATCAGCGGGGTGGGGGGAGGGGCTCGTGGTGACGTCCGCTGGCACACCGGGCATGCCTGGCGGAACCGCTTGACGTCTGCGTCTAGTCCAGGCCAGTGGAAGCGGTCCCGGATCCGGCTGATGGTATTTTGGGCGCCCAGGTGGCCAGCCATCGGATGGGAGTGAGCCAGCTCCATGATGATTTCCGTCTTTGTTCGTGGCACCACCAAAAGTTTTACCTCCTCCCCTCTCCGCTGCGCGACACAGTACAGCAAGCCATTCTGGACAACAAAGTGAGGTGTTGGGTGGGGTAGCGGTTGGGTCTCTTTTCCTTCTACCACCCTCACCTGTGTCCAGCAATGTTTTAGCCGGTCGTCCCCGAGTTGTTCCTTTGCAAAAGTTCCCCCTCCCTTAACCTGTTGGAACACAAAGAAAAGGTTAGAAGATTGGGAGGGGGACTCACCGTCTTGGGCGCTGTCCGTCACCAGCAGGGCAGGGCGTTGGCGGGGATGACGGCTGGCTCTCCTTTTACGGCGGTTCCCGGCAGGGCTGGCAGGTTGGGAAGCAGCGGCGTACAGCTGGTCGAATCCCGGGCACCGGGAGGTCTTTGACGATGCCCACTTCAATGGGCCAGGCGCCGGGGCTGGCCGAGATGGTGACATGCCTCGCTGGTACCTCTCGGGTGTCGCCATGGACGCAGGTGATGGGGAGGCGCGACTTGGCCCCGACGTTCGGGGGAAGGACGGCAGGTTGGACCAAGCTGACGGCGCTGCCTGAGTCCAGGAGGGCCTGGTAAGGTCATCCGTTCACCTTTACATAGGCCTGCAGGCCCTCCGGTGGTGGTTCCTGGTGGACGAGGCAACATGCCAGCCAGGCCCGTGGGGGCGAGCGAGGTGGCTCCGTGGGCATGGGCTCGTTGTGGGTGCCGGGAACCGCTGGCTTGCTGACTGTGCGCGGGGTGCCCACCAGCGTGCGTCGCTCCTGGTACACCCTCCGGGGCACAGGCGGCAGTCGCTCCCCAGCCTCCCGACGCAGCGTCGCCAACTCGACGGCTTCAACCAACTCTTCAACTCTGCGGGTTCCGCATGCCTGCAGCCTGTCGAAGTGGGCGGGGAAGTGCGCGTAGGAAACGGTCCACAACGACGCGGTCGGCCACCTGAGCGGCGGTAGGATTCTCTGCGAGGAGCCAGTGCTGGGAGAGACGAACGAGCTCGGCGGCCTGGGTACGGGCTGGCTTCGGACTGTTATACTCCCAATTGTGGAATAGTTGTGCGGCTGAGACCGGGGACAGCCCCATCCGGCCCAAAATCTCCCTCTTCAGCTCCTCGTACGAGTCGATCAGATGGGAAGGGAGTGAGAAATATGCTCGCTGCGGCTCTCCTGTCAGTAAAGGAGCCAGGATCTGTGCCCAATCTTCTTGGGGCCAGTCTTCTCGGAGCGCGATGGTCTCGAACATCCTCAAATAATTCTCCGCGTCGTCATGGGCCGTCATCTTCGACAGGAGCTGGGCGGCCTGCGCACGGGGATCTGGCAGCAGCAGTACGGAGAGCGGCAACCTCACGCTCCATTTCCCCCTGTCGAGCGGCCATGTGTTCCACAATTTGCTGCTGCCGGATGCTGATTTCGGTGAGGTGCTTCAGTAGTTTTTCCATGGCTGGGGAGGAATCGCCGCCTGGAAAGATATGGAAGAACAAAAAAACAGGGGGGGAAAAAATCTGAAAAAGGTCTTCAGGGTACGGGGAGAACAAAATTATATTCACGTGCTCTAGGGTAGTCGGTGATTCTTCAGTAACCTCCCTGCATTCTCCACCAGTGTGGCGGGCTGGAGAATCATGCGACAGGGTCAGGTGCAACAAAGAGGGAGGGTGTAATTTATTGAATAGTGTGCAAGATAAAAGGTGGAAGTGCCAACGGGTCTCGTGCTCCAGTGCTGTGCTTTGTGATCCCCCTCTTCCTCCGTCCTGTGTGCTCCATGCTGCGTGCTTGGTGCTTCCAACGACGGGCTGGTTGGTCACGTGCTGCTATCTGGCAGGGAAAAAAGGACACCGTTAGTTCGCTTCCTTCTGGAGACATTTCTCACCCTCTTGTGCGGCGAAGCGGCTTTTGTAGCCCTCGGCTGATTGACTTCAGCTGTGACCGGCCAGCCCGCGGTGATTGTGTGCAGGTGTTTCTCATCCGTTGCCAGGGCGACGCTGATAGGCGCTCGGGACACTTGTCACATCTGCATTTTAGGGTGTTTGCTCATCTGCAATACGTCTATAGGACATTTCCTTTTAGATGTCAAATAGATGTCTATTAGATGTCTTTAAGATGTTTATGATTTAGAATGTATGTATAGAATGAATGTAAAACTGACATCTGAAAGACATCTGCCAGACGTTTGTAGACAGCAGATGCTTTCCGTGTGCTATCTGGGTAGGGATCTATGTACACATATCTGTGGTTGTACATGCATAAATGGTCACATGGCATGCATTTTATTAGATTGTGTAGTTTTTGAAACACAGCGGAAATGAGGATCGTTTTCTTCTAAAACGCCATTTTAAAACGAAAACGCACTAGTGTAAACGGGGCCTGAATCTGTTCGCGATCTGGCTATTTACTTAAATTTCCAAAACATAAAAGGAAGACTTCAAAGTTGTGTTTAGTTAAAATGAAGCAGCCGCACAGACCGCTTTCCATCACGGACAGTCGGATTTCTAGGATTTCGGATTAAAATTTATAAAACATTTTTATTTGTGAAGTAACCCCCACCCACCCCCCACAATGCCACTGGTAGCAAAATAATTCCAGGTTCAATTTAATAGTCCAGTCAGCAACACTTGGCATGTTAATTTCAATAACAAAAATAAATAAATAAATAAAAAATTGCACTATTTCAAAGGTATCGCCACCAGATATAATGATTTTAGTATTATGATTTGTTCGTGTAGTAGGCTAACGTTTCCTGAATAAGTGATATACAATTTTACAGCTTCATAATATAAAAAGCTGCAGAACTCACCACTGATATAAACATGCCTATATATTGGGCAGAAAATAAAGCAAGTCTGTTCCTGAATTTTTGCACTGAAATCTCTGAACTAGTTTTAGCCTATATTAGACATTTGTACACTAAAGCATCTTTTAAATGTATTACTTCCAAGCAATGACACAAGAAAAGAAAGTCGCCTATGTAATCTCTATGAAATAGATTTTAAAATAATTATTCAGTTACCACAAACGACTATTGGTCCGTACTTGTAAGCGCTTAGAAACACGCGACAGCGCAGTCGGGCTTACGACGGTGACAATAACTTAGTCTGTAATAACTCAAAAAGTGGCAAAATAGGCTACATTAAGTTTTATGCAAACTAATCGTATCTGTCTTACTAATCAAAGACAATGTCCAGACAAAGCTCTTCTCATTTTTTAAGATGCGTTAGTAGCCCGTAATATCCCCTAGATGGGAATACTGTATGGTTCAAGATCTAATTAGAGGTTAATAAATTGACAATAGTCACTGGTTAATAGAATCACTAGTAAACGGTTCAAACACAACTAATATTTATTGGGCCATTTCATGACAGTGCTACTAAGTTATCTTTATTGTATCTGAGTATGAGCATCTGATTTTATGATATTGTTTACAAAGGACAACCAACCATCATCAGTAACAAAATAACCATTAATCGGTTGGTTTGTAATGTAAATTTTATGACGTAGAATTTAATAAAATAATGTTTGTAAAGTTGTAATTTAAAGCTTGTTTGTAAACTAAAGCAATGATATTACATAAGTGTCTAAATCATTTTTGATACTATTGTTTATGGTCTTAAAATGTGTTTATTTATTACCTATTTAAGAAAGTTCTTATGACATTAGGCCCCTGGAGCAGGGTGTGTAGTGTGAGTTGGGCGATGCTGGGGAAGTGAAGTTCAACTCACAAGATTATTGGCTGTTTTGGCCCGTGGGCCGTGCTGGGACGCGATGGTACGTTGTGATTGGTTATTTCAGCCGCAGCGCGGCTCGGCTGCGTTCTGACGTCTCTCATCTTATCCGCGAGTGCAGCAGTAGCGCAGCTCTGTCTGCGTCACGACACAAACAGAGACCTGAAATAACTTCACCTGGCGAGTTGCGTGACTTTCTGTCACTCATCGGGCGTGAGGTGGGTTTTTATTAAGCCAACACTTCTAAATGGCAAGTTCAGGTTCGGATGCAGGACGGCATCATCCTCATCCCGAACCGGCGATCGAACCTGCTGTTCGCGAGGCGCAAAGATGGATAGAGGTGCGTGACGTCATAGCACTGCATTATTTGGAAATACTGTGCATCTGTATAATGCGTACTCATGCTGAAGCTTTGCAACATTTGTGTAAGGTTTAACTGGACACGCGCATCTCCAAGGTCCGCTGTGTGGTTTGATGGTGGGTTATGTGTATGTAGAATGTACTTGGAGCTTAGTGTGGCTACTTGTGTTCACCGGTTGACATAACATAGGTTTCATCTGACATGAAGGAATCATGAAGGAATGTCAATGCAATTGTTACCCAGTGCGAACCAGCTAACACAATGTAGACTGTAAGGTTACAATTGCATTGAGATGATATTCACTTTTGTGTTGACTTTACTTGTTCATTTAAGGTTTGTCAAGGAGTACCAGTGGGATTTCTTTCACATTTCAGAATCAGAATTCAGAATTGTTGCATATTCCCAGATGAATAGATTACTATTGACCTATTGTTTTATTCCCTCCTCTCAGGGAACCAGAGATTTTAACTCACACTGAAATGTCAAATTTATTATATGCCCATGAGAAGGATGCAATACAAATTGCTAAATTGAGGTGAGAACATTGGCCAATAAATGCTCATTGGGAGCTGGGACGCAAAACTAGGTTGAGAAGAAAAGATATTAAATGCAACAAGACTTTAAGTATTAAGGTGAAGCATTAGGTGTTAAACCAAGAATTAAACCATCAGGCACCTTTTCCACACCTGCAAACTACCTGGAGTCTCCAGAAGTTTAAGGTGTCAGGTTCTTAGAGACTTTGCTGAGGTAAACAATCCTGACCCCACTTAATATGAATCACAAGCAAAAGTGTTGTGAAATGCATTAAGGTAGATCTTTTAAAGGCTTTACAGACAGATAAGTTTGAATAGATGTCAATGGAAGAGAGGATTCACTAACAAATGACAAAATTTGACAGTCTTTCGACTGAAAGTCAACTTGTTGCCATTAAACATTAATTTTGGTTTGATTTACACCAAGAAAAAAGAAAAAAAAAGAAAAGAAAAATCTGTTTTTATACGAGAATTCATGCCTTTAAATTATTGTTATTATTTAATTATATATATTGGTTGGATTTTATTAGGGAGAAGGATGGCATTTGCCATATCATGACCCAACTGAAGCAAGTCATTTGAGATCAGTAGCATGATAGATGTGTACATAAAAATGTCATGGTACTTCTTACTCGCTTGGAGCTGAGAGATATACACAACATTAATCCATTTAAGAAATATACTCAAAACCCAAATGTTCAGAATTCATCATTAGCAATGTCAGATGCATTCATAACCAAGTGCCAGATGCCCCAAATAACTGTTTATTGAAAAGCACACACCTCAGCTAGAGGCTTTTGTAAGGGGAGCTCAGCTTAACAAAGCTTTTGTGTCCATTGTGTGTGTGGTTACTGGGATTTTTTTTGTACAAGTTTTCACAGAACAGGGAGAAGGTGGGTTTCATTTTATTTTTCATCTAGCACCCATGTCAACCTACTCAAACAAATGTAAACCGATGATCCACATGTTGTTACATGTGTGTAAGTTGTGTTACGATGGATCTAACTGACACCGTTTTTACAGTGTCTGATGAATGTCATCATACTTGCAGTACCCCAAGCCAAAGATTTTTTGGTTGCAAGAATTTCCTTTTTGATGTCAACAAAGCTCATGTGTATTGTGATTACGACGCCAGAGAAAGAACTGATAAAATTGAGAAAGACTGTTCTGGGTGGTTGCTAGAGCATTGCTAGTCAGTTGCTAAGGTGTTCTAAGTGGTTGCTACGGTGTTGCTAAAAAAACAGTATAATAGTTATCTGTAGCAAAACTAGTGTGAAACATCACATTTTTATACTTAAATTCCCTGTTAGGTAGTTTGATGATCCACTCAGGGCATGGCATATCAAAGAAGTCGTCTGGTGAAAAAACTATGCTGGAATGGATGGAGACATTCCCTGGAGCGGTTTAAAAAATTATTTATGCCATTATTAAGTTACGACGCAGAAAGTTCAATGCAAACGGAGATATTGTCTTTTAACTTATAAACACCGCCCCCGGGGACATGCAACAAAGGGACCATGTTGCATTGCTTTAGAGAAGAGGAAGAGTTGTTGCCATGCCGTCAAAACTAGGGGTGTACGAAAAACTATATTCATATATACACACCCTGCTCGGCATCTCTGTCTCTCTCACCTGATTCAGATCATCAGCTCGTCAGCTCCATCAGTGAACAGTGTTCCAGTTATACAATTTATGTATATAGACAGACAGATATTTTTCACATAGCTACGAGAAGCGTTAAACATAGCCGTGCACGTGGTTGTCGTGGTAGTGAGCAATACTTACTGGCAAACACTTCTGTCACAAAAATGCTACAACGCAATCATGTATTCTACTGTATTAAAGCTTTAATCAGGATAAAACCTTATATTAGAATCTAACATAAGCAGTAGCATTTACAAATAACAGCGTATCTAAACAACAAACAAAAAAACACCATTTAGAAACATCCTGTAAAGAGCCGTGCTTGCACAGGTTCTGCACAATCCTCTTTACTAATATTCTCTGCTTTCTCATTTCTCACTGTCTCTGTGTCTCGATTCTCTTTTGGTTGGACGGGCAGGGGTAAGGGGAAGGGCCAGATGGCCCTTCAGGTCAAGATTTTTCGGGACCACACTTCAAACGAAGGGGTATGAATTATCTCAGTGTTAACCGGCTACAGCGGCAATATGGCTGCCCGAGCAAACAAAAAGACACATAAATATAAGCATTTTTGGCATTGGAATTTAATGAAAAATAATCATTTGTTTTATGTTATATTCAATCGTGAGTTCATATTTACGGTCATGCTATTGAAAGAAATGTTTGAAAATCGCTAAAGTTTAGTAAACGTCATATCATTACTGACTGCATGATAGTGCCACAACAAATTTAATGTCTGATCAGAGCGATAACCACCATAGACATTGATGGGGGCTAGTTCCCCCAATAATTAGAAATCGCTAAACCTTTTTCTCAAATATTGGCAATTCGAGAGAGAGAGAGAGAGAGAGAGAGAGAGTTGAAAGTTGCATGTATGTAATGTGTAACTGTAATGCATGGTAATGTTTACAATGAGTTTACTCCAAAACACGATTTTATCCGCTCGTTGCTGGAAAATATAATGTAGCGATTCAGTATTTAAACTGTTATTAATAAAAGTCATGGGGCAGCGTTGACAAGTTTCTTTGCTCCTGGATGTGTGAGCTGCCGCACGATCTCTGATATGTGTGTGTGTGTGTGTGTGTGTCTGTCTGTGTCAGTAAGCAGCATTAATATAGGGTAAACGTACATATTAAGCTCACCAAAATCTACATTGAGACATTTTTAGTGCACAAGGTTTCAGTACAAAAATTATGTTAAAATAAAATATTAATCTCTCACACAAAAATATTTAATTTTATTTTAAATGACAAAAGCATTTCAATAAAGATTTACGTCATTAAATTCAAAAAGTCTGGCTGTGCTTAATGGGCACATTTTTGTACGCTTTAAGCACACTCCTGTTCCCATTAAGCTGACATCAAGTTTTATAAAAAAATTCTTAAGTAAAATATTTTAAGAATAATTGTACAAATATATATTTTTGAAGGTACAAAGTCAATCACAACAAAACAGAACACTAGAATCAAGCAACAAGGCATTTAAGTCTATCAGTTATATATTCATATTGAGGTGTCATTTAAGCACATTGCAACATCTAGACTAGTTCACATTCAGCTAAGTAACGTACAGATTGTGCAGATTTGCACAATCTTATTCTGCTTTAGCCTAGATTTAAACTGCTGATTTTGTCTGGCCAGAGGAGAATGACACTATTTTGAAAAACTATTTCCACGTCTAAATACTATAAAGCTGATATAAAGCCACCCAGCTTTATATCAAGCCGATGTAAAGCTGCTTTGACACAATTTGCATTGTTAAAAGCGCTATGCAAATAATATTGACTTGACATTCAAAACCCAAATAAAACAAACCAATAAAACATTTAATTCATGGGGATGAACACAGAAACTAGCCTCATTATGAAACCTCTTTTTAAATGGATGTCAACTTATCTATGGTCTCTTAAGGCTTGAATACACTACACGATTTTTGCCCCGATTTTCCACCATTTACAGTCTGGAAAAGTTGATGCTAGTTGCCATAGATCAGGGCCAGTCTGCTGATTTGAGTTGACTGAATCCATAGAAAATCGATTAATTTAACTTAAAGTGACAAACATCAGTTTATATGTAAAGTCTGTTTATGAAGTATTTATATAGACGTTCAGTGTGGAAGAGCTTAAAGAGAGCACACTGAGCTTAATTGGAGCAGCAACAATTTTTTATAAATTTAATGTAATATTTATTAAAATGACAGGATTTGTGCTAAATAAATAGTCTAGGTCATGTATTACGTTCATAAATATTTTAAAATGAACAACTATTATTAACAATATCTATGAAATTATACTTTTTCTTATTGATGTCACACTGAAGCTGTGTGATTTTCATAGTAGTGCACCCTTTAAGCTCTCCTTAAAATAATATTAAATCTTTAAAAATCACAGCAGTGTAAAACGACAGACCAGCAATAAACTGTCAATTTCTAATATTATAGATGTAAAAGTACAAGCCAGTAATGCCTGTGAAGTATTATATTAGCGTAGCACACAATCTTATACAGCTAGTCCGCTAACTGTGTTCTGTAGCATCTGCGCTGTGTTGCTAAAAAATCTTTTGGATATTTATTTATTTATTTATTTAGTCATTTAGCAGACGCTTTTATCCAAAGCGACTTATAATGTAATATAATATTATATTATAATGTATAATGTAATTATTTCCCACATCCAAGTTCCAGGTTATAATATGCAAAAGTCTGAACATTAATCTCTTAATTTTACAATAAGTAGTGAAACTTACCCAAAATAAAGGCTTAAACATCTAAAAAATGCACATTTAAGAGGCTCCTCTTTTGGTGAAAGTTTTTAGACAGCTTTCAAAATGGTCGCCAGGCAGTGTGAACACATGGAGACTCATATTTTAGTGTGCAATAATCTGATTGACTTGAAATTACAGGAGGTATATAGTAACAAACACGTCAATTGGTTAAGTCATCAAGTAGGATAATACATATTTTATTTCTTTTTATAATCTGATCTCAAAAATGGAAGTGTGCTTAATGGGTACATGAGCTTAATAGGTACGTTTACCCTAGAACAGTAAGGCTCTAATGCACACCAGCACACCAGTATAGCTAGACGACGAGCTAGACGACGTATGATGACATGTAACGGTATAGTAGTGGTGTCGCAATTCTTAGGGGAATGTTTTCACCCCTACCCCTTGACACTCTGTTTCAAGGGACAAGGGTAAGGGGTAGGCGGAGTTGTAGGGGTAGGGGAAGGAGTATAAAATAGAATTGGGATTGGGCTAAGAGTGTGATTTCATGTGAAAACTATGAATAATGGGTTTACACAAAAAAAATGGTAAGCAGGTTTAGTGTTTGGGTTATTCTAAAATGCTATAAATAAATGGAAAGGGGAAGTGGTGTGTGGCCAAGTATGGTGACCCATACTTAGAATTTGTGCTCTGCATTTAACCCATCCAAGTGTACATACAGTAGTGAACATACACCCGGAGCAGTGGGCAGCCATTGCTGTGGCGCCTGGGGAGCAGTTGGGGGTTCGTTGCCTTGCTCAAGGGTCTCACCTCAGTCGTGGTATTGAGGGTGGAGAGAGTGTTGGTTATTCACTCCCCCCACCTACAATCCCTGCCTGACTCGAACCCACGACCTTCAGGTTACAAGTCCAACTCTCTTTCCATTAGGCCACGACTGCCCACAAATCAAAACATATTTCTACCTCATTATATGACCAAATTCTACATTAGATTGATATCAGAAAACAATTCCCCAGACTTTGAGTCGTACCCTTTTCCTGACTTCATCCTTTACCTCGTAAGGACCAAACAAGTCTAAAGTTGTGAATTCAAAGGGTGCAGCTGGCTCTGCCCTCTCAGCAGGAAGGTCGCCCATAATTTGCTGACATCTCTTTGCCCTTGCTTTTCTACAAATCACGCAACTGTCTACTACATTTTTGGCTAGTCTCCGACCTTTAACCACCCATGCTTTCTTTCTCATTCTGAGAAGAGTGCCTGCCACTTCTTCATGATTTGCATTGTGGGCTTCTCAGGCCAATAACATGGACACCCATGCACTGTCCGGTAATATTGGAACTGCAACCTTTTTCTCATTAAAGATTTGGATTCTGCCACCACAGACTAGTAGTCCTGAGTGTTCCTTGTATACAGCAAGTCTGTTAAGTGTAGTGTCAGGAAAAGTCACACCCCCCTGGGCTGCAAGAAAGAGCCCTTTTAGTGCATCCTCTTGCTCTTTTACGTTAAGCACAGCTTTTCTGGTTTCATTTTTCGATGCAACTTTTTGTTTTCCATCCTTTGAGTTCAGACTTTGAATTCCTAACCACGATCTTATGGCACGCCACACCCAGCAGATGACTCTAACTAGTTTCGTTAAATTACTAAACCTTTCCACATCCATTCGTTTTTTAACAAGTCGCCTGGTGTACTTCTTGGTATGTTTTCTTCAAGTCTTGATTTTCGTGGATTCTCATGGCTGCTTGGGTCAGAAGCAATATTAGTTGAATCACTCTTGTCCTCAGCGTTTGATTCTTTGAGACCTCCTTTTTCTGTTTTCCTCCGGTCCTTCTTTGTTTGAGCTCTTGTCAAAACTGCTGAGAATGTCTTTCTTTGTAGCTTATTAACTCTCTCTATTGCATCAGCAGCAACCTCTGCAGCAGATATCTTTGGCCACTCTTCTACTGGATGTCTGAGGAACTGTGGTCCTTTCTGCCATATAGAATCTTCATTTAGATCCTTAGGGGTGCCCCCCCTCGTAATGAGGTCTGCGATGTTGAAGTCCCCTGGGATCCAACACCAGTCACTCACTGGCCCAGCCTTTTGGATTTCCCAGACTCTGTTTGCGAAGAATGTCTGGTACCCATAACTATCACGTCGAATGGCCCCCAGTACAGTTTGGCTGTCTACCAGGTGGAACCAACGTTCAACTTCCATCCTCCCATGCTTCTTAAAGTATTTCTTGAGGCGTACAGCGAAAACAGCCCCACAGATCTCAGCCTTGATAGCATCTCCCTTCTGGTCCAATGGTGCTAATTTGGCCTTTGACTCGACTAATCTGACATCTACTCCTTGGTCTGTCTCCCACCTTAAGTACAAGATGGCTCCATAAGTCTTGTCACTACCATCTGAAAATGTAATCTCCCATGATTTTCCTTTCCAGTCAACTGGTGTGAGACTTCTGTGACACTTAACTTGGCCAAGCTGCACATACTCTTCAAAAAGTTTGATGGCTTCATTCCTGAGATTTCCCGAAAGTGGATTGTCCCACGTTTGTCGAGTTAAGCTCCCATTTCCTGTCTCCTGGAATGCCTTCCTGACAAGAATTGCACCTTTTTGCTTGGCAGGTGTAACAAGACCAATTGGATCATAGAGCCCAGCAACCTGGCTTAGCAGGTGTCTCCTAGTCAAAGGGTTAGGAGTTCCCAGTTTCACTTCGTCCTTAAGGAGGTTCTGGCCTGTTCTCATCTTCTTTCTCCTTTTCGAGAAGTTAGCAGAAGTCATAATGTAGAGTTTATCCTCCTCTACCAAGTACCCTGTACCCAAAGCCTTGTTTTCTTCTTCTTTCATCTGGTTTGGAAGTATGATCACTTGACATTGAGCTTGCCCACCAGTCACTTGCCTCCCACTTTGCCCTGACCGAACCCATGGCTTGATTGCAAATCCGCCAGCTGTTAGAATCTCTTCAAGTCCATTCGTTATCGTGGCCAATCTCTCTTGGTCATTGTGGGACGTAAGGCTGTCATCCACATAGCAATCCTCTTCTATGACTCGGCACTCCTCCTTCAAATGAGCAAACTTTGCCAATCTTGCTGTTTCACGCATAGCTAATTGTGCAATGCATCCAGCGGGGCGATCTCCGATGTTAACCCTTGTGATGGCATACTCGCCTATTTCTTCTTCCTCAGTATCTCTCCAAAGAAACCTGTGAAGGTGGACTTCACGCTCTTCCAGCCAGACGGAGTTGTACATCTTTTTAATGTCTCCAAGAGCAGCAAATACTCCCTTTCTGAATCGAAGCAAGACAGCTCTGATGGGGTTGAGTACATTTGGTCCTTTTAGTAGAATATCATTCATGCTCAGCCCCTTGAATTTTTGGCTACTATTCCAGACCAGCCGCACAGGAGTGGTTGTTGAGTGGGGGTTTGGTGCCACCAAGTGGCTGACATACCAAACTGAACCATTCCAATTATCAGTCATTTCCTTGGTGAGTTTTGTTGCTGCCCTTCTTTTGATCATGTCATGCACTTGATCTGCATAAATGCCTGCATAAAAACTCTCTGTTCTTAGGAAAACACTTTCCACTCCACTTCTGTTGTACAGAAGGGAAGCTGGGTCCTGAATCCATGGATACTTTGTATCCCAGTGTGGAGATTTACTGTGTGAATCATTTTCGACATAGGTGAGACCCTCTCTAATGATCTCAAGTTCCTTCTCTTCTGCTAGGGTAATTTCTTTCCCTCCAGGCTGACAATTTCCACAGCGACACCCCCCACACTTCGGTTCGCAGGCTGCTCCAATACTGTCCCACCTCCACCACTCAAGAAACTTGCGATTACTTGCCAGTGTTTCAGCCTCTTTACTCTTCCCCCACTGTATCATCTTGGCGATACTTGGGGCTTCAGTCTTCTCAAAGATTTCCTCATACTTGACTGCGGCTGCCCTCATGCATCGAGCAAAATGCGCCTTAGATTCATGTGCTGTCATATCCACTATCTCGAACAGATCTGGGTGTGCTCCAGCAACAGTTTTCCCCAATGGACTGTCCCACAGGACAAGATCTCCCACGATTTTTAATCTTTGTGGTGCGAGTCTCCCTTCTCCATGGCTAATAAGGAGTTCAATTTTCTCTGGCCTTTTCAATTCTTCAAGGTCTGCCTCTGGAAAGAATTTCTTAAGTTGCTCTGGAGTTACCCTTCTGTGGACTTTGGCGATTTCCTCCAAACCATAGCAGATCAACTGGTGAGCGCTCTCCGTCCCCTTATGAGTTTTGACTCTAATCCTGAGGAGATACCTTTTTGTGCTCACTTTGATGGCCATCTTGCCAACTCCATGAACGACCAGGGTAATTTCCTCTCCTCTCAGCTTGAGTCTGTCAGCAGCTTCATGTGTAATATAATTAGTGTCCGAGGCCAGATCTATCAGAGTGCCAATTTTCTGTCCTGCATTTGTGGTTACCTCCATCAACATCATGATAACAGGGAGTTCTTTTAATCCACTTCCAACCAACAATCCCATCTTGTCTTTCTCAGAGCAGTTTATCATCTTAACTTTGTTGGTGAATGCCCTTTTACACCTTTCTGCTAGTTCTGGTGAGAGTTCAGCCAGAAATTCCTCTTGCTCATCTGTCAATCTGCTTCCTTTCTTAAGGTCTTTGCTAGTAGTTTTACCTTCAACCATATCTTTGAGTTCCCCTTTTGGACAAAGGAAGTAATGGTGGTCTGATGAGGCTCCTTTTTTGCAGTCTTTGTTCCTGCAAAGATAGTTATCACTGCACCTGTCACCATCCTCATGACACCCCAAGCACTTTTTACATGCACCCAGTTTTTTCACTATGGATTTCTTCTCCAATAGTTTTAGTTCTTTGAACTTTTTGCAGAAGAAAATCTTGTCTCTGTGTTTCTCTGCTCCACACACAATGCATCCACTTTCCGTATAAACTTTTCTTGTCGTTCTGGTGAAAGTATACCTTTCAGATCTCTTTCTCTTTCTCTGATATCTTGAGCTGCTCAAGCTTTTCAAGAAGTTCTTCTTCTTTCTTTAGGAACTTTAGTAGTGCATCGAAGTGGTTCTCTGGTGTGATAGTATTTGCAGGATCTGTCATATAGACCAGCCCCATTCTCTCTTCACAAACTCAGGTAACTTAATGGACTTTGTCACAAGAGGGTTCTTGATTGCACCGATATTTCCGAGATCTGTGAGATCTGACAGGGTTTTTTCAACCGTTTGTGATTAACTCTATAACCCTCCTAGGCTGATTTCCTCTCACAGCAGGAATCCTTTCTAATTCCTCAACAATTTCCATGGTAATTGTGATTTTATTCCCGTACCGGTTCTCTAACACCCTGAAGATGTCAACAGCAGGGTTGTAAGAGGATAACCTGAGCTCTTTAGCAATCTTATCATCAATGCTATCCACCAACTGAATCTTCTTAACCTCAGCCGACCCTGTGGGTTCCCCTTGTTTCTGAAGATTTTCCCAGTCCCTTTTCCAGCGGTAGATATCCCTCTTGTCACCACTGAACTTGTGTAAGCTTGTAGGTTTGATTCTTACTACTGGCATAATCTGTGCTGCAGATGTTGTCACATCCAATTTTTCACATCCAATTTGTCTCTGAAACCCGTGCATCCTCAGCAGCCCTTCGAGCCCATATGAATTCACCTTTTCTTGCTTCAAGTTCGTTGCTAAACTTTTTCAGCTTCTGTACCCGACCCTCTAGCTCTGCTCTTTCAGTTGTTGGAGTCCATCTTTCCCAGTTTAACAAAGCTCCCATTGCCTCTTTCACCAATCTCATCAAGAGTTCCAGTTGCACTTCATAACTTTCATAGCCGACAGCATCGACAGGTATGGTGACTGTGCGTTCTCAGGCTTTCTCTGCTGCGGAGACAGTGGCTAACACTTCAGTTTGTCCATATCTTTTCCAGAGATTAGCTTGCACTAACTCATTAACTTCCTCGAACCTTGCATCACATTTCTCCATGGTTCTTTTAAGATCAGCTTCTTTCTGTGCTGAAAGTATTACTTTTGCACCATCTTCTTGGTGAGCTTCGACCTCTGCCAGTAACCCAGTCCTGTAGTCATCATTGGTTTCAAAAACATTCCCTGCTTCAGAGGAGAGCTTTCTGAATTCTTCTTTGAGCTCTAATTCTAACAATCTATGTGCTTCTCTACAGAGGAAATTAGCTTGTTTGGTAAAGCTACTTTTTGCAGAAGTTCTCTCCTTTTTCAGCTGATCGACTGTTTTTCCTAAAGTTTCTTCTGCCATTTTTCATGGATGATATTCTCCTAACTTGTCAGCAGTTCTTTTCTCTCTGGACTTTACTGAGCCGTTGATCTCTTTGTCCACACTGCTACACGTGGTTATCAACTATCGAGTTAACTGGGAATTTTGCACATCAACTTCTGCTTCTAACTCGGAAAAAAGCATCAGCCGACTACAGGGGACACAGGGAACAACTCCAGAATCACTTTTCAACTGTTGTATTTTGTTCAAGTAGTTAAGGAGATTCACCTAGGTTGATAACCTTAAATGAAAAAATAAAAATAAACAAATAAAAAGATACATAATTATTTCTAATTAAATGTGAACACAATACAATTTGCATAAACTTTACACATACTATTGTTTCAATATTTACAACTTTCCTTACTTTCTCTTCTTATTCAAACATAATATCATAATGCTTCACAACCAAACACGTGAAATATGCAGTTTTGTCACGTTTCTTATGAATAAACGAAAGTTGTAGATCATGCACTTAAATAATATTTATAGCATAACACAAATTACTGTTCTCCTTCGTATTGTGCATTATATTAATGGAATAACACAGATTAATGTGATAATCAGTCCTTCATATAATTAAAGAGCGATATTATCATACCATCAGTGTCCCTGAAATGACCGACAACTGATGCGATTCCCGTTTCACTTCTAACTCACTGCAGTCTTTTCATTTTTTCCACACGTCATCTTCATTTAGAAAGTGCTCGTTGAATCCGCGTCATTAACTCACTAAACCGATGACATCTCCGACTTCTCTGCACTCTCACTCTGCGTGCATGCACTTGCCATGTGAGTTTTCACTTTCTTCCGTATTCGTTCGGTACTCTTCTCCGCTCTTCGTCGCTTTCCGCTGTTGTCCATAATTTTCCACTGTTCGGTTTGAATTTAGCTCCGTCATTCCGCTTATTTTAGCTTCACACATAGTGCTGGGCGATATAACCTTTCAAATGATAAACCGGTTTGAATCACTCACACGGTATGAATTTTTTTAAAATAGGGATGGAAAGATTACCGGTAGGACGATAAATCATGATAATATTCCCCACGGTTAGTATTACCGTTTTATATTTGAATTATCATTAAAAGCGTATTCGATTACCACGATTTGAACAACTCAGGATGAATAAAATAGGGTAGAGTAGGGGAAACGCCCCCCTCCATTGTTTTTCCCAAAATAACCACAAGATAAAGTCAAGATAAATTTTTATTGTAACTATGGACTACATTGACATGATGAGTGATGTGGAAGTTTTCACTGTGAAGCTTACACTGGTGATGTAACGAAGAGAAAACGGATTTCACAGTAAATTATCTAATTTTCAGCATTAAGAAAAAAAGGATTTTAAAGTTTGTTGTTTTGTAGAACATCACAGTTATATATGATATGAGAACAGTAGGGCCTGAAAATAAGGATTTATGTTAGGGGTGTGCCATATCATACCGTTCACGATAATACATTTTTACATGATAAAAAAAGTGTCATATTGCGATATCAATGATATAGCGACGCAATGATGTATTGAATGAGAAACGAACCGAAAAAAAAAAAAAAAAAACGCACGTCAAAGAAGGTGGAGCTCCAGAACACACCCACCGATTGCGTAATTGCCACAGACCAATGGTAGCTCAAAGGTGTTTAGGAGCCAAAACTAACTCCCCCAGAAAGTTCGCTTTGGTGAGCTGTTTCGAATTGCCGAAACAAACTCAAAACAAACTTCGCTTAGGCCTGATTTTGTTCGAAATGACGTCATATCAGTTTGTTCTTCGATTTCGTTTGAAGTATATCGGGGCCTTAAGCATCCACCTGACAACACCCAGGAAAACCTCAGTAGCTGCACACAAAAGAACCACCCAGAACAGCAGCACCTGCATAAAAACACCCTGGCAACCACCCTAGTATTGTGGTGATGAATTCTGTGCAATGATGCTCTTCAGAGAATGTTTAATTCTAGTTTTCTTCTACTCTGCATTCTAGTCAAGTTAAATTTATTTGTATAGTGCTTTTCACAATACACCGTTTTAAATCAGCTTTACAGGAAATCATGATGCTAACAATATCTTAATATCTTCAATTATCTTCAAGCCTTACAGTATATCACATTTAGCAGATTAGAGTTGGGCAATAATAGTTTACATTTTATGATGATTCAAACTATCAAGCATATTGATATGCTGTGAGATATGCTCTCATTACCTCCTGCCTTGCTTTCACTTGTCTTTCCGGTTTCTGCTTTCAGTTTGTTCAGAATTTGACTAGAAAATGAGGTAAATGAAGAGACAGAGCAGTACTCATTTACTCTTCTGCTGTTTACATAAATTATTCTCTCTAAATATTCCTTCAATTGTGTGACACTTTTGGTTCATCCCAATCCTGACCAACCCTCTGTGGCTGAAGTGGACAATAATGGATGTTTATAATGTGCACTTCAACTGTAATGAAGCGCTATGTATATTGTTATTGTTAGTTCCGTGAAAGTGAAATGCCCTGTTTAAAATTACTTTTAGAAGCATTGTTGAAATGCCTGTGTGACTGCTAGCTTGGAACTAAACAGAGTTTGATTGGTAGGTAAAAAAAAATCATATCAGCTGAAATGTGTCATCTCTGTGCCACTATCCTAAGATGCTCTGTTTTTTTTAGCATGTTGCTATGTGGTTACTAGGGTTTCTGGGTGGTTGCTTGGGTGAGTCAAGTTCAAGTTGAGCTTTGTCATTCCGCTACATGTGGGGACATGCAGTGGAACGAAATGTCATGTCTCGCAGGACCACGGTGCTACATAAATACAGACATACAACAATGAAGTAAAAAAAACACTATAAACCTATACACTACTAACAGATTTAACTATAAGTATACTATATATATATATATATATATATAAGTATTTACCCTATACAAACTAAAAGAATAAAGGATAAAAAATACAACTATACGAATGCTTCACATAAATATTACCCTATACAAACTAAAAAATAGAAGATAAAAAATACAAACTATACAAATGCTTCACAAATACTGTACATGTGCAAAGGGAGACATTTGAGTCAGCAGCTGGTTGGGGAACAGTGCAGGATGATTTGTAGTGCATGAGCATGTAAACATACATATATTGCTGAGTCTTTTGTGAGATTGTGCACACGCAGCAGTGTGTGTAAGTGTCCATAGTGCACATAGTGTAAAGTGTAAGTGTCCATAGTGCACATAGTTTAAAGTGTGAGTGTCCATAGTGTAAAGTGTCCATAGTGCACATAGAGGAGAGTGTCCATAGTGTAAAGAAAAAAAATAAAAATAATTAAAGTTCCATACAGTTTTTCTTTGGTGTGGTAAGGTTTGGGGTGGGGGGTGGTCCATGTTCAGGAGGTAGGGGTTTGCATGGGGTTTCATGGGGTTTCAGAGGGGGGCGGGGTGGTTTGAGTTCAGGGCTCTCACAGCCTGGGGGAAAAAGCTGTTGAGCAGTCTGGCGGAGCGGGCTCTGATGCTCCGGTACCGTCTTCCTGATGGTAGGAGCTGGAAGAGACTGTGGGAGGGATAGGTGGAGTCCTTCACGATGCTGTTGGTTTTGCTGGAGCATCGTGTAAGGAAGATGTCCAGGATGGAGGGGAGAGGGGCACCGATGATCTTTGCAGCTGTGTTCACTGTCCGCTGGAGGGTCTTGCGGTCAGCAGCACTGCAGTTCCCGTACCAGACAGTGATGCAGCTGGTCAGCACACTCTCAATTGTGCCTCTGTAGAATGTGGTGAGGATGGGTGGAGGGAGACTTGCTCTTTTCAGTCGGCGGAGAAAGTGTAGGCGCTGTTGTGCCTTTTTGGAGAGTGACATGGTGTTGGTGGTCCAGGTGAGATCCTCTGTGATGTGCACCCCCAGGAATTTAGTGCTGCTGACTCTCTCCACAGTCGAGCTGTCGATGGTCAGTGGGGGGTGGTCAACGGAGTTTCTCCTGAAGTCCATCACAACCTCCTTTGTCTTCTACACATTGAGGGACAGATTGTTTGTGCCACACCATTCAGCCAGCTGTGCCACTTCCTCTCTGTAGTGCGTTTCATCGTTGTTGCTGATGAGACCTACCACTGTTGTGTCATCAGCAAACTTGATGATGTGGTTGGAGCTGAACTTGGCAGTGCAGTCGTGGGTCAGCAGTGTGAAGAGCAGCGGGCTGAGCACACAGCCTTGTGGGGCACCTGTGCTCAGTGTTGTAGTGCTCGAGGTGTTGTTGCCGACACGGACTGACTGAGGTCTTCCAGTTAGAAAGTCCAGGATCCAGTTACAGAGGGAATTGTTAAGGCCCAGCAGGTTTAGCTTATTTATGAGCTGTTGTGGGATTATTGTGTTGAATGCCGAGCTGAAGTCAATGAACAGCATTCTAACATAGGAGTCTTTATTTTCTAGGTGGGTAAGAGCCAGGTGGAGGGTGGAGGAAATTGCATCGTCCGTAGAGCGGTTTGGACGGTATGCAAACTGGAGCGGGTCGAGTGTGTTGGGGAGGCTGGTTTTGATGTTATGCATGACTAGCCTCTCAAAGCACTTCATCATGATTGGAGTCAGTGCTATGGGACGGTAGTCATTGAGACAGGACACAGGTGATTTCTTTGGTACCGGTATGATTGTTGTGGATTTGAAACACGTGGGGACGACTGCCTGGCTCAGCGAGGTGTTGAAGATATCTGTTAGGACATCTGTCAGCTGTGCAGCACAGTCTCTCAGAACACGGCCAGGTATGTTGTCAGGACCCGCAGCCTTGCGTGGGTTAATCCTAGATAGGGTCTTCCTTACGTCGGCTGGAGACAGACAGAGCGCCCGGTCGTTGGGAGGTGTGGGCAGTTTTTGTGCAGGTGTGTCATTCTGCATTTCAAACCGTGAATAAAAGTGGTTGAGTGCATCGGGGAGGGATGTGTCCTCATCACAGGCCTGTGGCGGGGGCTTGTAGTCAGTGATGGTCTGAATGGCTTGCCACAGGCTCCGTGTGTCTCTGCTGTCTGTGAAGTGGTTGTTGATTTTTTGGGCATATGTCTAGGGTGCTTTCACTCCAGCTTCTTTGGTAGCACCCAGTTTTGTTTGACATCAGAGTTAGGCTTGTTTGGATGTTGTAAATAGTGTTTTGAAAACTGTTCTTGAACATACCTGAGACCTTTAAGAAGGTGATCTGGGTACAGTTTATGTGAATTGTGGTATAGGGCTGTGATGGTGGCAATTATTTACCACTGTGGTATTGCGGTGTTTCTGGATGTGGGGTGTTTATATATATTTAGGGTAAATGTACCTATTAAGCTCACGTACCCGTTAAGCACACTTCTATTTTTGAGATCAGATTATAAAAACAAAAAATCATTTATTTTCCTACTTGATGTCTTAACCAATCGATGTGTTTGTTACTATATACCTCCTTTAATTTAAAGTCAATCAAATCATTGTACACTGAGATATGGGTCTCCATGTGTTGACACTGTCTGGAGGACATTTTGAAAGCAAGCTGTCTAAAAACTTTCACCAAAGGAGTAGCCCCTTAAATGTGTTTGTTTTAGCCGTTTAAGACTTTATTTTGGGTAAATTTCACTACTTATTGTAAAATTAAGAGATTAATGTTCAGACTTTTGCATATTATAACCTGGAACTTGGATGTAAGAAATAATTACATTAGATCCAAAAGATAGTTTTAGCAACACAGCGCAGATGCTACAGCACACAGTTAGCTGACTAGCTGTATAAGATTGTGTGCTACGCTAATATAATACTTCACAGGCATTACTGGCTTGTACTTTTACATCTATAATATTAGAAATTGACAGTTTATTTCTGGTCTGTCGTTTTACACTGCTGTGATTTTTAAAGATTTCATATTATTTTAAGGAGAGCTTAAAGGGTGCACTACTATGAAAAATCACACAGCTTCAGTGTGACATCAATAAGAAAAAGTATAATTTCATATAGGGGTGTGCCATATCATACCATCCACGATAATACCGGTATAAATTTTTACATGAGAAAAAAAGTGTCATATTGCGATATCAATGATAGAGCGACGCAATGATGTATTTACTTGGGATGCACTGATTGTTTGGCAGCTGAAATTATTCGGCCGAAAATAAGCAAAAAGACCTAATAAATTGTACCGAACAATGACGTGACGCGATCAAATAGAGGCGTGTGGAATCATTTAAAACTGTCTGAGAAAGACACAAAAATCATTACAAGCACCGACAGTGAGAGATCGTTTACTACTGCATCTCACGTCTCCGATGAGAAGAGGAAGGGGTGGTCGTTGCTGGTTACTGTATGATGATTAAAATCGCGAAATGGACTTCCGCTTCCGGCCGAATGGAGTGAGCAGCGAAGTTAGGCAGCTCCGCAAAAGTCTTAACAATTTAAATATCCTGGGTCAACGTACATCGCCCTTTGTCAGCAATTCACCTATAAAAATAAGTTAAGACAATATTTTATATGAAGGGCACTCGGAAATACACACAAAAAACTCTACAAGCCACACCCGCATCGGTTGGCACTGCTCCGGCTAACGATGTCTCTGCTAACAAGACCTCAGCCGATACTGCGAAGGCTGTTGCAGCACAAACTGACAAAACCCTGGCTAACACTGCTCCAGCTAGTGAAGCTCTGGTCTGCTCACAAGATGAAGGCGTAATGGCGGAAGAAGAAACACCTCTCTCTGTGGGAATATTTCGAAGGGAACTACGTGCCTACCGCGAAAATTTAAAGAATGATATTAAAGCGGAAATCGAGATTATGCATCAAGATATACGCAATGACATCTCATCGCTACGGGAGGAAGCTAAAGCAGACATCAACACGCTCCGAAACGAACTTTCACAGAAAATAGAAACATTGCATAGGGCCCACACTGAAACGGCAGACACACAGAGAGAGATGGAAAGATCTCTCTGTGATGTTTCGGACAAAATAACCGCCATGGACAAAGCACACGCAACCTTACAGAAAGACTACAATAAACTGCAAGAAAAATGCATGGACCTGGAGAACAGAAGTCGCAGGCAAAACCTACGCGTGGTGGGACTTCGCGAAGATATAGAAGCAGGGAACCCAAGCCGCTTTATAGCGGAGTTTTTCTCAGAAGTGCTCGGCGAAGAAAACTTTGAATCACCAATCCTAATAGATCGAGCTCATAGAACCCTGGCCTCTAGGCCCCGAGCAGGAGAGCGTCCGAGAGCGATGATAGCTCGCCTACATTACTACACCGACAGGGAGAAGATTCTGCAACTATCCAGGAGCAAAGGAAACTTATTTTACAAAGGATCACCTGTGCATATTTTTCCGGATATGAGTCCAGAGGTCAGCAAGCTGCGAGCTTCTTTCAACCCGGTTAAGGTGAAACTACGCAACGCTGGAATACCCTACAGTCTGTACTACCCGGCAAAATTGATCATAACGATGGACAAAACCAAACATTCGTTCACTGACCCAGGGGCAGCTGAAAAATTTATCAAAACTCGGGCCCCATCTGCGCAGGGAGTAGAGGATTAAAGGTAGTTGAGTATTCCTTTCAACAAGTGTGATGCCACCAAGGAAAACATATTAAAAGACTCTTCTCTTTTGCCTATAACACATGGTTTAGAGGTTGATTTAACAAAAAGATAAGGAGGGGAAGAAAAAATATGTGTAGACGGGTGGAATAGCTGGAGGTGTGGGTGTGTGTGTATATGCGTGGGTGTATGTAGGTATATGCATACGTATATTTATTTTACTGTATTTTATTTTTATTTTATTTTTCTCCTACCCCTTTAAAGTTTTGTTTATTATTTATTTATTTATTTTCTATTTATCTATTTTCTATGCATATTGGACAACAATCTGATTTAAATTTCACGTTTGGGGAAGGGGGTAAGGAGTTGAAATTTAATTACTATACTAGATTTGATTTTTGTTTACTTTTATTCAATAAGAGTGGGCCTCAACTACAAGTGATCTGACCCAGGAGTATATAGTATACAACTTTAGGAGTTAAGTGGGAAGTCAAGTGTCCACGGACTTAGGGATTAGGGATTTAGGGATCTTTACGAAGATCTTTTTTGTTCTTTGTTTTTACCCTAGCACGTTTAGTTTAGGGATGTTGAAAAAGTTCACATGTTCACACTTTGTTCTACTTCAGAGGATGTCACAAGATTGTTTTCACTGCCATACATTAATTAAATATGACCAAGGTTAACACCGTGTTGGCTAAAACAAATCCGCACAACTTGGTCAAATTTGTGACTTGGAATTGCAAGGGGCTTAATGGAACCATAAAGCGGTGTAATATTTTAGCACATTTGAAAAAACTAGATATGGATATTTGCTTTCTACAAGAAACGCACTTGAAAAATCAGGATCACAACAGATTACGCAATAAATGGATTGGACAGATATTTCACTCTAACTTCGGTGCAAAGAGTAGGGGTACAGCAATATTAATAAAAAAAACAATACCGTTTATCGCGTCAAAGATTATACCGGATTCTCAAGGCAGATTCATCATTGTCACTGGTAAACTTTACGATAATTTGATCACTTTAGTAAATGTATATGCACCCAACGTTGATGACGAACAATTTATAAACTCATTGTTATCAAAAATACCTGACATGGACTCTCATCAACTGATAATTGGGGGAGATTTTAATTTAGTGCTTGATTCTGAGCTGGATAGGTCATCACGTAGACCGGTTACTGTGACTAAAATGGCAAAAAGTGTTAAGAAATTTATGAATACTTATAAAATAATAGATCCATGGAGAACCCTGCACCCCAACACACGGCAATATTCTTATTACTCCCCAGTTCATCAGACTTATACCAGAATAGATTACTTTTTAATAGATAGTAAACTCTTTCAACAAACAAAACATTGTAATTATGAAACACTAATGTTGTCAGACCATAGTCCTCTAACTCTGCATTTAACTTTCGGATATAATCACACATCGAGGATCTGGAGGTTTGATAACAGCGTACTATCAAGCAAAGAAGGAATAGAAGAAATAAAAAATCACATAAATTTGTATTTATCATTTAATGACACTCCAGATGTCACAAAATCCACCCTCTGGGAAGCGCTAAAGGCATTCATTAGAGGCCAAGTAATTTCATGGAAAAGCCTGAAAAATAAGCAACAAAGGGAAAGAGAAACGCAACTAAAAAAAGAAATAACAGAAACAGATAGTCAACATTCATCTAGTCCCTCAGTAATTCTACATAAAAAAAAGCTGGCTCTGCAGACAGAACTGGAATTGGTATACACTACAAAAACAGTTAAAATGTTGACCAAAGCAAAGCATAGATATTATGAACAAGGGGAAAGAATGGGCAAGATTTTGGCTCAACAAATTAAAAAACAAACTGCATCAAGGATGATTACGGAAATCCGCATGGATTCAGGCCAAGTTACAAGAGACCTACAAGAGATAAATGATACATTTAAATATTTTTATAAAAAACTATACACTTCAGAATCCAAGAAGAACCCCACACTCATAGATAGGTTTTTTGATAAAATGTCTATTCCAACAATTAGTTTAGAAAATCTAGAACAACTGGAAAAACCCATAACAAAGCAGGAAATTGAACAAGCTATAAACAGTATGCAAAATTCTAAAGCACCTGGTCCAGACGGCTGTACTTCAGAATTTTACAAAGCCTTTAAAGAGCAGATCTCGATATTGCTGTTAGATGTATTCAATGAAGCCTTACATAGGGGCTCTCTACCTCCAACATTTTACCATGCAAGCATCTCTCTTATTCACAAAAAAAGACAAGGACCCCTTAGACCCCGCGTCTTATAGACCGGTGAGCTTACTCAACGTAGACAATAAAATACTTGCAAAAATTGTAGCTACACGACTGGAAACAATCTTGCCGACAATCATTTCACAGGACCAAACTGGGTTTATCAAAAACAGACAGTTGTTTTTTAATATTAGAAGATTACTAAATATAATTCACACTCAGGATAAAAAAAATCTACATCCTGAAATTTTACTCTCATTAGATGCGGAAAAAGCCTTTGATAGGGTCGAATGGGATTATCTCTTTTCGACCCTGTCAAAGTTCGGATTTGGCCCAAAAATTATATCTTTGGTAAAATTATTATATGCCCAACCCCATGCTTCAGTGCAGACAAACAGTGTGCATTCAACTTATTTTCCTCTCAGCCGCTCGACTAGACAGGGCTGCCCGCTCTCGCCATTACTTTTTGCAATAGCCATTGAACCCCTGGCCCTTTTATTACGAGCAACTGAGGAGTTCATTGGGATTAAAAGGGGAAAAACGGAACATAAAGTTTCTTTATACGCGGACGATCTGTTACTATATATTTCAAACCCTGTTAAATCTGTTCCTGTGATATTGGAAATTTTGAAGGAATTTGGAACAATATCAGGTTACAAATTGAACTTATCAAAAAGTACCTTATTTCCAATTAATTCGAAAGCCCGTATGAATACTAGAGTGTTTAATATCTTTTCCTTTTCAATCTCAACTGAATTTAAATATCTTGGGATAAATATTACGCAGGATTATAACGGCCTCTTTAAGCACAACTTTTTGAAATTATATGATCAAACGAAAAAGGATATAGATACATGGAAGAATCTACCACTTTCATTAGCAGGTCGAATAAATATTATTAGAATGAATGTTCTGCCCAAGTTTCTGTTCTTGTTCCAATGTATTCCTATTTGGATAGCCAAGGCATTTTTTAATAAACTAGATTCCCTCATGTCATATTTTATATGGAATGGAAAAACTCCAAGAATCAAGAAAATGTTCTTGCAAAGACCAACTTGTAGGGGAGGAATGGGATTACCCTGTTTCCGACGTTATTACTGGTCATGTAATATCCGCTCAATGTCGTTTTGGCTGTCCACTCAAGGGACTGATTGGAGTAGGATAGAGAATGAAAGCTGTTATCCCTCCTCTTTAAAAGCATTACTTTATTCAGCTCTGCCTATTTCAAAGCAAAAACTTGATAATCCGGTAGTTTCTCATTCAGTTAAAATCTGGTCCCAGATTAGGATGCATTACGGATGGAGGGATATGTCAGCTTTAAACCCATTGATAAATAACCACACATTTCCTCCATCAGTCTTAAATATAACATCTCTTCAGTGGGAACATAAAGGTATTCGATGTATAAAAGATTTATTTATTGAAAATATATTTCCCACATTCAAACAATTACAGAGCAAATATAGATTGGAAAGTAAAGATTTCTTCAAATACCTACAGATCCGAAGTTTTGTTAAGGGCTCATTTCCGTCTTTCCCTAATCAGCCCCCAAACTCCGCAATGGAAACAGTGTTTTTGTCTAATCCATTTCAAAGAGGGCTAATTGCTAAAATCCACAATGTGCTATCACAGGAAGAAACAACACCTACACTGGACCATTTGAAAAGAGCCTGGCAAGATGACCTAGGGGTGTCTATTACAGACAATCAATGGTCAAAAGCCCAAAGAAATGTTCATTCTACCTCTGTATGTATTAGACACGGTCTTTTGCAGTTCAAGGTGCTACACAGATTGCATTTATCCAAATTAAAGTTGTCAAAGATGTTTCCTTCCATTAGTCCTTCTTGTGATAGATGTTTACAAGGGCCAGCCTCCCTTGCACATATGTTTTGGAATTGTCCTCACATTACGACCTATTGGAACACTATATTTCAAACCCTTTCCAAGATTTTGAAAATACAGCTTAAACCAGAGCCAATCTGGGCTCTTTTTGGTGTGAAACCAGTCAATGTACAACTTTCGGACACCCAAAATAGCATGGTTTGCTTTGTGACCTTGTTAGCGCGGAGATTGATTCTCTTGTGTTGGAAACAAAAAATGCCCCCTGCTCACTCAGCCTTAATGAAAGACATAATGGTTCATTTGAAATTGGAAAAAATTAAATACTTGTTGAGGGGGAAGTCTGAAATATTTTATTCAATGTGGCAAACTTTCATAGATTACTTTGGTGAGAATGTTTGATTGATTGGCTTGGCATGGAAATGGCAATGATGTCCTCTGATGTCTGTTGTTTGTTAATGTGTTTTTGTTTTTCTGTATTTGATATGCAAAAAACCTCAATAAAGAGAATTATAAAAAAAAAAATCGCGAAATGGCCTTAAACAATTAAATACACTGCAGAACGTTATGCTTTCGAATACATGCATGAATTGCATGTGTTCAAACAGCGCTGCAGGAGCTCGAGAGGCTGTCTCGTTAGCAAGGGTTCAAAGTCCAAACCGCGAGGAAAATCTGTGCTGAAACTGTTACTCGTCAGTTGCTCAGTAACACTTTTATGAATTTTTACAAGGCATGTGACAATGTGATACGTGCATCTTCCCAAATTAGTAATGAGAATAAATTATAAATCTGCTGCGGTCAACCAACAAAAAGGACTTCCTGCGGTTTTCCATCAAAATAAAAGCTCCATCAACATTCATAAATGTTAGTATTGCCATTTTACTGTTGTTCTGGGTAAATAAAATTAAAAAGACAATAATAATGATAAATATAGCTGCAAGCAGCGATGACGGGCCCAAGCCGTCAGTGCATACGCCACCCCGGTGGCATCGATAAAACGGTGCCCAGCGAGCACACACAATACAGTAACCCTCTGGCAGTTTGGTTTTAAGGGATACGGCAATTAAAGGGTTAATCCAAACCATCAACTCTGTGAAACACACACACACACACAGAACAACATATAAAACTTTAAATTCTGTGAAAATATATTTTTCATTGGTAGTTCATGTTAGTTAATGCATTTACTAATGCTAACAAATGAGAAATTATTATAGTTACCAAAGCTTTTAATGATTTATAAGCATTTTTTAATGATTTATTTTTCCATTAACTAACATGAATAATTTTTACTAACACAAATTAATAAAGTAAAAAATATATTGTTAATATTTAATGTTATTTGTGAATTAACCAATGTTAAAAAACAACATTATTTAACTGTTGTTAGTTAACATCATTAATAATTATATACCATTTCATGTTGATCAATATTAATTCCAAAATGTGTTAATATATTATTAAAATTTGAAGTTTTATCTTTTGAACATGACTATTTTTCTAACATTAAAAATATTTTGTTCATTGTTAGTTCATTGTAAGTTCATACTATCAATGAAGAATTAACATGCTGTAAAAAATATATTTTTCACTGTTAGTTCATGTTAATTAATGCATTCCCTACTGTTAACAAATGAGACTTAATTATAAAGTGTTATCAAAACCTTTTATGCTTTATAAGCATTTTTAAAGGATTTTATTGAGAAGTTTAAACAGACTCTCTCTCTCTCTCTCTCTCTCTTTCTCTCTCTCACCCCCTCCCCCTCCACACTCACTGAACTCACACAGTCAGTCACCCACCCAGTCACCCACCGCACACATTAGAAGCACAGTGACAGGAGAACTCTGATAAGTTTTAAAATTTTCTTCTTGCCATAGTGTATTGTAAATTCATGAAATTAATCACATATCCTCAGACTGTCTTTGTTCTGTGTATGTAATTTTTTATGAAGTGTTTGGAAACTGCTCTTAAATGAAATAGAACTGTGGATATACTGTGAACAAAGCATATTTAGAACAATCTTGCTCACCACGGACAAATTTGTTGATGAAAAGTGTTATGTGTGCCTTCTTGACTTAGATATTTGCTTGCTTTCATCCCCTCTGTTTTTCTTCTCATGCACTGTTTACTTGTTGGACAGCCAATCAGAGTGATATCTTCCACCTACGGGCTCAGCCACTGATTCAACATGTTCAAATGTCCGAAAAGCTGCCAGTGAGTCCAGCTAGTGGGAATGGTGGAGAACAAACTGCAAAATTGGGCCAACAAATGTTCAGCGATGGCCTGACATTGGCTGACAGCTGACTGTCATTGTATTGTACAGAGCACTATAGAAATAAAGAACGCTTGATTTTTTTTCTTGGCCTTTGCTTAAGTTGTTTACAAAAGAGCAAAATAATCAAATATGTGTGATTGAGACTGTATAACTTTTTGTGGGGTTTGGTTCTGATTCAGGATGTCTGTTGTGTCTCTCTTTCAGACTCTTGAACACAATCAGACCGGGTCTCGTGAAGAAGATAAATAGACTGCCCACTCCTGTAGCTGCTCTGGTAAGTGTTTCTACTTATCTATTCATTCAGCTCTGTGCCCACCTCTCTTGTCTAAGCATCTTTGATTTTTTTTTTTTTTTTTATATTATTCTGGAAAGGTAAGTTCTCTCAAGGCAATCTGAAAAATCTGACTTTTCACACTGGTAATTAACAAGGCAAAGAAACAGTATGATCAAAAATGAAGAAAAAAAATCTATATATACTGTATTTCTGTAATACTACTTTTCTGAAATAAGTATTATGGTTTCCACAAAATATGATGCAGCACAGCTGTTTTCAACATTGATAACAATAAGAAATGAGTGCCAAATCAGCATATTAAAATGGTTTCTGAAGGATCATGTGACACTAAAGACTGGATAATGGTGGGGAGTCTGGGGATTAAAAATTCTGCTTTGCCATCATAGGAATAAATTACATTTTAAAATATATTAAATAGTTAGTTTACCTAGTAATAATATTTCACAATACTGCTAATTTTACTGTATTTTAGATCAAATAAATGCAGACTTCAAAACTTCAAAAATCTAAAAAGTCTTACTGACCCCAACCGTTTGATGGTACATGATTGCTTTGTGTCAATATCTGAGATACTGTTGTTTTTGAGCTCTATTATCAGTCCTGCAGATTTGCTTTATACAACATTAGGAAGATCAGGCCCTTTCTTTCTGAACATGCAACTAGGGATGCGTGGTATACCGATACTGGAAAAATACCGGTATATATTATATTTCAAACGGTACGATATCATAATTTTGCTCAATTCGGTATTTCATACGCTGCTGTTGCAAAATGGGTAAGTAGGTGGCAGTGCTTCCCAAATTGCTGCGCAACTGGTAAATGTGACCACAGAACAACGCGATGGATCAAACAGATGAAACTCAGCGCACCCAAAATTAATAAATAAAGAGAACAGTAGAAGTGAAATATGGCATTACTTTGGATAAAAAAACAGATGACAAAGGTGAAGGAACTGACCTTACTGCACCTGTATGCAAGCGTTGCTATAGGCCTAAATCATGTTGCCACAGGAACACATCAAATCTTTTTAAGCATTTGTCGCTTGCTCATCCTGATCTTTTCAAAGAATTAAGAGATCGACAGGTGAGTGCATCATTCATAAATTCAGATTTGATTTGACCTTTTATTTACATCTGATCAACGCACATTCAGATGTAATACAGTAAGCGCAAATGTGCATGTGAGACACGCTAGAATCAATGAAGTTTTGGTCACGTAATACATGCACTTGCATTTCATACAATCAAATTTTAATTGGATATGAATTGAGCAAGAGTTTTGCTATATTAATTTTAGTATCAATGATATGAAGGGAATGTTTCTGACGCGTTGCCGACCACTAATATGAAGCAAGTAAGAGAGTGAGATTTATATTTAATGCTTTTTCTTTGGTTGAGTCTGAAATCTGAAAACAAGTTGAGAGAGAGAAATAATAACATGATTTTGACCCTATTACTTTGACTGCTAGAATAACACTTTACAATAAAGCAACATTTGTTGCATCAATTGCGCAACTTCAGTGCTATTTTTTTTTCTTCAAACTTCTTCAAAATGAAACCTATGTTTCCGGTAGGTTTTTTTTTTAGGAGACATTTAGTTTGCACTATGTGTTTGCACTGAAAAGATAAGATTTGAATATATTTTCATCTTATTACTTCAGTTAGCCTATTTTATTTTTTCTCCAACATCAAAATGTAACCTGTGTTCCCTTTAGGTTTTTTGTTACAGTTTGATACAAAGGTATTAACATATGAATCTGTTTTTATTATTATTATTATTAATAATATATATTTTTTAATTCACTTATCTTTTGAGGCTGGTTATTTGTCACCTATGGTATCGATTTAGTATCGATACCGAGGTACTACATTCTGGTATCGTACCGAAGCCAAAATTATGGTATTGATCCATCCCTACATGCAACACAACTCCTTGTTCAAGCTCTTGTTCTGTCCAGACTGGACTATTGCAATGCTCTCTTGGCAGGTCTTCCAGCCAGTTCCATCAAACCTCTACAATTAATCCAAAATGTCACTACAAGATTAATCTTTAATGAGCCGAAAAGAATGCACGTCACACCTCTGTTCATCAATTTGCACTGGCTACCAATAGCTGCTCACATAAAATTCAAGGCATTAATGTTTGCCTACAAAACACTGGCTCTGCACCCCTTTACCTAAATTCAGTACGTCAAACCTATGTGCCCTCTAGAAGCTTGCGTTCTGCAAGTGAACAACGCATTATTGTACCATCCCAAAGAGGCACAAAAGAGGCCGGTCATTCCACAGGTTCTCTCCTGGTGGAATGACCGGCCCAACTCAATCTGAGCAGCTGAGTCCTTAGCCATCTTCAAGAAATGGCTAAAAACACATCTCTTCCATCTTTATTTGACCCTCTAACTCAAGCACTCTCTATTCTAATTCTATTTTATCTGTCTTCTTTGTATCTATTAGTCTTCTTTGTATCTATCTGACCCGCTAACAATAGCTTTTTTCTATTCTATCTACTTGTTTTCTTAAAAAAACAAAAACTAGCCCTCCCCCCATTCTACTCGTTTTCTTTCATTTAAAAAATAAAATAAAAAAATCTTGCTACATGTACTGTGTTAGGCTAACCAAGACTTGTTATAGCGCTTGCAAATTGTTGGTATTTTGTTGGTTTTGATTGCTTCTGTTGTCCTCATTTGTAAGTGGCTTTGGATAAAAGCGTCTGCTAAATTAATTAATGTAAATGTATTATTTGATTAGTTGAGTTGCTGTGTATAAGAATAGCTGATCGGGAAACTGTTACACTGTGGTGTTTAATTTTTCCCATCTGAAGTATTGTAAGTAATCTTTGTTTTTTAATACTTTATTTTGTCTCTCCATTCAGTTCACTAAATAAATTAGACAAATACAGATTTATTTTATAAAGACGATATTTTTCCCCAGAATTTTTTCAGTTTCTTCTTTTCCTTTTTTTGTGATAGTAAAATGCTGCACCACACACACACACACACACACACACACACACACAGTGTACGTTTTGTAGTGGGCATGCAGTTTCGCTATATACAGTCAGGGTGTTTTCACACCTGAAGATCGATTGCTTTGTTCCGAAACAAGGATTAAAATTATTACAATGTCAGTGTTTCCCCTATAAATTTTTCCAGCAGCGGTGCTGTTACGTGCCGGAGGTTGTTACCAAGCCGCTCGCGGGGGATCCGAGGGCATGCACCCCCGGAAGATTTTTAATTTTTTTAATAACCCCTTAAACCATGACTTCTGGCAAGTTTTGTGGATAGAAATGCACATTTTGAGACATACAAACTTGACATACCATCAACAGAAGGCATGATTATTGCAGCACGTACCTTGAACTGGTCACAAACAAGATTAGGACAGGATTATTCATGTTTTTCTTTTGTGTTAATTTTCAGCTGTAAGGTAGAAATAGATAGTGGAAAAATGAAACGGCACAACCCAGAAAAAGATTATTTACAATTTATTGAAAATTTTATCCTAATGGCAAGGGTCACACCCAATCTGTGAGCACTTAATTTTTCTGGGCTTTTCATAGAAGAGTCATATCATGTAGGGTGTCATATCAGGTGAGTTTTTATTGATCGGATGTTGGGTTATTTTTTTGTGAAAAAAGGTATGTACCATGTATCTGCATGAAGAGATTTCAGTGTGCCTGGAGCTGTAGGTATACAGAAATCATGTCAATATGTCTTAATGAATGAATAATGGATCTGATTAAAATCACCCTATTCAGTGTGGAAAAGTCACGCTCACAGTTCACACTGGAGATATTCGTATGCCACAGGATTTCACCCATAAAATGAATGGTATTTTCAATACCAGTGAAAATTCACGGTTTTCAGTACCAATTTCTCAGTTCGCTTTCTCCTTTCCACAAGCGCTTGCTCGCTCTCCCGTGGCGTCTGTCGTTGCTATGCAACCATGAACAGAGGAGCGCAAAACGAGAGTGCCGTGTCGCTTTCCGCGCGCCTACATTTGAAATATTTGCATATGAACGTGAATGTAAACGGCCCCTTATGGCAACGTGACATTAGCCTAATCAAAAATAATTTCCATTTGTGGCTCTTTCTTGTCAACAAGTGGATTCAGAGCCATCGCATTAGCAGCGCCGCCGGTCGCCATGTTTGTGTTTTTAGGTATGTAAGTGAATGACGTGAATGTCGTGATATTACTGATCATGTGAAGATTTTTCAGCGGCGCTGAAAATCCTGCGGCGGCGCTGCGCCGCTGCTTAATACATTGTAGGGGAAACACTGAATGTTGCTTTTTATTGTTAGTGCGGTTCGCTTTCACACTGCAATAAGTTTCTAAACGGACCAAAATTGTTAATACAAGTCACGTGCAAGTAAACTGTCCTCTCATTGGTCAAAGTTCCACGGAGCTGGAATGACAATTAATGATTAATTTGGAAAGAGAGGCAAACTCTCTCTCTCTCTCACACTCACACACACAAACACGTCAGGATGGAACGACAACAGCTTAGAGGGCTTATTGTTTTGTTTTTTTTGTAGCTGTCAATATATTTATTAATTTATCATTTTGAGCAGGAGTCCAGGATTCGTCAGCAAAACATTGTTAAAACGCACCTATACGAAGAGCATTAAGAGGCATTCTAAAATGAAAAGGCGCACTTTGATTTTGAATGGCGACGACGTGCACACCCACTGCTTCTCACAGAACATATGTAATTACCCATTATGCAGTGTGATATAGCCTGGTTCGTTGGTCCGTTGGATCGGATTGCTTTCTCACTAACTGAACCGCTTCAGAGTTCGTTTTCAATCGAGCCGAGATCACCTCGTTCAGGTGGTCTTGGACCGATTGTTTTGGCGCGGATCCGAGCGCAATTGCCGTGTTCACATATGCCTAAACGAACCGAGCTAAGGGGGGAAAAGTGCCAGGTTCCGGAATAACGGGCCAGGTGTGAAAACACCCTCAGTGTCTACACCAGGGGTGGGCAAACTTTTTGACTCGAGGGTCACATCAAATTTTCCACATTAAGTAAGGGGCGGCATAATGTTTATGACAAATGAAGCTTTGATTTTTTTTTAAATTGACACTCACTTACTACTGTACTATGTATACGTGTACATACATGGCAGTTCTTTTCTTGTACCAACTCTACCTATTTTTATGAGCACTTTATGACACACAGATAAGTTGCATTGATGTACAAGTCTATGTATAAGACACATTTTATCATTTCATTCAGAAATAATGTAAAATAAATGAAACGTTTACAAACATTAGAAACATGTATTTATATTCCCTACACTCCACAAAAAGTCCTGTAAATTTAGCAGTGTTCAGAATAGAAAAAACAACGAAAACATAAGTAAAAAACAAACACAAATTATAGTGGCATTCACCATAAACATATATTATAAACGCCCAGCCTTAAATATTTAAAGCGAAAAATTTAAACTGAAACTAGCGGCGTGGTTGCTGAAATATGCACAATTTAAACTCACTTGCCTTTTCTCATTCATCACCAATCCTGATGAGCACGCTTTGCGCTTGACCTTGATTGCTTTATATAAATTACCTTGGAAATTACAGCACGTTTCAGAGGAAAAAAACGCGATTTGTGATCCAGAAAAAAACAGAACTATATAAATTTTCATAAAAATGTGTGTTAGAAACAGAAGAAGAAATCATATCTTTGCAAGATAAAATGACTAATTATTTCCATGTTTTCCCCAAATTACAGCATCCGTGAGCAGGAGGATAACACTGCCATTTGTTCTGAAACTGGATAGTCTTTTAAGCATTTTTAAAACAGTTCCAATACAAGGCATTTTTCAAAACATATGAACACTATGAACACAAATATTTGGCTCCACTTTGAGTAAAATGTAAATGTTTTTGAAGATGTGAACATTTTGAAAAGTTTATAACATTCACTGCATCCTTGGGATAATCACTTAATGTTTATATGGAAAACATGTCTCTCTGAATAGTCAAATAATTAACCATCTGAGTCTGTGTGACATTACCTGTGGAGAAAGTTCACATTAACTTTCCACAGTGATGAAAACATCTGGTATGATTTCTGAATAATCTTCTTGAATTGCTTTGTGGTGTAGAATATCAGAGACTGAATCAGACAAATTTAAGATGCATCAGAACATTGAAACCTGAGAAGCTGAGATTCCAGAAAGAGGGGCCTCAAAGCTGTAACAGGACAACGTAATAAATCTGTCCAAATCCTAGCGCCAACTAGTCTGAAGCAAGTAAACTAACCAGCAAGCCTCTGTCACAGAACAGCTTACAACCTAGAGACAAAAGAACACTTATTGATAATTCCAATTCAGGAAGGAGACTGTCAAATTTGTTGCAAGTATTCAAGACTGATGGTCACATGTAAACCTGTGATAGAAAATCACGAGCTACAGACTTGCTTAGATTGGCTATCCCCACACATAGAAGACAGACCAAACCAAAATTCCTTTGTCTAAAGAACATGCCTTCGTTCTCCATAAAACTATACAAAGACTTTCTTTTTCATATGCACATAAAATAATCCTAAAAGGACATTTCTATGCAGAACCCCATATTATGTTTGTAACCCACACATTTGACTATCCATGTTTTAATCACTAATTGTGTATGTCTTGCTTTTAATAAGTATTGAATAGCTTAAGCCTTAAAGGGTAATATTCATGTTTGGTATGTATGAGTTTGAAAATTCATGCTTTAAATGTTTCTTCCAATCAATTCTTTGTCAAATGTATCATAGTCTTGTTATAGAAATCATGTTCAAAAGTATACTTTGCAAGAGCCTGTAAAGTTTGGACCTCTGACTGAACAGATAACATGTTGATTTATTGATCTGGTGGAGGAACAGAGCAACACCCCAAGCAAGGACAGTATCTAATTGGTCAAGATGTCCAGATGGGACGGTCTGAAAGCCGAGTTTAAAAACTCAGGACACCGTCAAACTCTCTCTTAGTCACTCTTCTCTCTGCTTTTTGCTTCTCTTTTGCCACCGCGCTTTGACGCTGCTCTTTGAGTGTGCTCTGGCCCAGTCTCGTTACATCATTTTATTTTTTTACTTTAGTTTCTTTTCTTTCCGTGGAGTTTCGTGTTCAAATATAAGTTTGCTGCAAAGTCCAGCTCTGACTGCACTCGCTTCGAACTTCAACCAGACCAACTCCGCATCCTCAGCCAACGCCCAAGACGTCACTTTAAAGACTACTGACCTCTCAACTAATCAGACACTTCGGGGAACCCCCTTTCCTGCAAGGACGACAACAAAAGGGATTTCCTTAGCAAAGCAAGCAAGTAACACCTCCAGGTTCTAACTGAATCAGGTGCAGTTAATATAAATTTTAGCCTCATTGAGAAACTCAAAGCGAGGGTTAAATAAGTGATTGATGGTTGTTCAGGTCGATGCAATTGAACATATTGCTGTAAACTTGGGATTTCACATTTCCATTCTCTTAAACTCATCCTTTCCTCACTTTCTCTCTTTCTGCAATGTGTGAATGCTTGTGTTCATGTGTTAGATTATTTAAATCTATGTTTATATAAATGTTTATATAAATCTTATTTATATTGAAAAGAGAAGTATCTTGTGTTTTATGCTCACAAGTTAATGTCTTAATCTGCCGATCTTGTTACTGTGCTATTAAATAGTGTTTTCACTATATTTTAGATTTTAATATCCAGTGCAGAGTTGATGTTATATGGCTTGGTCAATGAATCGCTGCCACCTCAGTGATCAGTTGTGAAACAGTGATTCTGTTCAAATTCCTTATAAAATAATAAAATATTCCCTTTGAGCGAAATTAAACTATTTCTTTAAATTACATTACATATTACATTTTTTTATTACGTTACAGTAGTAAAGTTTGATGTTGGCAAAACTTTTGTTTCATAGTTTAGCTACGAAATGGATATTAGTCTAAATGTCAAACTCCGTATTGAGTTAAAATCAATGAGGCTTGTCGGCACCAGTAGCCTTGTGGTTAGTGCATCGACATACAGCGCAACTGCGCTCACGGTGACTCGAGTTCGATTCCCATCTCGAGGTCCTTTGCTGATCCCACCCCCTCTCTCCTCCCAGTGCTTTCCTGTCGTCTCTCTCTACTGTCCTATCTATAAAAAATGCCTCTTTACCTCTTGTTTTCTTTAAGGGTGTTCTTTCAGTTTTGCCCTCCACCTCATTTTGTCCTCTCACATCAGTGACGAATCTCAGAGGCCTGTACCCTCCTCTGCTCAGCCCCTGAGTGAATAAAAACAAGTATGTGCAAGACAAGGGGGCAACTCGCTATTCATTTAATGACTTATTTCATTAAGGCAGGTGTAATAAAAAAATATTTGTAAGAGTTTGGAGGACAGCAGCCAGAAGAGGAAAACAGAGTGAAAACAACAGGTGTTAATCATCCAGTGCTTAGAATTGGTGTTTTGAAGGAAGTTTAGTTTGGCTGGGCCATTTCCTTTCTCCTCCATCATTCACCCCTTCCCTTGCTAGATTGTGTGTCTTATCTTCCCCGTTCACTAATCAATGCTGCCTCCCTCGTAACAGACATGGGTAATTACACGCCAGCATTCCTTAAATCTCTCTATCTCACTCTCTGCATGGCTTCCCCCATGTCTTAACGGGATCCCAGAGCTACAATTATGCTGGAATATCTTATTGGACTTTAAAGCCCTGAATGCTTCCTCTTGCCTATTATATCAGACAAGATCTCTCATGTTCGTATTACAATAACTGTTACAATCAACCTAGACAGGCATCATATGCATTCTTGTTGTGAAGGCTGTTCCAAATGGTGGGCATCAATGTTGCAATGTATTAAATATAATGATATTACATTATATATAAGTTCTGGTCATCAAAAAATGCATTTGAGCATTTCTCATTCCAAGAGTGCAGATATCATAGTCCAACAGCAATTGTGTCAGTCTGTGCATTAGTGTTAGGGACTTTGTAGTTTAAACTTTCTGGATATTACACTGATACCCAGTAGTTAGTTAATTCTGCTGAACTTTTTTTCTGAATTTCAGCATTTTTTTCTTATCTTATAGTGCTTAAATATTACAATGCAACAATATAGAACCTCTTGACCGATAACAATAACCGATAATCAGTAGTTTGTACTAGTGGCCATAACTGATATGGAATATGCAAAATCGAAGCAGATGATTCATATTCAAACAATCCCAAATATTTTTTTGTATTACTGCACAAATGTTACAGAAGACCAAACCAAAAAGAAAAGGGAAAAAAAAGGCAAGAATTAGGAAAGATTTTTAAATCGCAATGTGACCCCACGACCCTGCCTGGGACTATGAGGAGGAATCGTTTTTGTTTTTCAGGGTGGCCTCTTTGTTTGTAAGATTACGTGGAGGAGTTCACTGACATCTGCCACTGAGCAACCAGTGATGCCTGTGAACCTCATGCTCATGAAAGGTTTTAGGTGTGGGCTGGACAAGGTGTGGGCATCCACTTCCAAATGCCCAGAGGTGATCCCTGCTGAAGTCTAACTCAATACATCAACTTCAATCTCTGGGTGAACAGATCCTCCTTTGAGGTGGGAAACAGTGATGAGAAGAGCAGCGCAACCGTTCATGAGTCACATCATTCATTCCAGATTCCGGCCAGCCATCACCCATTTAGACGGACAGTCAGCCAGAGGCCACCGCAGGTGGAGTGCCCAGATGGGCTCCTCCTCGCTCACATGAGCTGTCAGCTCCACCTCAGCCCTCCAGGACTTTGGTGTCGCCCTGGTTCTCTGTCTGCTCAGCTCCTCATAGGTCTCCACCTCCAGCGGCTCCGTCTCTATCACTTATATCCAGGGTATCGTCAAGGGCATCTCCACCATGGCTCCTCCCTTCCTTGACTCCACCATGGGCCTGCATCCTGGCTGGACTCTGGTTTCCCACCTGGCTTCTCCTGCTCCTGGCTCCTCCCTCCATCATCTCCAACTTGGTGTTTCCCACAGTCGCCTTCTGATGGTGCCGGCTCTTTACCTGCTTCATGCCATCCTCCAGAGCCCCCTCGCTCCTTCCGCAGTTGGACTTATGGCGCTGGGACTCGCCTTCCAGGAGTTGGGGAGTACTGTCAGAGTTATGTTCTGTATAGGTCTGTTCCTTTGTCATTTTCTTGTTTTTCCTATGCCTGTTTGCCTGTGTTGCCTTTGCTTATTTTTTATATGGTTTCTGATTCGTGCACACCTGTTTCAGTTCCTATTAATTATCTAGCCTGTGTATTTAAGCCCTGAGTTTCTTGTTCACTGTTCAGTCTCGTTTATAGTATGTGTAGTATACACCTGAACCGAACCCTGCAAAAAAAAGTGAACCAAGCTCTGACAGTCCTTCAGTGAGTGATGCCATGCTAATGAGATTCATGTAGAGAATGGAGGCCATGCACGAAGAAACTTTGCGCCGAATTCAAGGAGTTGAAAAAATGGTACTAGTAAACTCAAACTCTATTAAACAGATAATCAGCTCCCTCGAATTCCACTGTGAACAGGTGAAGAATTTGAATGATAAAACTGAGGAACTGGAAAAGAAAATCGTAAGATTGGAGAAAGACAACGTCGAACTTCGTGATAAGTATAATGATCTGGATGCATACAAGAACATGGAATCTTCGCGTCGCTGGTAGTCTGGAGAAAGCAGGAGAGAACGTACAGCAGATGAACATCGACCAAAGTTTCCCCGAGCATCGCTGCAGATTTGCCCTGTGGAGTTGACATCGCTCATAGGCTGGGACCTCGTTCTGCTGCGGAAAGATCCTCTCGCATAATTGTTTTATTTTCGTCGTGGTCCCAGTGGGACAAAGTTTGGAGAGATGCCAAAACGTCCGTCCTTCTCAGGGAAAAGAAGATCAAGATCTTCGAGGATCTTTCGCAGAAAGACAACATTTACACATTTATTCATTTAGCTGACGCTTTTATCCAAAGCGACTTACAATTGCTATATATGTCAGAGGTCGCACGCCTCTGGAGCAACTAGGGGTTAAGTGTCTTGCTCAGGGACACATTGGTGTCTTACAGTGGATTCGAACCCGGGTCTCTCACACCAAAGGCATGTGTCTTATCCACTGCGCCATCACCACCCCATGGATGCAAGGATGCAAGATCTCTCCTGCGGATGCAAGATGCAAGGTCTCTCCTGCGGCCAACGGTAGAGAAGGCGAGACGGGAAGGAAAGAGAGCTGGCTTTCACGGTCCATTTGCTGTGATTGAGGGTAAAAGAGTGACCGCTAAAGATGTAGCCAACACTTAGCATGTTGGCAATGCTTATTCAACAAGCAATAAGTGATTTCTTCTAAGTGATTAACTTGATAAGTGAAATAATTTCTTCTAAATGATTAGCTTGATAAGTGTAAGAATTTATTCTAAGTGATTAGTTTGATAAGTGTAAGTTTTTTTTAAATAATTTATATATTTTTACTTTACGTTTATACTTATAGTATTTTATTATTATTATAATTTTTTTTTATTGTTAATTATTTGCTTTTACTTTGGGCTCTTAAATCTTTACTCAAGCTGAAGTTTAAGCGTAGTCTTTGTTATTCTCTGAACTTAAATCTGAACACCTTATTCCCGGTTGAGCTTTTGTTGTGGTTTTTGCTCTTTTCGGATGATAGTGATTGAACGAGTGTACTCTTGGTTCACTCAAACTACAAAGAGCAATTAAGAGTTTGAAAAAGTCCCCAGGGTGTGATGGACTTACAGCTGAGCTGTACAAATTATTTGCTGATGAATTTACTCCCTTTTTAACTCAGGTTTTTAGAGAAAGTATTCAAAAAGAGGTTGATACAAGGTATTATAACTTTAATTCCTAAACCTAAGAAAGATCTTACCAATTTAGACAACTTGCGATCCATCACACTCCTTAACAATGACTATAAAATTTTCGCCATAATATTTGCTAAAAGACTTAATGATTGTTTGGATACTGTTATAGATGAGACTCAGTCTGGATTTATGAGGGGCCGACATATAATGAATATATTAGATTAGTTTTAGACTTATTGGATTATAGTGATGTAACATTTGGACCAATCAGACACACAAATATTTGTTGTATTTAACAAATAATCTCTTATGCCCCTTCACCTAACCAAAAGGCCACCTATGACGGTCTGTGGACCCTTCCCCCAGAAATGCATCTAACACCTAAGAAGGCAGAACAGGTCTCTGGTTCCATGGCAACCCATCTGATAACACTGGTTTTATTGCTCAAAGGAATGCAGGAACTCACTTCTTTGCCCCTTAGGAAAGAGAAATGGAATCTTCTCTAATTAATTCATAGAAAAAAACTTTCTTTGAATGAACACACATATCTTCAGGTCATTGTGTATATTATTACTGTTCTTGTATATGTTTTTGTGTATTGTACACCATTTTATGCATGCTTATGATAGACCACTAGTTCACTAGTTAATATCACTCTAGCAGTATCATGATGATCTAATGATCTAATGATCTAATGATCTAATTGAGAGTGAATATCACATGTTGATACCTATGCAACATATTAGTGTCTTAAGAATCTTTAGAAGTTTGTGCATTAACCCAGCTGAATTACCTATGCAAATTACCATGTTCAGAGACATTTCCTTTATTTAGACCATAATTAATCAGTTACAAAGGTATCTGGTATAGGCACGTGTTGTTTGTATGTTTCCTTATTATATTAGCCTAGTGACCACTCGTTATTTGTATTAGTAAGCTCTAAATACTCATATTCAGGTGTATGATAGTATCTCTGGTTTAATATCTGCTAGATGTCTCTTTCTTGATATCAAAATGATCTGCTCTTTATTTCTCAAACAATGATGTACACTGTGACCTTGTGAAATGTGTCATACTATTCTTACAGTACTGTGGGAAGAATTACACCGATTGAGCAGAACAGTCATAAAACATGCAAATGAGGTGTCAAGTGAGACAAAGAAACACTTTCCCGCTGAAACTATGTGCCTTGTTATTGGTCGAACTGACCAGAAATGGGTGTAACTGGGTCAGATAAAACTTCTCCCACACCCAAAAGACGCTCTCTTCTCTTTACCTTGGGTGCCCTAGAGACACTCATCACCGTGGAAACCGAGCTTCTGGCAGTTTTGAGTTCAGTAACTTTGGCGATTTAACTTCGGACCAATCAACCCGTGGCTGGAATGACGAAGCTTTCACTCCTAAAGGAATTCATCAAGAATCTGCGCATTATACATGCAGCAAGACACTTTACTCAGCATCAACAAACCAGTGCAAATAACCGCTTGTTAACTATTTAGATGTGCTTCTAGGCTTCGACCCCTTTTGATTAAGGTGATGTAATCCTTTGATGGTTCTAACAGGTTGTGTTTAGCTGATGTGCAAATCCTGCCATCATGCTCCCTCTCTCTCTCTCTCTCTCTCTCCATGCCTTCCGTGCGTTGGCATCTATGTTTAATGTATGTTTGTGTATAGTTCGATGTTGCACGTTCCCCTGTAGTGTAGTTTAATAAACATCCATATGTATTCACACTTGGTTGTCTGTGTCTGCTGCTTACAGAAACGAGGTCACTTTAACTTTTGTTACATGCTAATGAGCGATGTATTAATAAGGAAATTATTTTTCGTGACCAGAGAAATAATTTTCCTTAGAGTCAATAGACGATTGAAACTGTCCGTACTGCGGACGAACAAATCATTTTATTGTACTATTAATGCTATAGTTAATTCCTGAAGATGAGTATATAATTGATTACAAGCAGTTATGATAAATTATGTTCATCTCACTTTGAGCTAATTTGCTACAGTGATTTGCTGGAACATAATAGTTTTATTCTTTTCCTGGATTTTTATAAAGCTTTTGATTCAGTTGAACATAAATTTATATTTAAATCAGTGGAAAAATTTGGTTTTGGTGAATATTTTTGTAAGGCGGTAAGAACTCTATATTACAACTGTAGTAGCACAATTAAATTAAAATATGGTACTTCTCCTAGATTTTACTTGTCACGTGGTATTAGGCAAGGGTGTCCATTATCCCCTTATTTATTTTTACTAGTTTTCCAGATATTCGCTTCTTATATTTCTAATACTGGTCTTCATGGTATCTCTATTGCTGAAAAACAGATACTTATCAGTCAACTGGCTGATGATACCACTGTTTTTTTGCAAAATGCTAATCAAGTTCCTTTAGCATTAAAGTATATCCAGCAATTCTCCAAAGCATCAGGCCTGTTCTTGAACCTCTCAAAGTGTGAACTGATGTCCATCAAAGAATGTAATTTGTCAGAAATTTGTAATATTCAAATCAAAGATCAGGTATCTTATTTAGGTGTTATTATAACAAAAAATGAATTAGAAAGATGCTCCTTAAATTTGAATCTTTTAATTGAGAGTACTCAGAAAAAACTGAATATATGGCTCCAACGTGATCTCTCGTTGAAGGGAAGAATCTTACTAGCCAAAGCTGAAGGTTTGTCAAGGTTAACATATGCTGCTCTCTCTTTGAATGTTGACACTGCCATTCTTAAAAAAATTGATACAATGCTTCTCAACTTTGTTTGGAAGAATACAACTCATTTTATTAGAAAATCTGTACTTATGAACACCATTGAGAAAGGGGGGTTTAAGCTTTCTTGATTTCACCACTTTAAACAACACCTTTAAAATAAATTGGATAAAAAACTGTATCAATAAGCCCTCATCTATATGGAATCTGATCCCTAATGTTGTTTTTTCCAAACTAGGTGGTTTATGTTTCTTATTAATCTGTAACTATAACATGAAAATCCCTGTCAAATGATCTATTTTTCATATGCAAATGTTAATAGCTTGGTCCCTCATTTTTAAACACAATTTTACACCTCACTCGTATCTAATCTGGAATAACAAGAATCTACTGTATAAACGCAAATCTTTTTTTTTTGAACATTGGTTTAAAAATTGCATTATTTTTGTCTCAACTTTTCAATCAAAATGGTTCAATCTGTAATTACTCTTTTGAGTTTTTAGCTAAGCATGGAATTCCTGTTAGCCCGAAAGAGTTTGCAATTGTTGTTGATGCTGTGCCACATGGAGTTCTCATGCTTTTTAGAGGTCTTTCTTTTCCAATCTCATGTCACTCAGTGGATCTTTGTAAAACATTTGTTGGAAAACGTACTCGGTTACTATCGTAACCTCGGTTCCCTGAGATACGGAACGAGTACTGCGTCTTGCTAAAGACGCTATGGGAAAAAGCCTTTTTTCTCCTTTACTGAAGCCTTATTCAATCACGCAGTGAAACTGCACGATCATTGGTTCGTGCAGTGTGTTAAAAACGAACCAATGTGTCGGCAGCGGAGCAGCACGAGCCTATGGCGACGGAGCCCACCAGATCCCGCCAGAATGGGCGGGGTTATCTGGCTATATAATCGGCCGTCTCGCCATAGGATCCTCAGGTTTACTTCGACTGAAGCGACGACTGAGTCGTGCAGCTACCTGGCACGGCAAAGTACGCAGTACTCGTTCCGTATCTCAGGGAACCGAGGTTATGATAGTAACCGAGTACGTTCCCTATCGATACTCCACTCGTACTGCGTTTTGCTAAAGACCTATGGGAACACAATTCAATCACGCCATGCTATGGTAGAGGAACGACTGTGTAAAATAGCTCCATAAGCATTCCATGCTCAGAGGGAAGTAGTATACTCGGGCTAAAGCGAGCTGAGCTCACAGAGGTCATGCTCGGCCCGGGTCATTCCATGTATTCCTCACATACTCAGCACTTTCAGGGCTGAGATATGTAAGGTACCCATCAGAGAGCTTGAGTGCCCGTGCAGTCAAGAGTTCTCCGTTAGGGTTGTTCCCACAACGTAAGTCATACTCATCTAAGCAGATAGGACCCTGGCCTGCAAGGCCGGTACATCCAGCATATAAAACTTTGCAAATGTGGACAGCGAGGCCCAGCCGGCCGCCGCACAAATGTCTGTAATGGACACACCGCTAGACCAGACCCATGACGAGGCAATGCCTCTAGTCGAATGGGCTCGTACTCCAATGGGGCATTGAAGGCCCAAGGAAGAATAAGCCAGCGTAACGGCATCCACTATCCACTTAGAGAGTCTCTGCTTTGTGACCGGAAGCCGAAGGCGCGGTTACCGAAGCTAACAAAGAGCTGTTCCGTAGATCCGTAGGGCTCTAACAGGGCATAACAAAATTAACTCCCGGTCCACCTCGGAGGGAGGAAGCGCGGAGAGTGTGATGACCTGAGCTCTGAACGGAGTGGAAAGTACCTTAGGTACGTATCCATGCCTTGGTTTTAGGACGACCTTGGAGTCGTTTGGCCCAAATTCCAGGCAGGCAGGGCTCACAGAGAGCGCCTGCAGGTCTCCTACTCGCTTGACTGACGCTAGTGCTAGTAGCAGAGCAGTCTTCAACGACAGTGACCGAAGGTTCGTGGACTGGAGCGGCTCAAAAGGAGGGCCCCTCAGGGCCCTCAGCACAGTGGGTAAGTCCCACGTAGGGACAGTAAGGGGCCGAGGCGGATTCAGCCTCTTGGCACCCCTCAGAAAGCGGACGACAGCATTGTCCCTGCCCACTGATTGGCCCGCAATAGGGGCGTGAAAGGCCGCTATAGCCGATACGAACACCCTGAGTGTGGAGGGAGAGCGTCCTTTATCCAACAGTTCCTGCAGGAAGGACAGAATCACCGCCAACTCAGAAGCAGGGGGGTCCTCACTGCGGTTTAGACACCATTCGGAGAAAACCGCCCATTTAAGGGCATAGAGGCGTCTCATAGACGGGGCTCTAGCCTCAGAAATGGTATTTAGCACTCGCTCTGGGAGGCTGGTAGGCTCCCGTTGAGCGGCCAGAGGTGAAGCGCCCACAGTTCGGGACGAGGGTGCCACAATAAACCGTTCGCCTGAGAGAGGAGGTCTCTTCTCAGGGGCACGGGCCAGGGGGCTGCGGTTAGCAGCTGGGTCAGCTCTGACATCCAAGGCTGGTTCTCCCACAGGGGGGCCACCAACAAGACCTTGTGTCGTTGATCCCTGATTCGCCTGATGACCTGAGGAATCAGAGCGATCGGAGGGAATGCATAAAGGAGGAGGTTGGGCCAGTCGTGGGCCAACGCGTCCTTGACCTTCGAATAATAGGCTGGGCAGTGAGAGTTGTCTTTGGAGGCGAAAAGGTCTACTTCGGCCTTGCCAAAGATTCTCCAGATCATTCGAACCGTCTGCGGATGGAGCATCCACTCTTCTGAGGGGACGTTGCTCCGTGATAACATATCCGCTCCTTGGTTCAATCTGCCTGGCAAATGTGCTGCTCTCAGCGAGCGCAATTTGAGCTGAGCCCACTCCAGAAGTCGCTCTACCATAAGGAAGAGGCGCTTCGAGGAGAGACCTCCCTGGCGATTTACGTAGGACACCACTGACATGTTGTCTGAGCGGATAAGCACATGTCGTTCCTTTAGCTCTGGCAGGAAAAACTGGCAGGCTCGACACACTGCTAGCATTTCTAAGCAGTTGATGTGGAGGTTCCGCTCCGCCTTCGACCAAAGGTCGGTTTGCCTTCGCACAGCGCCCCCCAACCCATGTTGGAGGCATCTGTCGTGACAACTTTCCTGCTGCAGACCATCCCTATGATCACACCCTTTCTGAACCATCGTGGGTTCTTCCAGGGGGCCAGGGCCGTTACACAGGCCTGGCTCACCCTGATGTGTAGGTGACCGTGTCGCCATGCGTGGGGCGGAACCCGTGGTTTCAACCAGCGCTGAAGGGGCCGCATGCGAAGCAGGCCCAACTGTAGCACCGGTGATGCTGCTGCCATGAGGCCCAGCATCCTCTGAAACGCTTTGACGGGGCGAGCGGTGCCGCTCTGGAAGGAGGCTGCGAGCTTTTGAATGGCCAGAGCGCGTTCCGGCGCTAGCACAGCTCTCATCTGAGCTGAGTCCAAAACTGTTCCCAGAAACGACACCCGTCGGCTGGGAAACAGCGCGCTCTTGGCAAAATTGACCCTGAGCCCCAGGCATTCTAGGTGGCTGAGGAGGAGGGCTCTGTGTGAGAGTAGTTGTACCTCTGACTGGGCCAGAATGAGCCAGTCGTCGAGGTAATTGAGAATGCGGATTCCCATCTGCCTGAGAGGGGAAAGAGCCGCGTCCATGCACTTCGTAAAAGTGCGTGGGGCCAGGGACAGTCCAAAAGGAAGGACCGTGTACTGATAAGCCACTCCCTCGAAGGCGAATCTCAAGAATCGTCTGTGATGGGGGGCTATCTGGACGTGAAAGTATGCGTCTTTCAGGTCCAGGGAACAGAACCAGTCCTCTGAGTGAATTTGCGTGAGGATCTGCTTCAGTGTGATCATCCTGAACGACCTCCTCATGACGGCGCGATTCAGGCGTCTGAGATCGAGGATGGGCCGGAGGCTGCCATCCTTCTTGGGAATGAGGAAGTAACGGCCGTAAAAGCCTGATTCGCTCTGAGCTGGAGGAACCATTTCTATGGCTCCTTTTTCCAGCAGCGTCATCACTTCTGAACGTAGAACGTGAGCGTTCTCGCCGTCTACAGAAGTGGAGACCACGCTGCTGAAGCGCGGGGGTCTGCGAGCGAATTGGAGTGAGTAACCTCGTTCTATTATCCGTATAACCCATTCTGACACTCCGGGGATGGCCCTCCAGGCCTTGGCAAGGGGCTGGATAAACTCGAGCGATCGACTGCACAGAGGCAGGGCGCTCGTGAGAGGAGGAAGAGGAAACCCATAGCCTCGTTCTATTATCCTTGTATCCCACTCTGACACTCCGGGGATGGCCTGCCAGGCCTCGGCTCGTGTGGTCAGGGGTTGAATTTGTTTCGAGTGGCAGGCCGCCTAGCGGGGACCTGAAGCTCGAGATAAGAGGGAGAGGAATGTGCTCTCTTTTGAAAATGTTTGTGTTTTATTTCCTTGCTATAACAGCGATCCGTTGTGTGGGTGCTTTTTCAAAGGGCCCAGTGTTCACTACAGTATTACCACAAACTCATTGCCATCGTAGTGGATGATGGGAGGAGCCATCTTCACTAAAGAAGGCGAGCCGAGATCAAAGAGTGAAACGCGGGGCTGCGCTGGCGTAAATTCACTCAAGCTTGATCGCTCGAACCCTGGAGCTTGCATTTTCTTCCCTGAGATAACTGGGAGAGTAGAAACACTAGAGCAGGGGAGGCGTGGCCACCTTCATTGAAGAAAGGGACCGTGAGGCGGCAGGGACAGACTGACGCTTTCATAATGAAAGTAGCACTGGCAGATCAAAGAGCTGCAAGAGGCGCTAATCCTTAGTGTAAACACACTGGCAGATCAAAGACTGTATGCAGAGTGAAAAACGCGGGCGTTTACTACTTACTACTACTACTTACTATCCTTACTACCCCCCTCCCCCACACATTCATGGTAATTACTTTTGCTGGGGCTTTGCAGCAAGCTTCAGCCTATTGCGTGCATTTGAACGCAGAACTCTTCATCTGCGCTGACAGCACTCGCTGCTGCTGTTGGACACTAAACACCATCGAGTCGCTCTTGACAGTCCCACGGTCTCCTGTTGTTTCCACCAGCGTGGCAAATTTTTTCATCACTAACTGATGGATGTCTAAAATATAAAAATAAGGAGAAGCCTAAAACAGGCCTGAGGTTGATATGCAGGGCTCTAGCGTTCCCCTCGGTAGAAATCAGAATCATATAGGGGGTCTCTTCTCAACCACCACCAGTGTGTAGCATCCACCTGGATGATGCGACGGCAGCCACAGCACAACGGCGCCAGTGCACTCACCACACACCAGCTACAGGTGGAGCGGAGAGAGAGATAGAGCCAATCAAGTGGATGGGGATTATTAGATAGCGGCCAGTGGAGGCAATTTGGTCAGGACACCCCTACTTTTTACGATGAGTGTCATGAGATTTTTAATGACCACATATCATTAAATGAAAACAGAAATTAGATGAAAATTTTGCATTTAGAACGTAGAAAAAATAATATTTCCAATAAAGAATCTTAAAAAACACTACTGTGGCAATGGGTTCCAAAATCATTTTATAAGAGTGCCCTGTTCTGCAGCCCCTATCCACCGCCTACTTCAGCAGTCTGCTTCTTATTTTCCATGTTTCTCCACCACCAATATTATGTCTGCTCACCAGTTCCTTTTTATGCAGGTGTCAGCGCATTGTTTATCAGCTGGCTGTTTTTCTTGGTGGCGAGGCTGTATGAATGGAGGTGAAGGAAAATAGGGAGGAATTATTTTACATTACACCATCCGAAGTATCTACAGCTCTTTTATTTATTATTAAATTAATCTCTTGGCACTTGGTACTCTTACATGTGTTCAGTCAGTTCATCATATTTTTGACCTTTTGAAGAAACTTTAATGTTCAAAACTACCCTTTGAAAGCAACATCAGCCTAATGTCTCCATTCCCAATGTGAAACTGAATGGATCAGTTGAAATATTTCTTGTAGTGTATTTTGCGCCTCACCATCTGGCATTGCTGTCTTCGTCTAATGGATAAATCTGGGTTTGGCACATGCCAGCAGAATGCAACTGTAATGCTGCAGGAGGAGTAATTGTTTAGCATTGTTTTTCATGACTTTGGCAGGCTTCTTACTTCCAAGGAGGACTGGAAATATTATCTATAATAGTTGAACATTGTACTTTATTTGTTATTTCAAATTGTCAGTTATTCTATGTTTGACTGTCTAATTTAATATAGCAGTGATGCTAGTAATATTTGAACAAGTCTCACAGTCTCCCATACACAGGGCAATGCAGTACAGAGCCCAAATCACTTAAAAATATACCAGCATAGATATGGTTAAGCTAATGCCGAAGGACATAGGACGTCATTTGAAATTCAGTCATTTGTACATTGATGCAATTTGCATCTTAACTATCAATGTATCATTGGAGAAATTAATTAGGAAGTCATGGTCATTCAAACCATGAGGAATCAAGAATATAAAGCTGTAATTAATGACATGCTGATGGTTGAGCAAGAACTTCTGCTAATTAATCGGTTTGTGAACTAATTCATTGCACATTGCATGCAGAAAAATATATATTTATTATTTATATATTTATCCCACAAATAAAAAATTGGTTCCCCTGTTTTATTAATTTGATCCCTTGTTTTAATTAAATCACGGGCATGAATTAATGTATTCCCACTATGTGGCCACACTGTATGAATGAGTTTTATTTAAAGTAAAACACAAGGGAACAAAAGTACAATATGGCCACAATTTAATAAAATATGACCCTGGACCACAAAACCAGTCATAAGGACATTGAGATCATCTGAAAGCTTAATAAATAAGCTTTCCATTGATGTATGGTTTGTTAGGATAGGAACATATTTGGCCGAGATACAACTATTTGAAAATCTGGAATCTGAGGGTGAAAATAAAAAAAATCTAAATATTAAGAAAATCGCCTTTAAAGTTGTCCAAATGAAGTGCTTAGCAATGCAGATTACTAATGAGAAATTAAGTTGTAATATATTTATGGTAGGAAATTTATGAAATATCTTCATGAAACATCATCTTTACTTAATATCCTAATGATTTTTGGCATAAAATAAAAATCGCTAATTTTGACCCATACAATGTATTTTTAGATATTGCTACAAATATGCCCATGCTCCTTAAGACTGGTTTTATGGTACACACACACACACACATACATACATTATATATATATATATATATATATTAGGGCTGTCAATTGATTAAAATATTTAATTGCGATTAATCACGATTGTCATGAGTTAACACGTGATTAATTGCAACTTAATCACACATTTTTATTTGTTCTAAATGTACCTTAAATTAGTTTTTAATACTCTAATCAACATGGGCATGGACAAATATGGATGCTTTATGCAAATGTATGTTTATTATTATTGAACCCATAGTCAACATTGAGCATGAAGACTAGACATGTTTCAAAGGTCATAGATGTTTTTCAAAGAACTTGTTTATGTCTATTAGACACATGAAAAAAGAAATACCAGGTTCCCATTATTTCTCTTTCTTTGCACTGAGCAATTTACTTACACAAACCTGTTTACATTTTTGCAGGACTTCTCACTTCTTCTGAACATGCAAAATGCACATTTATTATTTATTATTAGATTTGTTTGCCTCTCTCTCTGTGCCCACATACTGTATTTGGTGCAGCTAATTCTCAATAAAACTGTTTTGATTTATATATTTTACTGTTTCTGTTGTCAGACAACGGAATGAATATGAAATAGTGATTGAAATGCGACCCATTAAGACTACATAACCAGCTCCCTTACAAGATGTTAATCTGCAGTCTCAGTAACTAAATAAGGTTTGGGCAAACCCTAAAGATTTGTTGCTAGGCGCTTTTTGAAGAGGGGGGAAAAAAAAGTTGCTAAAGGGGTCTGCAAAGTCGCTAAGTTGGCAACACTGTGCATCTCCATTTCTCCAACTACTGGCTTTGCCACGGGTCAAACAGAAAATGCGCGCTGCGTTAATCGGTTGTTAACATAATTAGTGCCGTTAAAATGAATTTGCGTTAACGCGCTATTTACTTTGAGAGCACTTATATATATAATGGGGAGGGGTAGGGGACATTTTTAAAGTATAAAATTACATGGTTTATAGTTCAAATACAGTTTTTCATAAAAGCAAAAGATCTTATAAAAACATCTTATTCTGATGAAATGTATGGGTCTGCAAGACTAAGGTGATTCTTAGATCCCTAAAGATTAAAGGCATTAGTAGTGCAGGGATTAGTAGAATGGGTCTGTCTGATGTTTTTGAAATATGCCATCATTTTCAAGTCTTTTTTTTCCTGTTGAGCAAAGAAGTGAAGTGAAAGAGAAGTGAAACATTTTCTTTTGTACAGAACCTAACTGCGTATTCAGTTTAAACCAGTTTAGGTTAAAATCTTGTAATCAGCTGTTCTGCACCATGACCTCCTGGTCAGCAGGGGGCAGTATTTCACAGCTAGTGTAATTCAACTGAGTATTTTGAGGAGGCGACAATAAAGAAATTAAGAAAAATTAACAAAAATTTAGCATTGTCATTGTCTTAAGCCATATTGATAAAATGAAGGAACCTTTATAGACTTTTGAGGTTCCTTCAGTTCTAGGGGGAGGGCTCTCTTTCTCTCTCTCTCTCTCTCTCTCTCTCTCACTCTCACACATGGGCGTGAGACAAAAAGTTGTGTCCCTCCAAAACAACAGAGGAACAACAATCACTAGGGACAGGAAACTGTGCCACCCTTCCAGGTCCGCTGGAGAGAGAGAGAGAGAGAGAGAGAGAAACTGAAGGGAGGGATCAGGGGCCTTTTATTGGAGCTGGGAACCAGAGAGTAGCAAATAACAGAGATCAGGTTGCACGTTTCAACAAAAGGCACAGAGCCACCTGAAGGAGAGAGAGGCAGTCCTGCACCTGAGGTAGAGTATGCGTTTAACATTATAAACTTGCAGAAAGAGCGAGAAAGAGAGAGAGACACAGGCAGTGGATGACCAAAACCAAAGTGTCAGTTTGCCTCCCCTTCTGCTCTTTAATGTATGTGTGTGTAGTTAGTCTTGGCGCTGTGTTCATGCAGGATTCACTCACATGTGTATTTGTGTGTGTTTAGGATAATGTGGCGCTCTTCCTGAAGGGTTGTTTGGAGTTAGGTTTGAAGAGCTCTCAGCTATTTGATCCTGGAGATCTACAAGACACCTCTGCACGCTCTAACAAGTAAGATCAACCACTCATTACACTGTCATTGTGTGTATACGATCATGTTCTTGTTTACTTAGAAACACTGTATTTTTGCTCTAATTTCTGACATTGCAATATGTTACTTGAACAGTTGAGTTCTATAAATATTTCCAAATAATTTGGTTGGCAGTGGAAAAACTGTTAAGTTTGCTGTATAGATTTATTTGAGTAACACCTGTCTTCCATGAGTATTTTAACCGTTGTAGTTTATATAGTGGCTTATACACTTTGATATAACTATACAAAATTAATCTATATGACGGCACCAACACTATCAGATTATAACCATATTTAAACCAAATTAAGCTGAATTGGCACTGTTGTCTTCTGTAGAGCTGCTTTACATTACATTGTTAATTATCTCCAATTTTGTCCCACTGACTCGCGCTCAATAATGACATTGCTGCCTTTTGTAGATCTGTCAATAACTTCTCATTGTCAATTAGGGCTGCACAATAATGGTTAATTTTTTATTATTTTGGTAAAAAAATAAGAGGTTGTTTGACTATATGTCAGATATCAGAGATGGTAAGTAGGGCGGGTAGGTAGCCAAGTAAGTTGCATGGAAGTAACAACAAGACCAGACAAAGGAGGAGTGCACAGTGAGGGCTTATAAAGGGTGACTTGGTTAGTTTAGGCAGGTACAGTGAATCAGAATTCTGGGGATTGTGAATGAGTGGGGGAGCTGCAGGATCTGGCGTGGCTGGTGACTCCGTGACACTTACCAGATTACTGAGTGCACTGTTGGTTCTCACATTTCTATTCATGTTTTTCTAAAAATGTATTACTGCTTTTATGTTAAAGACTCTACAGTATAATAGGATTACAGAATAAATGCTATATAAAGTATTTATCTGTTAATTAAGTTTAAGTAAGTTAAAATAAATTTTTCCATATATATATATATATATATATATATATATATATATATATATATATATATATATATATATATATATATATAGGTTTTACAATGTGTGCATAATTAAGTCGATATTCTGATTCTTTTCCAAGCACATTTTACCATTTCCAAACCACTCTCAAACTGTCCATAAAAACTGTCCATCTATTTCATGACTAAAGATGAACAGTGCACATATATAAACTTCAAAATGATTATCAGTAGAAAAGTTATTAATATTATCATGGTGTTGTTACACACTGATGTTCCCTATTAAAAGCTACTCTCGATGCTGCGTATCAAATGCTTATGGGAATGAGAATACCAACGCTGCCTCACTGGAAATGTCTGGACCCCTCAAGGTTGTGTAGTGTATGCGCACAAGCATTGAAGAGGTCTCAGTCATGACTCTAGGATGTTGACTCAAGGACACGTGAGCCTGGAGTAACATGGACATCCAAACTATAGAATCTGACAAATGTGTGCGGAGAGGACCTGCCTGCCGCATCACACACTTGCTGCAAGGGGACACCTCTTGCCAAAGCCGTTGAAGATGCAACCCCCCTGGTTGAAAGGGCCCTAATTCCTAGAGGTCGAAGCTTGACCACGAGCCTCGTAGGCTAGGGTGATAGCTTCCCTCACCCAATGTGACATAGCATGCTTAGTGGCAACGTACAGAACACAGTAAGTGAAGTCTTTCTTGCTCCGGTGTCGTGAACGGCGGAGGGGAGAAGGCTTCAAGAACGACTGGATTTATGGTCGAGAATGGAACTTTTGGAAGATAATTAGTGTAATGCTTTATTACATTTATTTTAATTATAAGCTATTATTTCAGCTTTTAGGGAATCGAATCGTAAGGATTCAATATTGACTTGATTAATTGATATTAAACAAAAACGTATAATTTATACTTTATCAACGATACCTTAGGGCTGCTCGATTATGACAAAAATCATAATCATGATTATCTTGGTCAGTATTGTAATCACGATTATTTAAAACGATTATTAGTGGGCCATATGACCAAAACTTTATATGAAAGATTTAAAGATCGTGATATATATCAAATATATATTTTCTGTAAATAAGGTTGCTATGACATCTACATTTTAGAGACCAGCGAAATGTCACAATTCTCAGTACCACAGTAGAATACCAGAGTAACTAATATTAGTTAAAAACAACAACAAAAAAGGTCCTCAAAATTGAAAATAATTAAACTGCCTGTAATAAAAAAAGCAAAGGAATTCAATGCCAGTAATAAAAAACAAAATAATAGAATAGAATAAAAAAGACACAAATGAAACAAACTGTGCTTTAATTTTTTTAATGCAATGTAGCTATTCAGTTAACAGCCTACTAGAGAAATTGAATAACCTAATGTAAAATAAAACAGCATAGTCTTCACTGTAAGAATTAAACTTCATTTGTTTCTTATTAAAGCTATAAAAGTAGTCAAGAGCAGTGAGTGATTTTGAATTTGTCTTTTGTTGTTTGATTATTAATATAAAGCACACAGTCGGCAGCAGGAATATAGCCCGATGTCAGTTTAAGAGCCGCACGGATCCAATTTACTGTTACACAAGTATTTACATTCTCAACTCTTTACGCTCTTTTATTACATAACAGACGAGGGTTTACATGAATAATCACTAAGCGCCGCATTTTGACACATTTTTGTGAGTATTTGACCGTTTAGGCGTTAAAAGATGACTTTACATGTCTGTGTTGTGTTCTGTCAGTAATGTTCCTGAGGAAGCGCATGTTCTCTGTCACGCTTTTAAAAGCAAAAATAAATCTAATCAACTTAAATAAATCAAGCACGTCCCATTTAGCAAAAGTCTCGTTACATGATTCTACTGATTTGCACGGGAAATTGGCCTTTTATGGAGGAACAAAAGGGCACCGCTGGAAAGGGGGCGGAATGGGGCGCATTAATCTCGATTACTGTATTTTCATAATCGTTGGAGGCCGAAATCGAAACTGAATTTCGATTAATTAGACAGCCCTACAATACCTCATTAACGACTCGTCCAGCAAGCATTAAAATCAGTATATCTTAACAATTCTGTTTATTGCGTGGCCACGATAATAATACAGAATTGGTTGGGTACATTTCTGCGCACAGGTAGCAGGCTCTGGGCAAAGTTTTGACATGAATATTACACAACAGAAGACAGAAGCTTTCTTTATAAATGAATCAAAGTTTATTGGCTACTGTTACTCTATAATACAACTAAGCTAAATAAAACCAAACACACACATACACACATATAGGCAATGGATTGTTTCGATTTGATGACAGTTAAAGTATAGCACTATTTGCTGTTTCAAAAGGCATACCAGGTGCAAATCACGAACAGAGAACTTTATCTTTACTTTTAAAGATGAATGCAGCCAGCTTCAGTAAGATATGAAGATAGTTGTACTTGCTTTTAGTTGTTTCGTTCCTTTCCGGGTTGAGGGAAATCCCGGCTGCGGATTGGCTGCTGAAGTCGTCGTTGCGTGATATCACTGGGGAAACCCTAATGCGACTGGTTGGTTTCCTGGTGATGCAAGAGTGGCGACGCTTTGAAGTTCGTTAGAGTTCTTGGCTTCAGGTGTTAGAGTTTCTTTGTTCGTAACTTTGACGAAGTGGGTTGAGTCTGGGTGATCAGCCGGGTGGTAGTCTGTGAGCGCTAAACTCAAAACCCAGCAAGCAGAGCTGGGTATCCGATTTTTAACGGGCTGATTTCAGTACGCCCACTAGAGGTTTCTCCCAATCTGATTGTGCCTATAGGGCGGCGCCTCACCCCGCACGGCTTCTTTCAATGCATACATTATCTGTTATTTTGTCACATGAAGAAAATATCGAAAGCAGATTTCTGTGTTGTAATCATACATTATGATGATAAAAGTTAACTTTCATCCGCATCAACTTCTTGCCAATGAAATCGGCTCTCGTTCAACATCAAACATTAGGTATTTGGCATTCACAAAGCAAATACCTTAATTTTATATACTACATGGCTAAGGAATCAATTAAAACATCCTACATTCTAAATAATCACACCAAGCATATGTGACCTGTTTACAGGGTAAGTTTATTTTATTACATCAAAAGATTACAAAACTACCATCGGTTCCAATATTATTACAGCTTATAAATGACATAAAATACAACCTGCATATATATATTGTCTCTCGAGTAAATATTGCTTTAATAGCAACAGCAATTATAATTTGTCCTTTTGGAATACTTTATAAAGGTTTGATTTTCTTTGTTCTGTCAAAGAGAAGAAAAGGCACATTTCTTGGAATGTAGACAGAGAAACAGGAGGTGTATCTGTGGAACTTCAATGCTCAGTCTCGTCATAGACCCGTCTTCCCCTTGTAGATAAAATCATTGAATTACGTGTTAGGGGTCAGGAGATCATGTCCAGATCCAGAGGTCTTTGTCCTGTTTCTGGTTGAATTATGTTTAAGTGATAAGAAACCACAGTGAGGTCCTGTTCTTAAATACATCCAGACGTTTTCCTCAAATTTCTCCTTGTTTTTAGAGGTCTCCTGAGATAAGGAGAGCAGGGCATGAAGCTGGTCAGAAAATTGGGCGCAGTGCTTGTCGTTTATTAATTTTATTACTTGCAGATGGTCAAGAGCAGATTTCTTAACTTCTGCAAAGGAATGTGTCATCTTGAAATTATTTTGTGTATAGTTCAATAAAGTTCTACATTAGAGTGAGGATGCAAAATAGCTTTGACCAGCCCAGGGGCAAAGTCAAGGCAGGATGGCGAGACTGACAGAGCCTGCACATCCACAATTCTCTTCACAGAAGTAATGGCCATTAAAAAAACATCTTTAGAGTCAGAAACCTTAAATTGCTTAGCTCCCCGAATAAAGTGGGCAACTAGAGGGTGCTTTCCCACAGAACCCCCATTAATCAGAACATGGCAAGCCGAAATGGTGGCCACATAGACTCTGAGAGTAACAGTCAAGTCAAGTCAAGTCAGTATTATTTGTATAGCACTTTTAACAATGCATATTGTGTCAAAGCAGCTTTACATCGGCTTGATTTAACACTGGGTGGCTTTATATCAGCTTTACAGTATTTAGAGGGGGAAATAGTTTGTCGAAATAGTGTCATTCTCCTCTGGCCAGACAAAATCAGCAGTTTAAATCTAGGCTAAAGCAGAATCAGATTGTGCAAAGGACTCATCTGGTTCCTGTGGTCTTGTCCCGATGGCCGTCTTGGAGACAGGGTCTCCACTGGGGATCAGTCTCTGGGGCTCATCTAGGTGTCCTGGCAGTAGAGGTCATCTCTAGGTGCTGATCCACCATCTGATCTGGATATGGACTGGATCCGGGTGGCTGCAGTGACCATCTGATCTGGATACAGTCTGGATCTGGGTGGCTATGGTGACCTCGGAATAAGAAAGAAACAGACTAATATTAGCGTAGATGCCATTCTTCTAACGATGTAACAAGTACATTGGGTGTTTTGGGAAGTGTTCCCAGTTCCTGGTAGGGCAGTCGTGGCCTAATGGATAGAGAGCTGGACTTGTAACCTGAAAGTCGTTGGTTCGAGTCTGAGGTCCAGCAGGGATTGTAGGTGGGGGAGTGAATAACCAACACTCTCTCCACCCTCAATACCACGACTGAGGTGAGACCCTTGAGCAAGGCACCGAACCCACCCCCAACTGCTCCCCGGGCACCGCAGCTATGGCTGCCCACTGCTCTGGGTGTATGTTCACTACTGTGTATACACTTGGATGGGTTAAATGCAGAGCACAAATTCCAACTATGGGTCAACATACTTGGCCACACGCCACTTCCCTTTTCCTTTTCCCCCTTTCCGGTTGACCTAATTAATGCAGCCTAGCAATCCTATAATAGTGAAGGACTATAATGCGATAAGAGCTCACTCAAATACTGAGGTTCCAAACCATTCAGGGCCTTATAGGTAATTAGCAAGATCTTAAAATGATGTTTAATAGATTGTATGAATTAATGTTTTTGCATTTGACATTGAGAGCATTGGTCGTAATTTAGATATATTTTTAAGATGGAAAAATGCAGTATTACAAATGCTAGAAACATGTTTTTCAAAGGAAAGATCTCTATCAAAAAGTACACCTAGGTTCCTAGCTGATGATGAAGAATTTACAGAGCAGCCATAAAGTATTAGACAGTGATCTAGTTTATTACATGCAAAAGTTTTTGGTCCAATAATTAACACCTCTGTTTTTTCCCAATTTAGCAGTAAGAAATTGCTAGTCATCCAGTTTTTGATAACTATACATTTCCTTAGTTTTGCAAATTGGTATGTTTCATCAGGTCGGAAAGAAATATAGAGCTGAGTATCATCAACCTAACAGTGAAAGCTAACACCATGTTTCCTAATGATATCTCCCAAGGGTAACATGTAAAGCGTGAAAAGTAAGGGGCCAAGTACTGAGCCTTGAGGTACTCCATACTGCACTTGTGATTGGTATGATACCTCTTCATTTACTCCCACAAATTGATGGCGGTCAGATAATTACGATTTAAACCATGCCAGTGCACTTCCTCTAATGCCAACATAATTTTGTAGTCTATTTAAAAGAATGTTGTGGTCGATAGTGTCAAACACGGCGCTAAAATCCAGTAGCACTAATAGAGATATACAACCACGATAAGATGATAAAAGCAAGTCGTTTGTAACTCTAATGAGAGCAGTCTCAGTACTATGATATGGTCTAAAACCTGACTGGAAATCCTCACATATATCATTTTTCTCTAAGAAGGAACATAGTTGTCATGATGCTACCTTTTCTAATATCTTTGACAAAAAAGGGAGATTCGAGATCAGTCTGTAATTAATTATTTGGGATCAAGTTGTAGTTTTTTAATGACATGCTTAATAACAGCCAGTTTAAAGGTTTTTGGGACATATCCTAATGACAATGATGAGTTAATAATATTCAGAAGAGGATCTATTACTTCTGGAAGCACCTCGTTTAGGAGCTTAGATGGAACAGGGTCTAAAATACAGGTTGTTGGTTTAGATGATTTAACAAGTTTATACAATTCCTCATTTCCAATAGAAGAGATTGAGTGAAATTGTTCCTCAGGGGGTCTATAGTGCACTATCTGATGCAATACTGTGGCTGACAGCTGCATGGTTACAATTTTATCTCTAATAGTTTCTACGTTGGAAGTAAAGTAGTTCTTAAAGTCAGTACTACTGTGCTGCTGGGTAATGTCTGCACCTGCTGATGTTATATTGTTTGTTAATTTAGCCACTGTATTAAATAAATACTTGGGGTTGTGTTTGTTTTCTTCTAAAAGAGACTTAAAGTAAGCAGATCTAGCAGTTTTTAATGCTTTTCTGTAGGATATGGTACTTTCCCGCCAAGCAATACAAAATACCTCTAATTTTGTTTTTCCCCAGCTGCGCTCCATTTTCCGGGGTGCTCTCTTTAGGGCCTGAGTGTGCTCATTATACCACGGTGTTGGACTCTTTTCCTTAAGCGTAAAGGAACAACTGTATCTAAAGTGCTAGAAAAGTGAGAGTCAATAGTTTCTGTTACATCATCAAGTTGTTCTGAGCAATTGGATATGCTGAGGAATTGAGATAACTCCGGAAGATCATTTATAAAGTAGTCGTTTGTGGTAGAAGTGATGGTTCTACCATACTTGTAACAAGGAGTTGGATTTACAGCTTTAGCTATATTGAATATACATGAAACTAGATAATGATCTGAGATATCATCGCTCTCCTGCAATATTTCAACGCCACTGACATCAATTCCATGTGACAGTATTAAATCTAGAGTATGATTTCGACAATGAGTAGGTCCTGAAACGTGTTGTTTAACACCAATGGAGTTTAGAATGTCTATAAATGCTGATCCCAACGAATCTTTTTCATTATCAACATGGATATTAAAATCACCAGCAATTAGGATGTTATCTGCAGCCAGCACTACCTCAGATAGAAAATCAGCAGGACATGTGCCTGAGGACAGTTTCTCTTGCAGGCACTCCAGCACTGAAACAACTTGGCAGTGAACTGGGTCTGCATGATGTGCCATACACCAATTTTCTAAAACGCGCCTTGTGAGGGAGCCCAGCACTTAGAATAGCTTCTACTACATCGGCTGGAAGCCCAGCATCTCTTAGTTGGTCCCCCTCAGGGGCCAGACATGAAGGTTCCAGAGCTCCGGGTGGTCCGATGTGTGAGACCCAGAAATACTTCCAAGTGCTCCTCGAAGGAATGGTTCCACTGCTCCAGGCAGAACAGGTTGATGGCAGCAAAGTGATCCATGAAAGAAAACAAAACACTGGCAAAAATGGGAAAATAAACGGGTTAAACACAATGGGTACTGTCTTTTTTTGTGGTCGCTTATTCTTTCAAGCTGCTGATACATAGAACACAACTGCACGAAAAAGAGAGATTTCAATAGGGTATTTCACAAAACTGAGAAGAATAGGTAATCCACAAACCGTCAACATGATGTTCAAACAATAACCGACCAGCTCAAACTGAACAGACAGGAACTTAAATACACAGGCAAATGAGGATAATTAACAAGACAGGTGAACTAACTAATGTAATCAAAGGGGAGACAGAAACTAGGTCAAAGAATTGGACAGGCAACCAAAGTCCAAACAGGGTGATGGTGTGACATTGGCATGCTTAGTTAGACAGATAACTTCTGCCATCATTGTCAACTTGATTGCACAGACACAATTAGAAGAGAACAGAAATGAGCTTGATGACATCACTGAATCAACAATGAACTGACTCTTACTGGAAAATTTACTGTTTACTACTGTCCTCTTTATAGAGCTGCTTTACAGCAGAATTATTTTTTTTTTCCATTAATGGCACACTATTTTCCTTTTTAACACTGTAAAGCTGCTACAATCTGTATTGTATGAAGTGCTATATAATAAAGGTGATTTGACTTGACAAATAAAGTTTTTAAAAAAGTTTTATAAAATGATAAACCTTTTTAAACCATTCTATCAGCTGGTTAAAATTTACAAACAGTGCATACAAATATTTGATTTTTGAACTGACAAAAACGGCATACAGGCTGAATAAAAAATTTAACTTTCTGAAAATCCACTCTCTGACAGTAGTTGGTGCTTATGGAACAGCAGAAATAGATCTGTTTCTCTCAACATCACTCAAAGACTTTGAAGACTTTCTTCAGAAAAACTTCAATAGCATCTTTTCTCTTCATCTTACGTCCATGACTATTTTTTTCCACTTCTTTTCACTTTATCTCCATCTCTGGTTACCTAACGTAACCTTGGTTCCCTGAGAGGAGAGAACAAGACATTGCGTCATAGTTGACGGTTTGGGGGTTCCCCTCCTTCCTTGAATCTGAAAATTCACCCACCTGTGGCGTTCAAGTTGGCAAAATAGAGGCGGTCTCCCCCATTCTAGAAGGTGGCATTGGATACCATTGCCTCGGATGTGCTCTAGCCACTCACTCATTCATGCAATATAAGCAGCCCCCCATCTTAGTGCACCAGTCTGTCCTGTATAACACTCTGGGGTCGACAGTATCGCCGGCGATACCAGCTCGGATTTTTTAAGACAAGTTCAAGATTCAAGATTTTTATTTGTCACATATACAGAGTATAACCGGCAGTGAAATGTAGGTCAGGTCCGCTCCAAGGACAGTGCAATTATAAGTATACAAATATTAAGAAAAAGAAAAGTAGAAAAAATAAAATGAAATAAAATAAAGATAAAAAATATAAATATAAATGTGCAGTTCAGTATGTTGTTGACTTAGATAATAATAAGAGGAATGTTCAAAAAGTTGTACAGGGTATGTAAATAGCAGCAATATGAGGTAGAAACAATTCTGAAGCTTATTGGTATAGTGATATTTACATGGAGTCATGTGATGTTCTGACACAGCGTTAGAGTTTAGGAGCTTGATGGCCTGGGGGAAGAAGCTCCTTCTAAGTCTCTCAGTTTTTGCCATCAGGCTACGGAAGCGCTTACCAGATGGAAGCAAAGTGAATAGATGGTTACCAGGGTGATTTGAGTCCTTGATGATTTTAACAGCTCTACTTTTGCAGCGTTTGAGGTAGATGTCCTGCAGAGAGGGGAGAGCAGACCCTGAGATGCGCTCAGCTAGGCGCACACTGCTACGATAGTACAAAGCATGCCTGAGTCTATAAAACCTAAATATATATATACATTATATATATTAGGGATGCACGATATGAAAAATTTTAACCGATACGATAACCGATAATTAAGTCCTTCTCATGGCTGATACCAATACCGATAAATTCATATTTTTATATTATCATTTTCATATAATCTGCAGTTTGTGCACCCAGGAGAATACAAAATCTAAGATTCACTGATTAAACTGATATTTTAGTAGCTCTGGCCTAACTATAGCAAACATCAGTCCTGACTCTTCAAATGTTTTTTATTTTTTGTGTAAGGCACCACAATACTTTGTAACAGAAATGGTTTAACAGAATTATGACAGAACTATGGTTTATCTGCAATTAACAACTCATTAACAACAAATTTATATTCAAATATTTCATGCATAAAGAAATGCATCCATTCATTGTTTTTAGTGCACGAGGATGAGAAGTTATATAGTCTTTAAGCAGTATTGGGAGTAAGGCGTTTCAAAAGTAATGCATTACAGTAACGTATTACTTTCTGCTGTAACGCAGTAGTGTAAGGCATTACTAATTAATTTTCAGTAATATTTTACTTGGTACATGTTCAGTAACGCTTGCATTACAACACACTTTTAGCCCCCAATTATTATTATTATTTTTTAAAATTTAATTTAAAGTCGGGCTCCTACTTTTTTATGTCCCTAGGGCCGGGCTTCGGGCCAATATTAACGTCATAGTTCAGACGCGGGCCGGGCCTCGGGCCTGTTTTAGGCTTCTCCTTATCTTTATATTTTAGACATCCATCAATTATTGATGAAAAAAAATTGCCGCGCTGGTGGAAACAACATTAGTCCGTGCTGCCGCGACTGTCAAGAACAGCTTGACGGTGTTTAGTGTCTCGCAGCAGCAGCGAGGCATCAGCACAGCTGAAGAGTTCTGCCTTCAAATACACGCAATAAAGCAAAAGCCCCAGTAAAAGTAATTACCATGAATGTGTCCGGGGGGAAATAGTAAGGATTCGCCATCTCCTCGTTAGACGAAGTGAATCTTCACGGATAACGATTATATTAAATAGTTTTTGTTTTCGTTTTTATTTATTTCGTTAAGTAGCAATTTATTTCTATAGATATATTTATCATGTCTGTGAGGCATGTATTCACTGTATTTCGGTTCATTTTTGTGAAGCGCTCCTGTTCAAGATAAAAGGACGTTTTGTTGATATTGTGAGTGCACACAAATAAAAGTAGACCCTTTACAGTTCAGAATGATGTATTACTCTTACCTTTATGAGCAAAAATTATGGCTTAAGTTGTTTCCATTGAAAAAAAAATTACAATTGATTGCTCTGGTGCCTCCATGTCCTGCACTTTAGCTTCCACTCTCTGCACAAACTACTGGATGCAGCTTAACGTTTAAGCATTGTTATATGCTTGACCTGTTTTATTATATCTATAGATTTTATTTTAGGCAAGTCATGATGATTTGAGAAGGCTAAATTGATCAAACATAAGCTATGATCCGCCTGCCGGTCTGCCGCTTGGTCGTTACTTTAAGAAAGAAAAAACTTATTTAATTAACAAAAAATGCTCCAAACGTTTTTTTCTAAGTGAACTTAATAAAAAGCCAGAACGAAATATAAACACTTTGCCATTAGGGCAGGGCTCTAGTACATTTAGTCATTTTAGAATGTTAAGTTCTACTTCTGTAGATATTTTGGTGAAAGTAACTCAAAGGTAATACAGGAGTCATGTAACGCATTACAATTCTGAGACAGTAATATTGTAAGGTAAGGAATTACTTTAAATAACAGTAACAAGTAATCTGTAATGTATTACAGTTTGGAAGTAACTTGCACAACACTGTCTTTAAGTCACGTGTTTTCAAATACATTATAAAAAAAATGCATTGACATTTCTCAGCCTTGAAAAAAAATGTGAAACAAAAGTGCATGCTCAGCAAAAATAAAGTGCATCCTCATACCAAGGTTGTTAAGTCGCAACACCGATTATCACTTGCCCACCGCAGCACCGTCCCTCACTGTCATTTAGATTTTTTTAATAGTAATAAAAATCATTTCGTTCAGTTAGAGAACAGACACTACAATTAAAACTGAACGCGGCTGCTCAATGCAGCACACCAATCGAACGACAGTCGTGCATCACAAATCAGATTTAATTTATCACCTGAGGAGAGTGAGTCGAGCTGACTGACAAGACTGAGGTGAAAAAGACAAGACGATGGCAGAAGAGTTATAAAACTAAATGTAAAAGCGCCTGTTTTAAAAATATTTTTGGATTTTGAAAAGCCTGTTGACCTGCCATTTATCTAAGGTGATATTGGAAGGTTTATTTTATTTTATTTTTTTTAAACATTCGTTTCTCATTTAGCCTATTTGGTTCCACAGTATTTGCTGATTTTTATTTTATTTAAACTGTGATATTTTTCCCATTATTTTACATCAAGGTGTATGCAGTCCGTGCCTCAAAACTTTCCATCTCACTAATAAACTTTCTACGTTTTATAATTATTTGTTCCTCAGTCTTTACTGATTTTCAGTTTTGTATAGGCCTACCATGCATATTTAAAATTTGTAAGTTATCTGTTACTTTATATTAGGCATATAGCATGGTGCATTTTTATTCGTTTTGTTAATAAAAGTTAGCTTTATGTTATATGTTGTATTTTGTTGTTGCTTGAATTGAATTCAAGCAATTGATGCGGAATTGCCGTTAATTTAAAAGTGAAAATAAAATACGCACAGTGCTTTTACAAGCTATTTAAGCAAAGGAAAGTGAGAAAACTAAAGCGAACTAAAAACAAACAACTGCTTGACACCGAATTGCCACTAATTTGAAAGTAAAGTGATACTTTTTTGGGGTTCATTGATAAATAAAAAGTTTAAAAGAAAAGCATTTATTCAAAGTAGAGATGTTTTCTAACAATATCAATCTTTACTATCACTGTTTCCATCAATTTAACAAATCCTTGCTGAATAAAAACTAATTTATTTAAAAAAATAAAATACTGACCTCAAGCTTTTGAACGATAGTGTATATTGTTACAAAAGTTATATTTTAAATAAATGCTGTTCTTATTTAACTTTTTATTCATCGAAGAATCCTGAAAAAAGTATCACAGGTTTTCAAAATTATTAATTAAATTAAATTAATAAAGTATATTAAAATTTGATTTGATCAAATAAATGCAGGCTTGATGACTAAGTGACTTCTTGCAAAAATATAAAATATTAATGTATCCAATCTTTTGACCTATATTTTTTTCCCCCCTCATATTGCCCCTTTTTTACATTTGAGCCCCTGCCCCTGAGGAACTCTCTGCACATCCCTGCTTACATCACATGTGTTTTTTGTGCATGAGGAATCAGCCAATCTAAAACTGATGTCTAGACTTCATCTTGCACTGTTGTAGCCCCACCGAGATGGTGATGACTGACTGGGTGCTGCTGCCTTCTTGTTTCATCTACACGAGATTGTCCCTGCAATGAGCTTCACTTTTTTATGCGTTCACTAGCATATGCGTACAGTGAGCACAACACGAATTTTGTCATCAGAATAGTACTGTTATGGTACGTAGTCGGACACCAAGGTAAGTGATTAACACACAGTGACTTTATTGATTGGCTTAGTGCAGAGAACAGTGCAGCAGGTGTCGAAGGGTGAGTGCTCTTCTTATATATGTTGGTGATGGCAGTGGAAAAGGCACTGAATGGAATCCGTGTGCTTTTCAGGAGTTTGGAGCTGGGCAGACGTGGAGGACCGGAGGCTGACCACAGCGGGAGGCAATCTGCACAGAAGATTACAATGGAGCGGAGAACAGAAGATAAGTATGTCAGAATGGTAAGAGAGATTATACTCATCGAGCATTGCTTGGTTGCATTGGAGTCCATGTTGCATAAACGAGATCGGACGATGAAGTGACTGTGGTGAGTGCCTTTATAGTGCTCTTGATGAGGGTGATGATGAGGTGCAGGTGCGCGTGGTTAGAATTCAGGTGATGCAGATCTTGATAGTTGGCTGGGTGGAGAGCCTGGCCGTGCTGTTACAGTACCCCCCTCTCCACGGCCCGCTCCCGAGGGCCGACCCCGGCGTCGTGGTGGCCTACCCTGACCCCGTGGGGCTGGAAGTTCTGGATGAGCGGTATGGAAGTCCTCCAGGAGTGACGGGTCAAGGACATCCTCTCTTAGCACCCATGAGCGTTCTTCGGGGCCGTAGCCTTCCCAATCAACTAAGTATTCTAGCTTACCACCACGGCGCCGGGAATGCAGGATCTCTCGGACCTTGTAGATGGCACCATCCTCCACGATGAGAGGGAGAGGGTGTTCCTCGACCGGACCAGGCTCTGGGGAAACAGAAGGTAAAAAGGGTTTTAGTAGTGAGACGTGGAAAGTTGGATGGATCTTGTATTGTGGAGGTAATTGGAGTTTGTAGGTGACTGGATTGATCTGTTCGAGAATGACAAAGGGGCCAACGAATCTGGGACTCAACTTCCGGCTAGGCAGGCGCAGTCTGATGTCCCGGGTAGACAGCCATACCTTCTGTCCAGGATGGTAAATGGGAGTGGCTGAGCGTCGGGCGTCCGCTGTAATCTTCTGCCTGCGCACTGCCTGCTGTAGCTGATGGTGTGCAGCGTCCCAGACTCTCTCGCTCTCCCGGAACCAGTAATCGACCGCGGGGACATCGGAGGGTTCTCCTGACCATGGAAATAGGGGGGGCTGGAAACCGAAACTGATTCCAGGAGTTCTGGCGGCTATGGCAGAAGGTTCTCAGGAAGCGACCAATTTCCTGGATGATATCCGGAGGTAAGACTTACGGTCACACCTAGGAGGGAGAAGAATGCTTTCCAAACCCTTGAGATGAATTGAGGACCTCTGTCCGATACTATGTCCTCCGGGATGCCGTAGTATCTGAAAACATGATTGAATAAGAGTTCAGCAGTTTGAAGGGCTGTGGGAAGCCCTGAGAGCGGGATGAGACGGCAGAATTTGGAGAAGCGATCCACAATGACCAGTATGCAAGTGAAGTTATCAGAGGCAGGTAGATCTGTAATGAAGTCCACTCCTAGGTGTGACCAAGGGCGGTTAGGTATGGGTAGTGGGAAAAGTTTACCGGCTGGAAGATGACGGGAGCTCTTAGATATGGCACAGTCCGGACAGCCCTGAACAAACCTTCTCAAGTCCCTGGCCATGCTGGGCCACCAGAAGCGGTCTTGTAGCAACGAGAGAGTAGCATTGGCCCCTGGGTGGCCAGTACCGAGGGATGTGTGAGTGGAGTGGATGAGCGGGATACGTTGGGTCCTGGGAATATACTGGTGGTCAGGAGGACAGCCCGGCGGATTGGCTGGAGGAGTGGCGGAGGCCACTGGTGGAGAGGACCATTGGATAGGGCTAGCAACTATTTCAGTAGGCAGGATACTCTCTGGTTCTTTCGGACTCTCCACGGGAGAATAGACTTGTGATAGTGCGTCTGCCTTCAAATTACGGGGACCTGGGCGATAGGAGATCTTAAAGTTAAAACGAGTAAAGAATAAAGCCCATCTGGCCTGGCGAGGGTTCAGTCGTTTAGCATCCCGTAAGTACTGGAGGTTTTTGTGGTCTGTTTGCACCAGAAAGGGATGTATGGCCCCCTCCAACCAATGCCTCCATTCCTCCAGGGCGAGTTTGATGGCTAGTAACTCACGGTTCCCGATATCGTAGTTCCTTTCCGCCGGGCTGAGCTTACGGGAAAAGAAGGCACATGGATGGAGTTTGGGAGGCGTCCTCTGCTGCTGCGAAAGGACCGCACCTACTCCTGTGGTCGAGGCATCAACCTCCACGACGAAAGGTAAGTCAGGATTGGGATGGATCAGGAGAGGTGCGGAGGTGAAGGCTTCTTTCAAGTTCTGGAAGGCTTTGGTGGCGTTAGCGTTCCAGGTTAATGTCTTGGTTCCCCCCTTGAGTAGATCAGTGAGTGGTCTGGAGACGGTACTGTAATTGGCGATGAAACGACGGTAGAAATTAGAAAATCTGAGGAAACGCTGGAGTTCTTTGATGGTGGTGGGTTGTGGCCAGGAAGTAATGGCTTCCACCTACCTCTTGTCCATGCGGATGCCACAACTGTCAATGATATACCTGAGGAAATGAACTGAGGACTGATGAAAGGTGCATTTTTCGGCTTTGAGGTAGAGTTGGTATTTCCGGAGTTGCTGGAGGACCTCCGCAACGTGTTGGCGATGTTCGGCCAGGCTCCGGGAGTAGATCAATATGTCGTCTATGTAGACGATGACGAATCGATGGAGGAACTCCCGGAGCACCTCATTCATAAATCCCTGGAAGACGGAGGGGGCGTTGACTAGCCCATAGGGCATAACCTTATATTCATAATGGCCGGTGGGTGTGACAAAGGCGGTCTTCCATTCATCCCCCTCCCGGATTCGAATGAGGTTGTAAGCGCTGCGGAGGTCCAACTTGGTGAAGATGGTGGCACCGCGTAGTTGTTCCAAGGCAGCTGGTACAAGAGGAAGGGGATAACGGTATTTTATGGTTATATCATTGAGCTTCTGGTAGTCTATGCAGGGACGAAGACCTCCATCCTTTTTAGCCACAAAGAAAAAGCTGGAAGCAGCAGGGGAGGTAGATGGAGTAATATATCCTTGCCTTAGGGCCTCCTCAATGTACTCCTCCATGGCCTTCTGTTCTGGTAGTGAAAGCGGATAAATCCTACCCCGTGGTACTGGCTCACCTGGTTCAAGGTCGATAGCACAGTCCCATGGCCGGTGCGGTGGTAGTTGGGAGGCCCTTTTAGGGCAAAAGACATCACAGAATTGGGAGTAATCAGCAGGAATATCGACAGATTGCTGAGCGACAGGGCTTTCTATGGTGGTGGCTTGGAGCGGCAAGACAATAGGGGTCTTGGAAGCGGGTTTAGGCAGATGTGGAAAGCATTGAGGGAAGCAGCAATTACCCCACTTTAAAACGTCTCCGTTGTGCCATGACAGGGTCGGCTCGTGTTGGTCCAGCCAGGGGAGACCCAAAATGATGTCCACTCTAGATTCCTCTAGAACCAAAAGATGAATCTCCTCCTGATGTAATAGCCCTATGCGAAGCTGTAGGGGACCGATAAGATAAGACCGATAAGTGGATCTGATAAGTTGTGTCAGTGGCGGTGGTTGGGAGCTGGAGCTGTTTGCAGAGGGAGTCGGCGATGAAGTTCCCCGCAGAGCCGGAGTCGAGGAGGACGGTAACAGGTAAGGAGGTGGTACCAAGGGTCAGGTGTGCTTGAGTGGTTAGGGGTTTCATCTTTGGGAAGGTTGGACGAATACCACTCACTATCAGCCTAGTCGGACGGATAGGGCAATCAGGAATCACATGTGCTTTCTCCACAATATAGACATAAATCCCTCTGCAAACGTCTCCGCTTTCCTGCCTGCGTGAGGTGGTAGCTATCTGTCAGCATAGGTTCAGATTGTTCTCTGCTCGCTGGTCGGAAGGATGGAGGAGAATTAGCCTTGTGGGGTTCTGTGGAATCAGAGCGGCAGGCTTGCATCCTCTTCGAGCAACGGACAGCACACTGAATAAACTGCTCCAAGCCGATGGTGTCGTCATAAGCCGCGAGTTGGAGGCGCACTGCTGGATCCAAGCCTTGATGGAAAGCAGTCAAAAGAGAGGCCTCATTCCATCCGCTCGCGGCCGCGAGGGTACGAAACTTGATAGAGTATTGGTGAGTTGTCATGGAGCCCTGCCGCAGCCGATACAACTGTTCACCCACAGTGGAATCTCCTGGAGTGTGACTGAAAACTTCTTTGAAATGGGTTATAAACTGGTCAAAGGATTGAGTAGCGGGACTGGCCTGAGTCAAAATAGCTTCAGCCCATTTTAACGCAGGTCCGGAGAGAGAATTGACAATGAAAGCGATCTTGGATTGATCAGTGGTGAATATCTGTGGGTAGAGGTCTATTGTGAACGAACACTGCAGGAGGAAGCCGTTGCAATTTTCTGGATCACCTGAGTAGGGCGCTGGTCTGGCCATGGGACTGGCGAACATCACTGACGAAGGAGAGTTGATGGTTGGCGGTGGAGCGGGATGGTGCTGGAGCAGCGGACTGGGTGAGGAGTTTCTGAAGAGTGCCCACGAGTTCTTGAAGCCGGTCTGGCGTGCTCATCGTGTCAACGGTGAGGTCCGATCTTCTGTTATGGTACGTAGTCAGACACCAAGGTAAGTGTTTAACACACAGTGACTTTATTGATTGGCTTAGTGCAGAGAACAGTGCAGCAGGTGTCGAAGGGTGAGTGCTCTTCTTATATATGTTGGTGATGGCAGTGGAAAAGGCACTGAATGGAATCCGTGTGCTTTTCAGGAGTTTGGAGCTGGGCAGACGTGGAGGACCGGAGGCTGACCACAGCGGGAGGCAATCTGCACAGAAGATTACAACGGAGCGGAGAACAGAAGATAAGTATGTCAGAATGGTAAATGAGATTATACTCATCGAGCATTGCTTGGTTGCATTGGAGTCCATGTTGCATAAACGAGATCGGACGATGAAGTGACTGTGGTGAGTGCCTTTATAGTGCTCTTGATGAGGGTGATGATGAGGTGCAGGTGCGCGTGGTTAGAATTCAGGTGATGCAGATCGTGATAGTTGGCTGGGTGGAGAGCCTGGCCGTGCTGTTACAAGTACGCGCACTAAGCAATTTTTGTAACCTTGTACGCGCAGGTCACACATGCGCATTGAATTTGTTTTGCACTAATCAGTTGTTCCACAAGGTGGCAACACTGGCCCGGGCCACTATTTCACAGTAGAAACGAAAACCTAAAGAGAGAGAACAACAACAGCAACAAAATAACGGAGACAGCAACAACAACAGAAGGCTGCATTGACAAGCGCTTGTGTGAGAGTTTTATGAGATTGCTGCAACTTTAGTTTAAAAGAGTACAAACACATTTTTATTGGTCATTACTTCTGGAGAAGTATAGCACAGACACTGGACTAAGATTAAGCTTTCTATAGTGCATGTGTCAACCACCTGAGTGCAAGCACGCTATCAAATGGAGTATACTTTAAAATGCTATGCATTCAACTGTACGCATACGCTAACGTACATGTACGAAAAAGAAGTATACTTTTGGCTTTATTCTACTGCTCATGTACATGTGCTCCATTTACTGCTCTTCATTGTGCCCATGCTTGTATAACTCTATTTGCATTATGTTAGTGACAGCACCGGCATTGGCTCCGAGTCAGACATCAATACTATAATGGTGTTGGTACGACAGCCAGTATTAAAAGCACAGCATGGGCAGGCCTGCCATTTGTTGTAACATTATGCAATAGTGCCAGCGTTGTACACTGTGATGGTACCGACACTGCACTGTGGATATCCTCAGGGATAAATTTTGCGAGGCGATAGTGTCATCGTCTTCATTCACCAAAGTGTCTGTGGTGCTAAATGGCTGCTGTTAATGTCAACAGTTTTGGACCCTCACTATTAACATGAGGATATTTTATGGGATCTCATTTATGGGATTATGGGATTTTATGGGAATAATATAATGGTTTTATAACATTATATTATTCAATGATAAGTATAGTATAACTGGCACTTCTCGTGTTTATTGCCATCCTATAATGAATCGCTTGTATTCCTCAATTTTGGATAAATGCATCTGCCAAATGAATAAATGTAGATGTAAATAATTATAATACAGTATGAAACGTTAAAACTAGCTGTCAGAAATTTGATCATGGTTTATTGTCAAATTAGCCCTATTCGTGACACTTAATGTTGTGATTCCTATTTCTGTCATGACAAGTTTTGGAGAGTTTAGTAAGGTAATATAAATGGTAATCAAGACTTGCTACTGCCAATACATCCACAGGCTTGCTGCTGTGAGCATGAAGGAAATACTGCTGCTGCACACATAACATATATGAAATAATATGTTATAATATAATATAACAGTGGAGATTATATAATAACAAACCGATGGAGTTTTGGTTCCTTGCCGCTGTCGCCTCTGGCTTGCTTAGTTGGGGATGCTTCATTTCCAGCGATATCGTCGACCTGATCGTAAAGACACTATTTAAACTTATTGACACATTAATTTCCTTTTTTGATATTGTGCAGTGCTTTGACACAATTTGCATTGTAAAAAGCGCTATATAAATAAAGGTGACTTGACTTGACTTGACATATATGTCCCCAACAAAGCAGGAGACACATAGATCAACAATACAAGTCAATATGCATTTCGCTGAGTGTAAGAATATATGTGACCCGTTCTGGCGAAATGAGTCGGAAGTCACACTGGCTAATTTTGAGCTACAGGCAAAAGAAGTGAAAAATGTCAGTTTTGGTCGAATTTGAGGTTTTCACAAAAATGAGTTCATTAAGCCCTCTTCTAGCGATCCCAATGCTCCGAATAGTAATTAAACATCTAAAATGATCTTTATTTGTACGTTTTCTGAGAGGAGTACCTTTTTCTCTCCACACTTCTGGACGACGGCTACTGCTTCTCACCACAAGTTGTAAGTCTATTGTTGCAAAGCGCAACATTCCAGCTTTGTTAATATTCATATCGAATTCTCGATGACATGAGTCCAAACCAATTAAATATGATTTTCAGACCCATGCTGATGACGATCATGCTGACTGACATTTGCAAAGCATAAGTGCAATAGACGCGCCTTTCCACGAGCGCCCGATCTCCCTTATAAAATACATTATTGCAAAATATGTATTGGCGAGATTCACATCATATTCTCTTATGACTGACATGAACGTTTAGTTAATAGTTGGGGGGAAATCTGATGTGTAACATTATATTTTATCCATGCATTACAGTAGGTCTTAATATAGATCTGTCTCAATGTTACATTAAAAGAAAAGACGGAATCACTCGCTGCTCTTGATTAAATACTGTTTATTTGCATCTTTGTTCATGTTTTTAATAACAAAGATAAAATAAATAGCTATATTGTGATTAATAATATAGTAATTATTATTGCGAAAAGAAGTGGAGGAAAATATGCAACGTTGCTCTGTGATTCTGCTTTGGAATCTTTAACTCGATTTTTCTCAAAATCAGATCTGCTGCTTCTATTGCCTTCAAACGGCTGTAGCTCAGTCATTTTTTATCCGATTCAAACAAGCACCGGCCACATATACTTCTGCATCAGCACATAGAAAGAATGAAAACAAGACAGAATAAAACAAAACACCCCCCAAAAAGCAGAACTATCGCCAAGACAAATGCTGCCGCTGCTCCAAAGAGCCATGTGAACTGCATGTATTACCATCTATGTTTGCCTGGGGCACCATCTCATTTTTTGTTTCAATGACCATTTCTTGTCCAAAGTTCATACATTTATTTTGCAGTGTCTGCAGTATTGCATTTTCATATGCATATACTAATTTTTTACTTTTCAGTGTGAGCTTAAAATGGTTTTTGGCCCATTTTATCTTTCAGACATCATTAGCAATTATATATCACTTATAAATGGTTAGATACAAAATTAATATTGAGATTGATGTGGTTTGAATTTGTAAAATGTTGAAAATGACTAGAATAGAGAATATATACACTGTGTCTTTGCCATCAGCCACCCTGCTCTCTAAGATATTGGGATTGGCCATCAAAAAATATCAGTTGACCACTATATGATTTGCTTTATATTAAACAACAGAAGTATGTGTTTGTCCTCACATGGATAACTACAGTATAGATAAACATAGTGTCCATGGGCCCATTAACAGGCTTCAATTAGTAGAAAAAAAGTAGTACAAAAACTAATAGTAGGTATTGTGATTGATGTGGTTTGAATTGATAAAATGTGTTAGGAAAACTATATGATTAGAATAGTGAATATATGCACTGTGTCTTTGCCATCAGCCACCCTGCTCTCTAAGATATTGGGATCAGCCATCAAAAAATCCATATCAGTTGACTAATATATAATTAGCCTTATATTAAACAATAGAAGTGTGTGTTTGTCCTCACTTGGATAGCTAGATAAACATAGTCTACATGGGCCAATTAAAAGGTTTCAAGTGCACAAACTTCCTCCATTTTGCTTTTTTTTGGTGCTTTTTTTCTCATAGCCACAACATGTAGATATTAAACAAAGGTGTGTTTGTCCACTGCACAGTCTGTCGTCTCAGATGTCCCACTCAGAGTTCATGAGTGGGGTACTTCTCAGTGAGGGATAAGCCATCAGGCATGAAGAGGTCTTTCTGAGACAGCACACTGAAACTACAGTAAATCAAAAAGATTGTCTTGCTCATAGGATTGGTTTTTGTCAAGGGTTTGTCAAACTGAATGCACGAGAGATAGGATTTCATTCTCCCTCTGTTAGTGTATGTGAGTTTGCTTGTGTCATATTGTCACAGTTCAGAATTACACAATTGTGTAAATGGGTGTTTAAATATTTTACCAGATTGCTGTTATTTAGTCTGAAGGTCCAGACAGAAATCATGTTTTTTGATTCTTGCATTACATAATCTTTGGCAAAATGTATGCATTTTTTTTAAACTGACTTTAAACTTTTTTTAAACTGACCCTAAAAGTAGGGTTGCACAGTAGCACAGTATGCACAAAGCAAGAATTATGTTTTTCTTTAAGTTTTTAAAAGTGCCATTTTCAGAAATTGAGCCATCGCAAAAAGACCTTGTGGTTGCCACGGCGACCGTTTTACTTTCCTCCATAACCAAATTATGTATTGTAATGTCATATGTCATATCATATCTCCTTAACCAAACATGATAACACAGAAAATGTGATGTCTACACCTATGTTTTGATGGTCAAGGATTACAATGATACCATATACCAGCAACATAAACTGTTCAGGTGAAGAGTTAATGGTGAAATCAGCAATGTGAGAAGGAAATAACATATCTGAGCATCACAGTATCACAGCATTTACAAAAGTCCATGTTATGGCTATACATTTTTTCTTTCTTTGATAATTAACAAATATTTTATTCAATACATTAAAAGATTGTTTTCAAGAATATGATCATATATTTCAGAGATATTAAAAAATAATCTCAGGTAAGTGCATTTTTTCTTACCTCAGGCAGAGTCAGGTAGGCGGTAGTGTGCTTCCAATACATTCTTGTTCTCTCTCAACAACGCTCTAACATCACACACAGACGGCAACGCAATCAGGTGAACAGGTAATGGTTAATTCAGTGATTTTATGATAGGGCTGGGCAATATTGCGTAGCTTGTCAGTGAACTACGGCTCTGTGTATTAAATGCCGCTCCATTTGAAAGCAGGTTATGGAGATTTACTGCTAATCACGCAACTGGCTTTACTGATGAGATGTGCATGACAATCGCATGCGATATTTCGCCCAGCCCTGAGAAGGATTACAATGAAATCTCAGAAAATGTCGAATGAAATTTCAAACATATTTAATGCAAACCTAATTTACAATCACTCTCTGGGGCCAGAGTTGTCTATTATGTTGTCCACAAGGGGTACATGCTCGCAGGTGGGTACATGCAGGTGTATCGTTAATATTTGATGTAACAGGTGGAATAATGTTTATGTGTAGGGTGTGGTGTGGGTGCGGGCCGGACAGTGACAAGCACAGGCAGGTTGCGGGTCCAATAATCAAGACTATTTTGACTCGGTCCAGTACACGCTGAGCAATGTAGCCAATCGCGCTGCCACTGATTGACAGCTGTACTGATTATATTAAAGGGAGCGCTTTTTGCTTGCTTTCTGTATTTAATCTATTCACAATTTGAATAAAAGATTTTAAAAATTAGCTTTGTCTACCTCATGTGGAGATTTAATGCAGGTGCAGTTCGGGTCCCAGTGTTTAAGTCAAATGGGTCGGGCATGGGATTATATTATTGTTGCTGTCAGCTAACATGTCGGTTGTTCTGTTAATTACTGTGATTGTGGGAGATCATTTCACCAGCCAGGAAAGGTGAATGAAAATGCCTCTCTGTGATGTTACCATGAGACATCTCTTACTTACAGATCTCAGGCTTCTGGAGGGGATGTAGATTCGTAAGAGTGAGGAGGAAGTAGGAGGGTGTTGAGCTTATGGCTGTTCTGTACGCTAACATCAATGTCTTGAACTTGATTCAAGCTGCAACCGGCAGCTGGAGCAGGGAGATAAAGAGAGGTGTGAAGTGGGCCCTTTTGGTCTCGTTGAAGACCAGTCGTGCCGATGCATTCTGAAACATTTGTTAAGGTTTGATTGCTCATGATGGAAGTCCAGCTAGAAGAGCATTGCAATAGTCCAGCCTAGAAATGACAAGGGCCTGGGCAAGAAGTTGTGCAGCATGCTATGTTTGGAAGGGACAGATCCTCCTGATGCTGGTCACCAAAGAATAAATTTTGATGAACCTAGCAGGATGATGAAATCATGCTGTACAGTCGGAGTGGCAGGGAAAACGAGAAGCTCAGTCTTTGCCAGGTTGAGCTGCAGGTGATGTTCCTTCGTCCATGCCGAGATGTTTACCAGGCAGCCTGAGATCCATGCAGCTACTATTGGATTGTCTGGTTGAAATGATTGATAGAGCTGTGTGTCATCAGTATAGCAATGGTAGGAGAAACCATGTGGGTCCCAGTGATGGAGTGTATATGGTGAAGAGGATGGGTCTAAGAACTGATCCCTGAGGAAACCCTGTGACCAGTTGATGTTCTTTGGATACTTCTTTTCCCCAGGAAACCCTGAAAGACCTACCTGTGAGAGAAGATTCAAACCAGTAGAGTGCAGATCCGATGATGGTAGACAGGATAATCTGATGATTCACAGAGACAAAAGTGGCAGATAGATCCAGCAGAATAAGAACTGATGTTTTGGAATCAGCTTTCTCTATCTGCAGGGTCAAGTCAAGTCAATGTTATTTGTATAGTGCTTTTAACAATGTAAATTGTGTCAAAGCAGCTTTACATCGGCTTGATATAAAGCTGGGTGGCTGATGAGCTTTACAGTATTTAGACGGGGAAATAGTTTGTCGAAATAGTGTCATTCTCCTCTGGCCAGACACAATTAGCAGTTTAAATCTAGGCTAAAGCAGAATCAGTATGTGCAAAGGACTCATCTTGGTCCTGTGGTCTTGTTCCGATGGCCGTCTTGGAGACAGGGGCTTCACTGGGGATCAGTCTCTGGGGCTCATCTTGGTGTCCTGGCTGTAGAGGTCATCTCTGTGTGCTGATCCACCATCTGATCTGGATACAGTCTGGATCTGGGTGGCTACGGTGACCTCGGAATAAGAAAGAAACAGACTAATATTAGCGTAGATGCCATTCTTCTAACAATGTAACAAGCACATCAGGTGTTTTGGGAAGTGTTCCCGGTTCCGGTTGACCTAATTAATGCAGCCTAATAATCCTTTAACGGATTTGAATTATAGAAATGCGATAGTGTATTATATGTAAGCCAGGTTAAAGAGATGGGTCTTTAATCTAGATTTAAACTGACAGAGTGTGTCTGCTTCCCGAACAGTGTTAGGTAGATTGTTCCAGAGTTTGGGCACTAAATAGGAAAACGATCTCCCGCCCACAGTTGATTTTGATATTCTAGGTATTATCAAATGGCCAGAGTTTTGAGATCGCAGTGGACGTGAAGGACTATAATGCGATAAGAGCTCAGTCAAATACTGAGGTGCCAAACCATTCAGGGCTTTATAGGTAAGATCTTAAAATGTATACAATGTTTAATTGGGAGCCAGTGCAGTGTTGACAGAACCGGGCTAATGTGGTCATACTTCCTGGTTCTAGTAAGAACTCTAGCTGCTGCATTTTGAACTAGCTGGAGTTTGTCTATTAAACGTGCAGAGCAACCACCCAATAAAGCATTACAATAATCTAGCCTCGAGGTCATGAATGCATGAATTAATGTTTCTACATTTGACATTGAGAGCATAGGTCGTAATTTAGATATATTTTTAAGATGGAAAAATGCAGTTTTACAAATGCTAGAAACATGTTTTTCAAAGGAAAGATTGCTATCAAAAAGTACGCCTAGGTTCCTAGCTGATGACGAAGAATTTACAGAGCAGCCATCAAGTATTAGACAGTGATCTAGGCTATTACATGCAAAAGTTTTTGGTCCAATAATTAACACCTCTGTTTTTTCAGAATTTAGCAGTAAGAAATTGCTAGTCATCCAGTTTTTGATATAAACTATACATTCCGTTAGTTTTGCAAATCGGTAAGTTTCATCAGGTCACGAAGAAATATAGAGCTGGGTATCATCAGCATAACATTGAAAGCTAACACCATGTTTCCTAATGATATCTCCCAAGGGTAACATGTAAAGCGTGAAAAGTAAGGGGCCAAGTACTGAGTCTTGAGGTACTCCATACTGCAATTGTGATTGGTATGATACCTCTTAATTTACTGCCACAAATTTATGGCGGTCAGATAAGTACGATTTGAACCATGCCAGTGCACTTCCTCTAATGCCAACATCATTTTCTAGTCTATTTAAAAGAATGTTGTGGTCGATAGTGTCAAACGCGGCGCTAAGATCCAGTAGCACTAATAGAGAGATACAACCATGATCAGATGATATAAGCAGGTCTACAGTGACGGACAGCAAAGCAGTCTCTGTTGAATGGCCGCTGCTGAAACCTGATTAGTTTCAATCAGTTCAGTTGGTCATTCTGTAAAATAAATAATGTAACTGTGTCTATGAAGGTGTGAACCAAATGGTCCATTCCATTATAATAACAAAGGAACAGCACCATGGTGGTTGAGGAGATTCCCTCTTTCAAGTAAAGTGCTTTGAGTACCACGAAAAGTGCTATTTAAATGTAACAAATTAATAATGAATTAATTAAAACAAACTTTTATTGTACTATCGACTAAACTATTAGTTAATTATCAAAGAAAGAAAAACTTAAGAAACATAATATGGACTTTTGTAAATGCTGTGATACTGTGATGCTCAGATATGTTATTTCCTTCTCACTTTGATGATTTCACCATTAACTCTTCACCTGAACAGTTTATGTTGCTGTATATGGTATCATTGTAATCCTACACCATCAAAACATAGGTGTAGACATCACCTTTTCTGTGTTATCATGATTGGTTCAGGAGATATGACACAAAATGCATAATTTAGTTATTAGCGGAAAGTAAAATGGTCGCCAATGGCAACCACGAGGTGTTTTTGCGATGGCTCCATTTCTGAAAATGTTCAGGGCCCCAACCTGTACAACTGTACCAAGATTCATGCTTTTATGAAAAAGTGAACATATCAGCTCAAATTTTGTACGTATCACCTGGACTAAAGTAAATATACAGTAGCTCCTTTTTTGACAACTATATTAAAATTTTTCAAATTGCTCAAATTACTGTCAGTATGAACGTTGCTTTAGGCTGATATTATTTTAGTAGTAATTTTTTTATCATTTGTTTTATATATATATATTTTTTAAAAACATGTTTTTTTTTCAGTTAATCGGTTTGCTTGATAAGAGGTTTAATGAAAATGTATGCCATTTAATAATGAACAATTATGTAAAAAACATTTCTGTAATATTAAAACAAAAGCAAGGCACTTAAGGTTATTACAATACCCTTTAGCCTCTACCTCTATTAAAAATATAGTATGTCATCCTGTGCTTATTTCTGAACTGAACTTTTTTTTTCTCTGAAAATCTACATGTGTCTGTGTGCATGTCTGCTGCACACCTGCACTGGCCTATGTTTTTCCATACCTGTCTCTCTTTCATTCATATCGCAATCATCACTCTTTCCACTGGATCATAGACAAATCTATGAAATGAGCACAGAACTGAAGTATGTAGATACTCTGCTTGTTGATGGAAACAATGAATGCTTTTGACAGATGAAGGGAGAGAGACAGAAAGAAGGTGCTATCAGAAGAATGATCTAATACATATTGGAATTTGTCATGTGGTGTCGACCAAAGCCTATCTTACAGGAGGAAAGGTTAGAATAACAGACTGCCCTCAGATTCAACAGACATGAAGGAAACCAGAAATTACTGCTGCTTTATCTAGCCGTCTGTATCACTCCCTCTCTTTTTCTTCTATAGCCTTTTATTTACTATATATATATATATATATATATATATATATATATATATATATAAATATATTAGAAAATAAAAAACTGACACATGAGGTAGAGTTTGAAATTTCAGACGCTGTCAGTGCCTAGAGATGATCAAATGAACTAAGAGGCAGACAGACACCTATAATATGAGTTTTGGGCTGGTCAGAGAGTCACTGTTTACATTTTTTTTACCACGTTTCACCAAACCAGAGCAATCTGCAGGCTGAAAGTCAAGTCACACCAGTCAAAACACTCACACGCAGGGTCCCCAACATTTGATGATTTGAAAGTTTTGAATGTCGAAAGATTAAAAGATTTTCTCTTATGAGTTTAGGTAGATAGTAAGATAATTTGTGTTATTTCTTAATCACCTGTTTTCTTCTTTTTTTTTAAATCTAAATGATTGCGTTACATAAAATGAGTCCACTTACACATCTTTCTTATTCTTGGTCTTTCTCACAGAGGTCCAGACAACAACAAGAAGTTAAAAAATGTAAGTAAAATCTTCAGTGCCATGCCACTGTGTATATATCACAAAGGTTGCTTTATGTGTATCAGTAGAAACATAATAATTTGAAGCATAAATATCTTTTGAGCTAATTTAAAAAAAAGAAGTTGTTCCAACTAATGGATTTGTGGGTATAGAACCAATTAATCTGATCTTTTTCAGTTAAAATCAACAGCTAGCTTAAATATAATGAAAAGTAACATTACTTGTCACTGGCGTTAGTACAGTCATTGCACAGAGTCAACTGAATTTTTTTTTTTAAGGGGTGGTTGATTGCGATTTCACTTTTTTAACTTTGTTAGTGTGTAATGTTGCTGTTTGAGCGCTTGCAGCTTGCAGTTGCAGTGCTGAAAATTCAATGCAAATGGAGATAAAATTCTGGCAGTTTAATGCCTACAAAAATTATTCTTTCTGCTGACCTAACAGTCTGCTGCAGTCTTCTTATATCTGATTTGTTGGCTGACCCAAACCATACAGCTATAGAAGAGCACAGGACTGACTCAATAACAGCAGAGTAAAACTGTGTCATGTGCGCCTGTGGCAGGTTGAACTTTTTTAGCTGACAAAGAAAGTACAATCTCTGTTGAGCCTTTTTCACAATGGAGTCGATGTGAGTATCCCACTTCAGGTCCTGGGAGATGGTGGCGCCCAGGAACCTGAATGACTCCACTGCAGTCACAGTGCTGTTCATGATGGTGAGTGGAGGGAGAGCAGGGGGGTTTCTCCTGTTGTCCACTATCAACTCTACAGTTTTAAGCGTGTTGAGCTCCAGATTGTTGTGACTGCACCAGACAGCTAGATGATCAACTGTAAGCAGACTCGTCACCACTCGTCCTGGATGAGGCCGATGACTGTAGTGTCATCTGCAAATTTCAGTTTGACAGAGGGGTCTTTAGATGTGCATTCGTTCATGTAGAGGTAGAAGTGCAGTGGGGAGAGAACGCAGCCCTGAGGAGCTCCAGTGCTGATGGTGCGGGTGTTGGATGTGAGTTTTTCCAGCTTCACTAGCTGCTGCCTGTCTGTCAGGAAGCTGGTGATCCACTGACAGACGGAGGTGGGGACGGAGAGCTGTGTCAGTTTATTCTGAAGGGTGTCTGGGATGATGGTGTTGAAGGCGGAGCTGAAGTCCACAAACAGGATCCTTGCATAAGTCCCTGGTTTGTCCAGATGTTGGAGAATGAAGTGCAGTCCCATGTTGACTGCATCATCCACAGACCTGTTTGCTCGGTAAGCAAACTGCAGGGGGTCCAGCAAGGGACCAGTAAAATCCTTCAGGTGAGCCAACACGAGCCTCTCAAATGACTTCATCACCACAGACGTTAAAGCAACAGGTCTGTAGTCATTAAGTCCTGTGATTTTTGGTTTCTTGGATACAGGGAGGATGGTTGAGCGTTTGAAGCAGGAGGGGACTTCACACAGCTCCAGTGAACTGTTGAAGATCAATGTGAAGATGGATGATAGCTGGACAGCACAGGCTTTGAGGCAGGCTGGAGAGACATTTGCCTTTGGCTTTCCTTATCTTCTGTTTCCTGAAGACTTTGCTTACATCTTCACAGATCTTGATTACAGACTGAGAAACAGTAGGGGGGAGGGAGGGGGAAGGTGTTGATGGCTGTGTTGTGAGAAGGTCAAAGTGAGTGTGGGGTGTCAGACCAGGCTTTTGTATTTCAAATCTGCAATAAAACTTGTTCAAGTCTTCAGCCAGTTGTTGATTGGCCTTGGTGCTGGGGGGAGGGGTCTTGTAACTGGTGATGGCTTTCAGGCCTTTCCACACTGATGTAGAGTCGTTGCTTGAAAGCTGTTTTTTTTAGCTTTTCAGAGTAGTTTTTCTTTGCCACTCTTATCTCTCTATTCGGTGTTTATTTGGACTGTTTGTACAAGGCTTTGTTCCCACTCCTGTGAGCATCCTCTTTGGCCTGGCGAAGCTGTTTGAGTTTTGTACTGAACCAAGGTTTGTTGTTGTTAAATGTAAAGTAAGTCCTGGTGGGTACACACATGTCCTCACAGAAACCAATGTAGGACGTCACTGCGTCGGTAAGCTCATCCAGATCAGTTGCTGCAGCCTCAAAAACACTCCAATCAGTAAGTTCGAAGCAGGCCTGTAAATCAGCATAACAGTGAAAGCTAACCCCGTGTTTCCTGATGATATTTTCCAAGGGTAACATATAAAGCGTGAAAAGTAACGGCCCTAGTACTGAGCCTTGAGGTACTCCATACTGCACTTGTGATCGATATGATACCTCTTCATTCACTGCTACGAATTGATGGCGGTAAGATAAGTACGATTTGAACCATGCTAATGCACTTCCACTAATGCCAACAAAGTTTTCTAGTCTATTCAAAAGAATGTTGTGATCGATAGTGATCTAACAAGGAACAATGCTTAGACAGATTTCATTAATCCTAATGTTACAAATTAACTTTTATTTGAAAGTGTTTCCATTTCATTTCAACTGTTATGCTTAAAGATGGTCATCTTTAAATATCTACACAAAGGACATAGCATTGAAATTACATATATATGGGTATGTATTGTCTCACACGTTATTTGTGTAGTAAATTAATCCTACAAATATATTTATTTTATTATTTAGCTTTTAGGGAATCACTCTTAAGAGTTGATCTTCATATGATTAATTGTTATTAATCAGAATGTACAACTTATGCCTTGTTAACGACTTGTCCAGCAAGCATTAATAACAGCAAGTTATCTTTTAACACGTTGTTTATTTCATTCGTGGCCAACGATTAAAATAAATCAAATAGTTAAATTGAGTTAACTTAGTTAGCTCCTAGCTGAGCGTAGGTAAAACGCGATCTTTTTGGCAAATAGTTACGACATGTTAAATCACATAACACAGACAAAAGATTTCTTAATAAAGTCAAAGTTTTATTCACTATTCTAACACAACATTAACTAGACAACATAAAACAGACATAAACACACATTCGTTGCAATGGGTTGTTATGCTCTGAAGAGAGTCTTCATTTCTAATGCTAGTTTTCAACCTGAGGGAACTCATAGACAAAGAAGTATTTTATCTTTACTCTTAAACAACAGGTAGATATATCACCAGTTTCCAGTAGATTCAAGAGAAGTTCATTTGCCTTACTGTTCGTGTTTCTGTAGGTTCAAAAAGTCTTTCCTTCGGTTCAAAGTCAGGCTTTTTCCTCAGGTGAAATCCGTCCCTTTGTTCAGCTTGAGACGGATAGCGTGCGGATTGGCTGCTCGGGAGGTCGTGTGACCCGGTTACTCTTCAGCGATTGGAGGAGCTTTCAGCAAGTCTATTCAGGTCTTAGAAGTTTAACTGTCGCTGTGCAATGCCTTCGCCGTGATGTTAGCGGCCAGAAGCGCTTTGCAGCGTGAGCAGAACGAGAGACTCGCGAGGCGTGCGTGGCCTCCTGTTGTTTTCAAAACTCCAACCGAACTTTCATGGTTGTGCATCCGTTTTAATGGGCCGATTTGGGGTCCGCCTTTTGGGCGCGTGGTCCAATCGCAAGTGTAGCTGTGGGCGGAGCCCCGCCCCTGCACAGTTTCGTGTTGCATACATTATCTGCGCAAGTATTTTATCACATAAAAACTTATAACAGCAGACTTCCATTCGTCTTGTAAATAGGCGTTAATGAAAAACAGATAAGATTTCATTCATACCACAATATTATTATTCATTAAATCAGATTTCATCCGAAACCAAACAGTAGCCGTTTAACAGGCACCAAAATACAAATATCCTTTATATTCGATTTCGTAGTTAAGGCATTGATTAAACGATCCTAAATAATCAGAGCATGTGATAATGAACAACTACTACTCAGGAAGATTATAAATTCTGGAAACAGATTTACCATAGATTTAAAATAATGCAACAGCTTATAAATGTCACAAACACACACTTCTTAATACATGTATAGATATCTTGTCTATAGGGTTTCTTTTCTCGAGTATATTTTGCTTCAAATAGCAGACACAGTATAACTTTTGTTCCCCTTTTAAACATTCGTTTCTAATTCAAAGGTGTGGCTCTCTCTTTCTCTTTGTTAGCCACAGCCGCACCGAAAAGGCGCGTTTCCTTGGAATGTGCGTGATATGCAGGGTCGTAAAAGTCTTTGGTTTGGAAAGTCTGGAGATTGTCTTTAGTTCGAGTCGCTCGTAAAAACGTCATCCTTTGCGATATCGTTCTTTGAATTTACTGCGACTTAACGTTGAGCAGTCAGGGAGGGTTCTGTGGATTTTCTCCAAATGACAAGGGCTCTCAAAAACCCAAAATATATGTTTTTCTGGTCTCAGGAGGTTTAAGGGAGGGCCGTCCATACGGCGTCAAGAAGTCTGGCAATTGTGTGTGTGTCCATGGAAGAATTCTTCCTACATTTGCTTCTATTATATAACACTATTTTAAAACCACAGTGCTGCATCTAGGACAACAGGTAGTACACACACCAGACACATCGTGTTAACTTCAAGGCGTGGTCTAAAGCAGTTTATTTAATCAACAAACAGGCTAAATGATCAATGTGATATAGATGAGTCTGAAGTTCTGTGTTTAAAAATACAGAGCAAATAAGAGAACGCGTGATCTATATTATACAACAATTTGAATTGTTAAAAGCACTATACAAATAATATTGACTTGACTTGACTTAAATTAACCTAATTTCTGTCTAGGAGACATATTTGAGATGTTAAAGAGATCTCACTTTTGATTTTTCTTCCCTATGGCAATCCTCTGTTAATGTGAGTTGGATGTCAAATGTTTTTGAAACATCTCACAGTACAGATATACAAATGAAGCATCTCTAGTTGACTAGCAGAGTATTAATTTTGTTTGTTTGTGTTAAATAAGAGGCGATCTGGTGCTGAAATGTGTTGCTTTTGAAATCATGCTGAGTGCTCATTGCCGCTGTTATAAGTGCCAGCAGCTAGTTCACAGACAAGCGCTTCAATCTATTGCTAACTGTTGTGGGGACTAAAATGCACACAAACATGTCCCTGCACTTGATATTCCATCACTGATGAACACATTTGGTTTTAATAAAGAAAAAAATGCACAGTACAATACAATGGAATGCACAATACAAAAACATGATTTAAGAACATTAATATGCAAATAAAATGCAAATGAATATGAGGATCTGCAAAGACTCCTCTTTGCAGATCCTCTCCAAGTTATTAAGGTTTCGAGGCTGACGTTTGGCAACTCAAACCTTCAGCTCCCTCCACAGATTTTCTATGGGATTAAGGTCTGGAGACTGGCTAGGCCACTCCAAGACCTTAATGTGCTTCTTCTTGAGCCACTCCTTTGTTGCCTTGGCCGTGTTTTTTGGGTCATTGTAATGCTGGAATACCCATCCACGACCCATTTTCAATGGTACATGGCCCCGTCCATCGTCCCTTTGATGCGGTGCAGTTGTCCTGTCCCCTTAGCAGAAAAACACCCCCAAAGCATAATGTTTCCACCTCCATGTTTGACGGTGGGGAAGGTGTTCTTGGGGTCATAGGTAGCATTCCTCCTCCTCCAAACACGACGAGTTGAGTTGATGCCAAAGAGCTGGATTTTGGTCTCATCTGACCACAACACTTTCACCCAGTTCTCCTCTGAATCATTGGCAAACTTCAGACGGGCCTGTACATGTGCTTTCTTGAGCAGGGGGACCTTGCGGGCGCTGCAGGATTTCAGTCCTTCACAGCATAGTGTGTTACCAATTGTTTTCTTGGTGACTATGATCCTCCCGTGTAGTTCTGGGCTGATTCCTCACCGTTCTCATGATCATTGAAACTCCACGAGGTGAGATCTTGCATGGAGCCCCAGACTTAGGGAGGTTGACTGTTATTTTGTGTTTCTTCCATTTGCGAATAATCGCACCAACTGTTGGCACCTTCTAAAAAAGCTGCTTGGCGATGGTCTTGTAGCCCCTTCCAGCCTTGTGCAGGTCTACAAATCTTGCCCCTGACATCCTTGGACAGCTCTTTGGTCTTGGCCATGGTGGAGAGTTTGGAATCTGATTGATTGATTGCTTCTGTGGGGGGTGGGGGAGGGTGGAAGGTCCTGGGGATGTGGGGACTTGGGGGGGGGGGTTGTAGTATCAAAGTTCCTGACTGCCTGATGTATAAAGCTGTCCTTCAGTCAGCAGGTCCTCGCCTGGAGACTCCGCAGACTCCTCCCAGACTGAAGAAGCTGTGTGTCGGGTGGGTGGGATCACCTGCAATGCGGAGGGCTTTGCAGGTGAGATGGGTGCTGTAGATGTCCTGGAGGGAGGGGAGGGGGAGAGAGACACCAACGATCTTCTCAGCTGCTCTCACTATGCGTTGAAGTGCAGGATGCATTGCAAGCGCCATACCACACAGTGATGCAGCTAGATAGGATGCTCTCGATGGTGCCTCTGTAGAAGGTGCACATGATGGGGGCCGGGGCTCTGGCTCTTCTAAGTTTGCGGAGGAAGTAGAGATGCTGCTGTGCTTTCTTGGCCAGTGCTACAGTGTTGTTAGTCCAGGAGAGGTCCTCTGTGATGTGCACACCCAGGAACTTGGTGCTGCTCACTCTCTCCACAGTTGCACCGTTGATGGTCAGAGGGGCATGCTGAGTGTGTACTCTCCTGAAGTCAACAACAATCTCCTTCGTCTTCTCCACATTCAGAGAGAGATTGTTGTAACTGCACCACCCGGCCAGGCGGCTCACCTCGCTCCTGTAGTTTGTCTCATCTCTGTTCCTAATGAGACCCACCACAATCGTGTCATCCGTAAACTTAATGAAAAGGTTGGAGTTGTGTGACGGTGTGCAGTCGTGGGTCAGCAGAGTGAAGAGGAGGGGGCTCAGCACACATCCTTGGGGGGCCCCAGTGTTCAGTGTGATGGTGCTGGATGTGTTAATGCCGACCCGTACTGCCTGAGGTCTCCCGGTCAGGAAGTCCAACAGCCAGTTGCACAGAGAGGTGTTGAGCCCCAGCTGGACCAGTTTGTGAGTGAGCTGTTGAGTGATGATTGTGTTGAATGCTGAACTGAAGTCTATGAACAGCATCCTGACATATGTGTCTTTTTTGTCCAGATGTGTGAGGGCTGGGGGGAGGGCAGTGGCGATGGCATCTTCGGTCGAGTGGTTGGACCTATATGCAAACTGGAAGGGGTCCAGGGAGGGGGGGAGGACAGACTTGATGTGGTGCACGACTAGCCGTTCAAAGCACTTCATGAGAATTGGAGTAAGTGCGACTGAACGGTAGTCATTGAAGCAGGATGGAGATGACTTCTTCGGGACTGGAATGATGGTGGTAGCTTTGAAGCATCTGGGGACAACGGACTGATTTAATGATATGTTTAAAATGTCTGTGAAGACATCAGTGAGTTCCACTGCACAGTCTCTCAGTACACGCCCAGGAATGTTGTCAGGACCCGGAGCTTTGCGTGCATTGATCCTGCTGAGGGATCTCCTCACACTGTCCGGGGACAGCGTTATCACCTGGTCGCCCGGGAGGAGGTGGAGTCTTCTGTGCAGTGGTGCTGTTTTGTGCCTCAAAGCGAGCAAAGAAGGCATTCAGCTCGTTCAGCAGGGGGATGGTGCTGTCACAGGTCTGTGGTGGGGGCTTGTAGTCCGTAATGGTCTGTATCCCCTGCCACAGGCTCCGAGTGTCTCTGCTGTCGCTGAAGCGATGAGCTATCCTCCTGGAGTACTGTCTCTTGGCCTCTTTGATGCCGCGGGAAAGGTTGGCCCTAGCTGTCTTCAGGCCCTCCTCATCTTCAGCTCTAAAGGCAATGTTCCGAGCCTTCAGAAGTCTGTAGACCTCCCCTGTCATCCACGGCTTCTGGTTGGCCCTGACAGTGATGGGCTTTGTGACCGTTACATCATCAATGCACTTGGTGATGTAGGCAGTGACAGTCTCTGAGTACTCTTGGAGGTCTGTAGTGTTGTTGTATGTGGCAGCCTGTTTAAACATATTCCAGTCAGTGGTGTCAAAACAGTCTTGAAGTGCCTCTGACGACCCTTCCGGCCACACTTGTATCTGTTTGTGTATTGGTTTGATGGCTTTAACGAGCGGTCTGTATGCAGGCATTAGCATGACAGTGATGTGGTCTGAGGCTCTGAGGTGGGGGAGGGCCTTGTAAGCTCCTCTCTGGGTGGTGTAAACAAAGTCCAAAGTATTTTTTTCCCATTGTTGGAAAGTCTATGTGTTGGTGTATTTTTGGGAACACACTCTTTAAGTCTGCGTGGTTGAAATCCCCCGCTAAGATGAGAAAAGCATCTGGGTGGGCTGTCTGCTGCTCACTGGTGTGCTGGTACAGATCATTTAGTGCCTCACTCCTGTTGTTGTTGTTGGAGCTGGGAGGGATGTATACAGCAACGAGCAGTATAGCTGTAAATTCCCTCGGTAGATAGAACGGCCGGCACTTAATAATCATAAACTCCATTCGCAGCACCATGCATCATTGATGTAAACACAAAGCCCGCCGCCGCAGATCTTACCTCCCTCGACAAGAGCTCTTTCAGCTCGATAGCATGTCAGCTGGTCGAGCTGTATGACGCAGTCCGGTACGCTGTTGTTAAGCCATGTTTCCATAAATGTTTAAAAGAGCGACAGCGCACTGAAGCGTTTTTTTCCCACTAGTTTAGTGTTTATGAATGAATTTAACGTGAAAGAATATCGTTAATCTTGACAAACTATATATCATTCTGAAGGTCTAAGCCTCAAGCATTGACGACAGATCGCTGTTTTCCGATGGAAAGCTTATAAGGAATGTATTTGCTACATTTGTGTAAGCAGTACACATCAAAACAGGCAGAATAAAAAAAGCAGTACGTACCATTATCATTGTAATAACGAGCCACAAACGCGTCCACTGCTGAAATCCCAGTTTAGTTAGACAGGTAAGGGTCCACAGAACAACATCCCAGCGAGCACTTTTAGTGCAGCGAAACAATAACGTTGTAATAAGGATGAATATTCCTCTGTTTACGTTTAATTTCTTCGGGAGAGTTATTGTTCGCGTCCGTTATGGAATAAATTACGCTCAAAAACAGCGTCTTGGTGGTAAAAAAACAACACAGTGCTGTAGCATACAGTTTTACAAACAGAATGAGACCGTCCACGGAAAAAAAGTCTCAGAAAAGCGGAATATAGTTTATTTGAATTTGGCGCTCCCTCCTGCCAGCCGTGACGCACGCTGTGACACAGCTGTCATCTGAGCGGGGGGCGTAACTTAGCGATCTGCTTTATCCATAAAAAACTGTTTTTTTTTTTCTTCTACATTTTTTATATGTGTGTGTGTGTATTGTGTGGGGAATGTGGCCGTATCTGCATGATTATCATCTGTATGGACGGACATCAGCGTGTTTATTACCGACTCTATGACGGCTATCATTGTGATTCAATGATCAGCTATTATTGATTATATGGCCCATCTGTATGATTATCATCTGAATGGAAGCACATCAGCGTGTGATTACTGACTGTATGACCATGTCTGCCAATATCACTTCATGTCTGGCAATCAGAATACTTCAGTATACATACTATATACAAAGCATTTTTTTCTATTTTTTTTTCTTTTTTATTACTCAAATAATTATTTTTGTATTTTTTAGTGCTCAAATAAATCTGTCTATTATTTTATAATTGAAAAACTATGCAGGAACATGTATAATGACTAAAATAGCTTGTATAATTCTGGAATCCATTTGGTGGTTATTTTTCCTCAAACAGGGGGGTGGGGGGGACTATAAATATAGCAGGAATCTCATTGTTCATGGTATCTTCTTCAAATTTGAAATATGAACTCATGAGACATGTGGCTTTCAATCCATTACTTTTCTGGATTGCTCCAGGACTTATTTCATGTATTTGCATATGAAATAAAAAAACATTCAGTGTGGAAAAATATTTTTCAAGGCACATCAGCGTCTATAACTTTTTATCTTTTTGAACATTATCAACTCTGGATGATAGATAGTAAAGTCTAGAGTGTCTTCTTTCCAAAGATACCTAATTTGTTTGTGTAGCACACTTTGTCACGAACTGTTACCATTTTAATTTAGGTAGGTTATTTTCACCTGTGAGGCCCACAATGGGGGCGAAGGTTAACAGGTTAATACAGTGGCTAAATTAACAAAAAATATAACATCAGCAGGTGCAGACATTACCCAGCAGCACAGTAGTAATGACTTTATGAACTACTTTACTTCCAAGATCGAAACTATTAGCGATAAATTCGTAACCATGCAGCTGTCAGCCACAGTATCGCATCAGAATGACACTATTTCGACAAAGTATTTCCCCGTCTAAATACTGTAAAGCTGATCTAAAGCCACCCAGCTTTATATCAAGCCGATGTAGAGCTGCTTTGACACAATTTGCATTGTTAAAAGCACTATACAAATAATATTAACTTGACTTGACTTGATACTTGGGAGCCAGAAATCTTGCTGATTGATAGGGGATCAAATACTTATTTGACACATTAACATGCAAATCAATTTATAACTTTTTGAAATGCGTTTTTCTTGATTTTTTGTTCTTATTCTGTCTCTCATTGTTCAAATAAACCTACCATTAAAATTATAGGCTGATCATTTCTTTATCAGTAGGCGAACGTACAAAATCAGCAGGGGATCAAATAATTTTTTTCCCCTATATACATATTTTGCTTCCATTCATAATTTGCACAAAGCATTAAGGGATGTAGGAAAAAGGTAGATGAGCAAATCTGAAATTTTAAAATGTCTGTGCTTACTACGGCTGGCGGCTGATTAAAAGAGATAAGATAATATGCACTCTTATAACCGTCTACAATATATTACAATATTATCAGAATAAAGTAAACACTGTCACAATTCATCAACAGTCGGTATAACCAATCGCTTTGCTTAAATGCACGGTATTCATTGATTGCAAAATGAAACTGTGATCAAATTAGAGTAGCCCAGGCACGCATTGTCATAGGTCACTATTGTTAAGCCAGTCAGCATTGTAGCCAAGGTTCACACAGTCATAGGCCACTAGTGTTAAGCCGGTTGGCATGGTAGCCAAGACTCACTTAGGCCACTAGCGTTAAGCCGGACAGTGTAGTAGGCCCAGGCACACACAGATAGTAATACATGTGGTTCACATGTCTCTTCAGAGAAGCAGCAGTACATAGGTCTTTGCAATAGATCTGCTTGTTTGGGGGGTGTTTGTTCTATCCTGTTTCATTCTTTCATGTGTGTGGATATATGCATGTCTGCTGCACGTCCGCAGCAGCAGCAGCATAGCAGATCTATTCAAGACCAAACACATTCACATTGTCATGTGCATTACCATGCCAAACCCTCTGATAGTTGTCATGATAGAAATATGTATAATTAAATCAAAGATTTTTGAAGTTTAGTAATAGCATTATGCTGTTTTGCAATTCTTTTTTTCCATCCCTAAATTTAAGACCTCTTAAAAATTATAATTTCATTTTTTTTCCCCACACACATCCTCCTTAATGCATTTTACTGTTCAGACACATAATTTAACCTCTTGCTTATAAAGTTTAATTTTCTCTCTGTTCCAATCGGTCCTCTCTATACACAAATTAGACAACCATCAGGGAGCCTCTTTGCTCTCAATGATTTAATGAATAGGGCTGTGTGATTTTTAATTTATTTTTCCAGCGATTATGAAAACATGACGCTGAATTGTTCCTTTCCTTTTAAAGTGGTGCGCTGTCGCCCTTCCTAAAATAAAATCCAAATTAGTCAAATCATGTTTCATGACTGTCATAATATATAGTCTCCCACCGGATGTGCTCAATACTAAATAAGAGATAAAAGCGTATTGAGCTGTTAAAGAGACTCCCAGGTGGCTTTCTGTGTGCACAATCCGACATGGAGCGAAACACGGACAAGTAAAGCCTACTTTAGGCTTTAGCTGTGTGCTTAAATGGACAAATACACACAAAAAATATATCAAATGCAGTCAGTTATGTCTTCAGTGAACATAAACAGGTGAGAAAGTAATCAGATGTCAGTAAATTAGATCTGTGCATTTGGTCTTGAAGTGAGAAAATAATAAACACTTTGCTCTTTGCTAAATAACTGAATAACTTTAATAAGAATCAGTGTATGTTTAATGCATGTATGGAGAATACTGTGCAGTGTTTTATTTTTACATTTGATTACTTTATTCAGTTTTTGGATAGTAGGCTATTAGCTATTTTTAGCAGGTTGAATTATTTTATTTGTATCTTTTTTTTCTATTGTATTTGTAATATTATTTATTTTAATTGTATTACTGACTGTTTCAATTCACTGTTGTTTGTTGACAGTGAAATAGCTCTAAAAAAACAAAGAAACAGATTATGGGGTCGAGGGTCTTTTTGGGGTTTTTATGAATGCACTGAAAGGGCCTCCTGACAAAACTTTGCTTAGGGCCCCCAGAAGTCTTGGACCAGCACTGTGCACCGCTGCATCTCTTTTATGTGGTTGGAAGTGAACTAGTTGTGAAGTGTATTTCGTGTACTGTTGAAGTACTGGTTGTGTATGAATAATTTGGAAAGAGAAATTGGAAATATTAAATAGGAATATTAAAACACTTGTATATAACATGATGGCTGCTGAAGTCCCAGTGCTCCATATGGCTGGTCCGTCCCAGCTCATTTTACATTTTCACTTCAGCACATAATGATCGATTTAATCACCTCAGAATAAGTTAGCAACTGCTTAGCAACACCCACAACACCCTGTCATTTTCTATGGGAAAACACCACTCATATTTTCCTCAGAAAAGCTAAATATCTGAGTGTTACGAGACCATCAAATGAACTGAAATGGTACAACATAACATACAACAAAATAAAACATAGAGACGCAGTGACAGTGCATAACAACTTAATTTAATGAAATATAATGATTTGACATAAACAGAGCATGGTGGTAGAAAGTAACAAAACAAACAAACAGAAAGAAAACCCTGACCACACATATCTACAGGAAAAATGAAACTTGCCTACCTCCCGACCAAAAAACAAAAGACAAGTTCATTGTGAGTCTTCCGGGTCCTCTAACTGCTTCACTAAACTAACCCTAAACTAAACAACATGAAAACCCATCACCAAATACCACCAGCTCTAAATATAAATTATAAACTCAAATCAACCCAAATCAATCCCATACCGGGAACGTGATTGTCAAACAAAATCATTAAATCAGCACAAAAGAAAACCTCAGCAAAGAATATAAGCCGTGCCAGCGAGACACCACGGAGCTAACGCTCCATCTGCCGGCAGGAGCGGATGGGAAATGAGAGCGAGAGAGAGTGGTGGACGTCAACCAGGGCGTCTTTATAGAGGTTGCCCAACCCACAATCAGCAGCCAACGGAACACCACGGAGCCTCTAGAGGAAACAGAAGGAACAACAAGAGCATAAATGCAACAAAGAAGCACAAACACTCAAGCACTGTTCATTTCACTCCTAATAGCGTAACACTGAGTATAAAGCAAGTTGAGCCTGATTTGGCTCAAAAGAAAATCCGTATTTGGCTTAAAGAAAATCACTCCACCTCTGTCCATCATTCTTTGAGGTCATTATTGGAAGAGAGTGTTTAGGGCTTACATGTGCTTACATCATTGCACTAAACCAGGGCTGATATCTTTTGTAGATCTCCAGGGAATACAATTATCTCTGTATATCATTGGGCCATATAACAATGTCTTGGTTGTTTTGTGCAGAATACTTTTTTTTTTTTTGTAGTAAATTATCAACTTAAAAAATAAATAAATCTAAAATGATATGAACCCTAAAAATTATGTGGTCTTCATTTTCTGATGTCTTACTAAATTTGTTTTGTCTATAATCGTGTAGAAAAAGACTTTATCACACATTTAATGTGACACAGCCAATGATGTCACTGGATTGCAATTTATTTTTTTCCGTCATATCATGTGTCCTTTGCATGAAAAGTGTTTCCCCATCTGGTTAGATAGTCACAAACAGACAAATCCTGGACTGATCTGGGTTCAGTCACAGTGCTGCAGGACTTTAATGAAAGGCTGGATTGTGTTTTGGTGACACAACACAGTCAACTGAAAAAGAGCTGACTTGAGCTGTGATCTGTTGTTTCTTTAATCAGAGAACTGCACTTTAATTGCCAGTGCATGAGAGTCACAGCAATATAGTTATATAAACCTCAATTCCTCTTCGAATTCATCTGTCACACCTCATTCATTCCAGATCTTACTTGTTCTCTCCATGGTTATAATCAGGAAGAGCCAGTAGTGGGGATTTTGATTCATCAAGTGACAAGTATTTTAATTCCATTCACCAAAACAATTTGTACAGCAAATCATTTAGTGACTCTTTTTATAGATAATGCCACAATCCTGCCGACTACGCTGTTCGCCTGCATGCTGAGGAGAAGCATCTGTGGCTTTAAAATTTTTTTAGGGGCAGTTGTGGCCTAATAGATAGAGAGTGGAACTTGTAACCCGAAGATTGCGGGTTCGAGTCTCAGGTCTGGCAGGGATTGTCAGTGGGGGGAGTGAATGTCCAGCACTCTCTCCACCCTCTATACCACGACTGAGGTGAGACCCTTGAGCAAGGCACCGAACCCCCAACTGCTACTCGGGTGCTGCAGCACTGGCTGCCCACTGCTCCGGGTGTGTGTTCACAGTGAGTGTGTGTTCACTACTGTGTGTGTGCGCACTTGGATGGGTTAAATGCAGAGCACAAATTCAGAGTATGGGACACTATACTTGGCCACACGTCACATTCTTTCCTTTTCCTTTTCCTTTCCAAACATAATGTCAGAAGGTATCTCTTGATACTGAATCATTCACTCAGCGTATTCATTCAAAAATGCATAATTTTTCAAAGGAAATATAACAGAAACAAGAAATGTTACTCTCTATTACTAAAAAATTAATGTCCACAGATAAAATAAGTATCTGGTTTAACTTTCGAACCTAGAATTTATATCAGACATTAAATGGAAATCCAACATATAATTTTATTTTTATTTATTTTTTTAATACAATACAAAAATGCCCTTAGTTTCAGTCTAGGGCTGTATATAATATTATTATTTTTAACATTACTTTCAAAACATCCACAGAACAATAGAATGTGATTAACCAGGGTCTTTACCTTATTCTGATGACTGAATTTAATCAGTTTTGCTAAATCTGGGATGTCCAAATTGTCATCAGTAATGGTAGACCGCTGTTTTGATTTAATAATCTTCTTGTAGGAAAAGGCTGATTCACATAAATAAATTGAGCCAAACAAAGCCATCAATGAGGTACAAATTATGGATTATATATGGATTTTATACACTCTTAAAAATAAAGGTGCTTAAAAGGTTCTTCACAGCGATGCCATAGAAGAACCATTTTTGGTTCCACAAAAAAAAAGGTTCTTTAAAGAAGCACCTCTTTCTTACAATTTTATAATCTGAAGAACCTTGTTTCACCACAAATAATATTTTGTGAAACAGAAAGGTTCTTAAGATGTTAAAGGTTGTTTATGGAACCATTTAGACAAAAAGGTTATTCCATGGCATCGCGAAGCACGTTTATTTTTAAGGTGTATAGCCTAGAAAGTGCAAAGAGCACTCCCTTTGTAATTACTAAAAAGCTGTCACTCACTTCAGTTTACCACAATCTCACAAAGTTCCATTTTAATCATTGAATCTCTCTATTTACCTAAAGCATATTTAAATGATGTGCGATATACCAGTAGATCTATTGACTGCTATCGTCTGGATGGCCATAAACCTATTGGGCACCCCTGGTCTACACTGAACACATAAAAAAGCAAAGGTTTGGGAGCATCAGTTTACAGACTGTCACATTGCATCACATTTCGTGTAGACAGGAGCACTGATTACAGTGGTTGTCTCTTTGTCACATTATGTCACTTGTGTCCATTGTGGACACAGTGTTTACCTGTACAAAAGTGTATAAAAACTGCTTAATTTTGTTGGGGACTAGTAGCTACACTCTGCATCGTCATCTTCTCCTTTTTGTCCTGTTTTATAATGGGTGGCAGTCAGTGTTGCAATGCTTGCAATACCACCACCAACAGTGCTGGAGTGTCAAATAGTTACTGGTTACTTGTTTTGTATATTTACAACATCATTGTATGTGTAGTTGTAACACAATAATTTATTTAGTATATTGTGTCAACCCAATTCAATCAATTAATTTTATTAATATTATCATGAACCAGCAATATACATTTTTAAAATAGAATTGATATATACAAGTTATGTACTTTTAACATAAAAGAAAAAAACATCTAATATTATTTTGACTTAGCACCACAGTGTGTTTTGCTTTTCTTCAAGCCTATCAGATCAGGCCTGCGACCCACAAGTTGAGATGCACTCATCTGTACTTCTGTCTCCAGAAATAATTTAAGCACCACAAAGCTTTTTTTCTCCACAACTGAAAAAGCAGATCTGTTAATGTATTATTATTTTTTATCCATTTTGTCAGTTGATGAAACTAAAAGCCAAACTTTTGAATCTAAAAGCCAAAAGCAGTCACAAGACAGAGACTTCTGTGAAAGTCTGTCACGAATCTGGTTCATGGTCTTCTGTACACTCACCATCAGAGGTCGCCCTTCCATCATATTGACTCTTGCACCACACTACTGTTGCTCTTCACCCACGGACTACAATTCCCATCATCCATTGCACTGACGACACACAGCTGTCACCAATCTCACATTGCATCACACAGCTGGTTGCACTGATTACACACGCTTTATAAGCCTTGAACTTCCTCGCTGTCTTTGCCTAGTATTGTTTTGCGTATAACACTCTCCTAGTGTTAGCTGCCTTACCAAGCCATTCTGTGTTTTGTTATCAGACTACCCCTCTTCTCAAGCCCTCTGGATATTGTTCGCCGATCGAGGACCCACGCATGCCCTAGGATTACTCATGTCTTGCCCATGCCATACTCGTTTGTTGGTGATTTGACCCTGCCTGTTATTTGACTGTTTATTGACAAAAGCTTGCAAATGGATCCGCATGTCTCTCATCTCGTTGGCTCCGTTACAAAGTCATTGTGTGAAAATAAATGAGAATTAAAAAAAAAAAAAAAAAGTGAATGATTCAATGTTATTCAATATTGAAACCCCATTTGGAGGAATCTTACTGCAAACTTGTTATATTTTAAATGTGTTTGTGTGTTTCTCAGGAAGCAGAGGAGTGGGACAGCCCAAAGCGAAGCATCAGGGACAGTGGTTACATAGAGTGCTGGGAGTCTGAGCGCAGTGACTCTCTCTCCCCGCCGAGGCACACGCGAGACGACTCATTCGACAGCCTGGACTCCATTGGCTCGCGTTCCCATCAAACCCCCTCGCCTGATGGCCTGCTTGCCCACGACTACAGCGATGGTAAGTCTAACGCACACATTAAAACACAAAAAATGACTTATTTATGGGTAGGTAATATATCGGTTGAAACAAAAAAAAATTCAAGGTTAAAATTTGACAACCAGTATACGTTTGGAAGTAATGCAGTTCTGCGAAACAACAAACACATTTGTCCCACAAATCCCCACGGAAGAGAAAATGTGGATGCTGTTATCCATGGTTTGAAACTGACCCAATGCTAAGCCCTGTTCCCCGTATTGACTGATGCTAATGCTTGCTTTCCTAAATGATGCTTGTTCAGCAATAAAAGGTATGTGGAGAAACTGAGCCGATGCTTCAGAATTAAAGCCAGACAAAACAAATTCAATTAACAGACCTTTTACAGTTTAAACAACAATTATTTATTTTTATTTTTTTGGCAAAAATAGTATTTTAGAAAAATCTGTATTTATTATTATTTTTGCTACATTTGTTTTAATGCATTTTACATGACTAATAATAAAAAAAGAATGTGCAGATATGGTGTGATATGCTTATTTTTTATTTTGGACAAAGGACCTTTCAATGTTTTTTTTGTTTTTTTACTATTCTAAAAAATGTAAGAATATCGTATTGGGATATACATTTTGCTCATCACTCGATCATAATCGCATCCTTTTTGCACATATTAAAGAGGCTCATGACCAAAGTGTCCAGTTTGGTTAGTGCGGTCCAGTTAGCCTTGGTAGAAGCTATGTCACTCGTGGCAAAGTTCGTTCTTCATTAATGGCAAGTAAAAATGATCTGTATTTTGACATAAGAGATTTTTAGAGGTCTTTTAAAAATGTCTAATAGATATGCCATGAGCCAATAATTTAATGGCATCATTTTCCTGCAGCTCTAAAGTGCATGGCACACGGCATTGATGTTCAATAGGGAGCCAGTGCAGAGTTGACAGAACCGGGCTAATATGGTCGTACTTTTTGGTTCTAGTAATAACTCTAGCTGCTGTATTTTGGACCAGCTGGAGTTTGTTTATGAAGTGCGTGGAGCAACCACCCAATAATGTCATGAGCCAGGTTTGATTCCAGTTTTCTTTTCCTTTCCATTTCTTGCTCTCGTTCCTAGACTCAGCTGTTTGCGTTCACAATCAGCGCTTGCACTGATTGGGACAGCACCTGTTTCCTTTTGACGTTGATGTGCTCCTCTATTTCTCTCTGTGTGTTACTAGACTCCTGTGTCAGATTATTGTGCTTCGCAGCCATTCTGCCAGCTCTCGTTCTATTCACTACCGTTACTCTGTGTTTTGTCAAAAACAGTCCTGTCCTGTCTAGTCAAGTTGAGTCCTGTCGAGTGTCTGACCTGATCTCTGCCCAGTCTCTCAGTTGCCTGCGGCCAGTGGTTCGTTTGCCTCCGGGCACAGCCCTCCAGACTGTATAGCCCTCTGTGGAAGTTGCCGCTCGCAGCTCCGGCCGGGACCGCACTCCCTCTCGTACAAGTCAAGTCTGCTTCTATGTTCCAGTTATCTCCTGAATTATTTTCCAGTTCTGCGTATGCCTGATCTTGCTAGTGAACTGCAGACTGCCTGAGTTTGTTTTGTGGACAATAAATTCTCTGTTTGACTTGCCTTTGCCTCTGGGTCCCTTTGTGTTATGACAAATAAAGCATTACAATAATCTAAACTTGAGGTCATGAGCGCATTTGATAAATGAAATTGAGAGCATAGGTCGTAATTTAGATTGAAAAATGTAGTTTTACAAACGCTAGAAACATGGTTTTCAAAGGAAAGATTGCTATCAAAAAGCACACCTATGTTTCTAACTGATGAAGAATTAACAGAGCAGCCATCAAGTGTTAGACAGTGTTTTAGTTTATTAAATGCGGAGGTTTTTGGTCCAATAATTAAAACCTGTTTTTTTTTTTTTTTTTTTTTTTTTTTTTTTCTTTCAGAATTTAATAGTAGGAAATTACTAGTCATCCAGTTTAAAATTTTTTTTATCAACTATGCATTGGATGGTTCGATAGTTTAGTGGTGTTGAAGTTCAAAAGTTTCTTGAATGACAAACTTCAGAAATGTTAGTCTGACTCATTTGTGGTTGGAAGAGTTCTCTAAAAAGTTGCAAACGTGCCTTGTTGAAGCTTTGAGGTCCAGCGGCATCCCCGTCAGACCAGATATCTCCAGTCTTTTCCACAAGCAACCAGAAGAGAGACTGAAGAGAGTTATAGGGTCCAAGATGTAAAGGCCTTTTAGCTTCTGCAGAGGTCACATCACCTAAGTTTGGCTTGGCCAATGCAAAAGGTGTAATTTCAAGCAGGAAGATTTTTTATTTATTTTTTGTAGGCACTCTCGTTTGCATGATCAGAGTAGGCTAGCAGTATATGTGTCTCTTTATAGTCTGATTATAATAATCTTACAATGCACATTATAAGGGGTGATATACACCAATGGATAGGAATTTAAATGAGGATTATTTTGATAAGTATTATATGGAAGAGGTTACATTAACTAGGGTTCAATCATGAAGCATGCATAGAACAGTATACAACATACAAAATAGTGATAATATACACAGTGTCCTGGGAATATGCTTGTTTTTTCACAGAAGGGTTGGTATATGAATTATGTATATTATGAGTTTTTTTTTTTATCTATTTCGAAGTGAATTAAGTGAGGGTCAAAACTTTCACTTCGAGTCATAAAAGGCATCCTATCTAGAAGATATGAGAACTGAAGAACCATCCCTTTTTTAGGATACTGTATTTTAAAGATAATTTTGTAAAATCCAAATGAGTTTTACAGACCCTTATTGTACAAGGGTTAAACAAAGTTCATTGAACATAAATATATTTAAGTGAATCAAACTTTGCATAAAATTTGCGCACATGCACCTGTGGAACAGTATTTAAAACGGTATGCAATTGAATAACACATAACATAGCTATCTGAGATTAGCTGTGTTCTTATCTTAGTGTGGGTGCCCCTCTTTCATCTGAAACTGGGTTCCCCATTTCTGCCAAGCTATGTGGGTGGCCTGGGCATCAGTGGCTTGGCCCCTTTCTTAGGAAAGGTTAGGTGCTTGTCTATCACTTCCCTGGTGCTCTCTCACCAGGTGGACAGGCATGCGCCACAGCATGGTATACAGTAGTTGGCATTTCGTTCCCCATAGTTTCTGCTAGAGGATACAGATTCCCTAGAAGGGGAACATCTCTGGTTACGTATGTTACTATGGTTCCCCGAGAGGGAACGAGACGCTGCGTCTCCTTGCCATGCCTTCCGCCTGCTTGTTTCACGTCTCCTTCAGACAACTAAGTTGGTGTTATGTTCTACAGGCACCCTCTTTTACTTCCGGGCACTCTTCTGTGACGTTATGGGCTATGTTGGCCAATTGAACCTTTGCAGGGAGCTTGATTGACAGGCGATCTGATGCTATCATAACACTGAATCTGCCATTTTTGACCAACAAACAAACCAGACCGGAGAATAGATTAACATTGGTGGACTTGAATTTGTAAAATTCCATTGGCACCATTCCTCGGTTGAAACAAGATACCCTCTCATGTTCATTCATGTTTATTTCATGCAATAACTGCTAAAGATGAAGAGATGATCAGTTCACATGCCACTTGAACTGAATCAAGTCAAGTCACCTTTATTTATGTAGTGCTTTTAACAATACAGATTGTGTCAAAGCAGCTTTACAGTATCAAATAGGAAAATAGTGTGTCAGTAATGCAAAAGGACAATAGTAAACATTAAATTTTCAGTTAGAGGCAGTTCATCATTGAATTCAGTGATGTCATCGTCCAGCTCAGTTCAGTTTAAATAGTATCTGTGCAATCAAGTTGACGATATCGCTGGAAATTAAGTGTCTCCAACTAAGCAAGCCAGAGGCAACCACGTCTAGGAACCAAAACTCCATTGGTTACAGAATGGAGAAAAAAACTTTGGGAGAAACCAGGCTCAGTCGGGGGACCAGTTCTCCTCTGGCCAGACGAACCAGTAGTTTGTGCAGAGGACTAATCTGGTTCCTGTGGTCTTGTCCTTCTGGCCATCTAGGTGACGAGGTCTTCACTGGGGATCTGTCTCTGGGGCTCATCTAGTTCTCCTGATCTCCACTGACATTCAGGGCTTTAGGTCCTGATCCACCATCTGGGCTGGATGCAGACTGGATCCAGGTGACTGCAGTGACCATCTGATCTGGATACGGACTGGAACTGATGGTTACGGTGAACTGTGGATAAGAAAGGAACAGACTGATATTAGCGTAGATGCCATCTTACGATGTAACAAGTACACCGGGTGTTATGGGAAGTGTCCCCAGTTGGTTGACCTTATTAATGCAGCCTAACAATCTTTTAATGGATTTGAATATTAGAAGCGTATTAGTGTGTTATGTGTACGCCAGGTTAAAGAGATGGGTCTTTAATCTAGATTTAAACTGACAGGGTGTGTCTGCCTCCCGAACAGTGTTAGGTAGATTGTTTCAGAGTTTGGGTGCTAAATAAGAAAAGGATCTGCCGCCCGCAGTTGATTTTGGTATTCTAGGTGTTATCAAACGACCAGAGAACGTAGTGGACTTGGAGGACTAGAATGCGATAAGAGCCCGCTCAAGTACTGAGGAGCTAAACCATTCAGGGCTTTATAAGTAATTAACAAGATTTTATTATCTATACGATGTTTAATAGGGAGCCAGTTCAGTGTTGACCGAACCGGGCTAATATGGTCATACTTCCTGGTTCTAGTAAGGACTCTAGCTGCTGCATTTTGGACCATCTGGAGTTTGTTTATTAAGCGTGCAGAATAACCACCCAATAAAGCATTACAATAATCTAACCTTGAGGTCACAAATGCATGAATTAACATTTCTGCATTTCACTTTGAGAGCATTGGTCTCAATTTAGATATATTTTTAAAATGAAAAAATCCTTAATCTTCCTTAAGCGTAAAGGAGCAACCGTATCTAAAATGCTAGAAAAGAGAGAGTCTATGGTTTCTGTTAAATCAATTTTTACTGAGCTATTGGATATCCTGAGGAATTGAGATAAATCAGGAAAATTACTTACAAAGCATTATTTTGTGGTAGAAGTGATGGTTCTACCATACTTGTAACAAGGAGTAGAATTTACAGTTTTAGCTCTATGGAGTTTACACAAGACTAGATAATAATCTGAGATATCATCACTTTGCTGCAGAATTTCAGCACCATTAACATCAATTCCATGTGACCGTATTAAATCTAGAGTATGATTTCGACAATAAGTAGGACCTGACATGTGTTGTCTAACCCCAATAGGGTTCAGAATGTGTAGAAATGCTGATCCCAATGCATCTTTTTCATCAACATGGATATTAAAATCACCAACAATTAAGACTTTATCTTAATTGTCTTAATTATCTATAGCTCTAATTCTGGTAGAAAATCTGTAAATTGTTTAATAAAGTCTGTATGGTGCCCTGGTGGCCTATATACAGTAGCCAGTACAAACATCACATGGAATTTATCATTAACACTAGTTTCTCTGGATAATGTCATATGAGGCACCATTACTTCAAACGAGTTCTACTTGAAGCCTGCTAGGGGTGGGAATCTTCAGGCACTTCACGATCCAATCCGGTTCCATGACCCGATTCCGAAATGATTCTTGATCTAATTTTTTCCCCCAATTAATTCTTCTGCTGTGCAAATACATCTTTACAACTTTACATCTTATCCAAAATTGGAGTTTCTATGATTTTTGTTTATAGTTGGAATCTCTGTGTCAGTACTGTCATCTTAAAAGTAGGGGTGTGAATCTTGGTTTCACGATTCAGTTCAATTACGATTATTATTATCAACTCAATATCACGATGCGTCACATTCTCAGTTTTCAATATTACTCACATGGCTACATTTTCATATAAATTTATAATCAAATTTATCTTTTGCAAAATATACTTTATTTATATATAGATAGATAGATAGATAGATAAGCAGGCAACTTTTTAAAACAATTATTTATTTAAAATAAGTATCTGAAAGTTTCCAGACAATAGTTATTATTATTGCCATTTGATTATTACTGATGAGATCATAGACAGTGGCAGCTTTAACAGGCTGCATTCAGACTAATGCACAGATCTATTTCGATATATCAGATGTTTTGTCCTGCTCTGAAAATGTAACTGACTGTGTGTACATAAATTTTGTATATAAGTATTTGAAAATACAAGTGCATTTAACCGCAGCCGCAATCGAGCTTCAGGACAAGCAAACACAAAGCGCATGTGAAAGTCTGTCAGTGTGAGAGTTTCGTGCATCTAATAGTACTGAATTCCAAATGATATAAATGTAAGCATATCTAAAGTAAAACACGGCGGGTGGAAGCACACACTGTCAAGTAATGTGTATGTGACTCACAGCACAAATTCTGTGCAGTGAAGCCCACTCTAGCACGCACATGTGCCATATGCGGGAAAAAAACAAGCTCAGAATCTATTCTGAAATCTATCGTGAAATAGACAATCATGAGTTTTAAAACCCACCCCAAGTTTTATGGGGTGGGTTTTCTTTGTTAATGGGTTTTTAAAGGCACAACTTTCTCTCATTTATTCAGTTCACTTATTTGAAAGTAATGACTGAATTTAATATACTAAGTTGTAATGTCAATGGTTTACATGGTCCCCATAAACATTCAAGTTTTTTAGAACTATTACGGCAAAAGAGGGTTGACATTGCTTTGGTCCGGGAGGCCCATTTGTGGAAGGATGGTGTTCATGGATGCAATGGTAAATATTGCGAGGTGTTCTCTTTTGCTGTGACTGATAGTGGAACTATGGGTGTTTTGATAACTGTTTGAAGAGATTTAAATGTTTTCATTTTGGACAGAAATGGTGACAATGCTGACAGAATAGAAACACAATTTTTTTTTCTTTACTGTCAAACATTAAATCAGAATAAACTTTTTCTGTTTTAGATCAATAAATATTAACATATTTTCTGCATTTGTTAAATGTCAGAATCAAGCGAGGGAGAATTTTTATGTATTTTTTTATCACTTTCATCAAAGTCAGAAGTATACATACACTAAGTTTATTGTGTCTTTAAACAAAAAGAAAACTCCAGATGATTCCATTCTGAGCTTAAGAAGCTTCTGATAGGTTAATTGATTCAATTTGAGTCAATTTGAGTTAATCCTGTGGATGCATTTAAAGGCACACCTCAAACACAGAGCCTCTTTCTTTGACATCATGGGGAAATCAACCAAGACATCAGGAAAAGAATTGTGGACCTCCACAAGTGTGGCTCATCCTTAGGGGCAATTTCCAGATGCCTGAAGGTCCCACGTTCATCCGTTCAGACAATAATATGCAAGTATAAAAAACATGGGAATGTACAACCATCATACTGCTCAGGAAGGAGACAGATTCTGAGTCTCAGAGAGGAATGTTTTTTGGTGCGAAATGTGCGAATCAACCCCAGGACAACAGCAAAAGACCTTGTGAAGATGCTGGCTGAAACTGGTAAGACAGTGTCCTTATCCACAGTAAAACGAGTCCTGTACCACCATGAGCTGAAAGGTTACTCTGGGAGGAGAAAGCCATTACTTCAAAACCACCATAAAAAAGCTAGACTACAGTTTGCAACTGCACATGGGGACAAAAATCTTAATTTCTGGAGACATGTCCTGTGGTCTGACGAAACAAAAATTTAACTGTTCGGCCATAATGATAAACGGTATATTTGGAGGAAAAAGGGCGAAGCTTTGAAGCCTCAGAACACCATCCCAACTGTGAAGTATGGGGGTGGTAGTATAATATTGTGCGGCTGCTTTGCTGCAGAAGGGACTGGTGCACTTCTCAAAATAGATGGCATCATGAGAAAAGAAAATTTTGTGGATATATTGAAGCAACATCTGAAGACATCAGCCAGGAAGTTAAAGCTTGGGCGCAAATGGGTCTTCCAAATGGACAATGACCCCAAGCATACCTCCAAATTAGTTACAAAGTGGCTTAAGGACAACAAAGTCAAGGTATTGGAGTGGCCATCACAAAGCTCTGATCTCAATCCCATAGAAAATTTGTGGGCGGCACTGAAAAGGCGAGTGCGAGCAAGAAGGCCTAAAAACCTAACCCAGTTACACCAGTTCTGTCAAGAGGAGTGGGCCAAAATTCCAGCAAACTATTGTAGAAAGCTTGTGGAAGGATACCCAAAACGTTTGGCCCAAGTGAAACAGTTTCAGGGCAATTCTACCAAAAACTAAGGAAGTGTATGTATACTTCTGACTTTGATGAAAGTGATAAAAAAAAATATATAAAATTCTCCCTCGCTCGATTCTGACATTTAACAAATGCAAAAAATATGTTAATATTTATTGATATAAAACAGAAAAAGTTTACTCCGATTTAATGTTTGACAGTAAAGAAAAAAAAGTTTTTCAGTTTTTTTCTGAAGTGTATGTAAATATCTGGTTTCAACTGTAAATACAGACATACAACAATGAAGTAGAAATGTTTCAGGAGGTAGGGGTTTGCATGGGGTTTCAGAGGGGGGCGGGGTGGTTTGAGTTCAGGGCTCTCACAGCCTGGGGGAAAAAGCTGTTGAGCAGTCTGGCGGAGTGGGCTCTGATGCTCCAGTACCGTCTTCCTGATGGTAGGAACTGGAAGAGACTGTGGGAGGGATGGGTGGAGTCCTTCACGATGCTGTTGGTTTTGCTGGAGCATCTTGTAAGGAAAATGTCCAGGATGGAGGGGAGAGGGGCACCGATGATCTTTGCATCTGTGTTCACTGTCCGCTGGAGGGTCTTGCGGTCAGCAGCACTGCAGTTCCCGTACCAGACAGTGATGCAGCTGGTCAGCACACTCTCAATGGTGCCTCTGTAGAATGTGGTGAGGATGGGTGGAGGGAGAATTGCTATTTTCAGCCGGCGGAGAAAGTGAAGGCGCTGTTGTGCCTTTTTGGAGAGTGACATGGTGTTGGTGGTCCAGGTGAGATCCTCTGTGATGTGCACCCCCAGGAATTTAGTGCTGCTGACTCTCTCCACAGTCGAGCTGTCGATGGTCAGTTTGAGAAGTGGTCTATATGCTGGGATTAGCATAACAGTGATGTGGTCCGAGTACCCGAGGTGGGGGCGGGGTACAGCCTTGTAAGCATTTTTTACTGTTGTGTAAACAAAGTCCAGTGTGTTGTTTCCCCTTGTTGCAAAATTCACATGTTGGTAGAACTTTGGCAAAACTGTCTTTAAGTTTGCATGGTTGAAGTCACCGGCTATGATGAAAAAGCCGTCAGGGTTATTTGTTTGTTGTTCACTGATGGTGCTATACAGTTCACAAAGCGCGTCCTTAGCGTTAGCACATGGGGGTATGTAGACCGCGACGATAACAATGGCCGTGAACTCCCGCGGCAGATAGAACGGTCGACACTTCACAAACATAAACTCCACCAGCGATGAACAGTGTTTTGATAATACACTGTACTGCATTGTTACACCAGTCTTTGTTGATATACACACACAAGCCACCTCCGCGGGCCTTACCAGACAGTGATGAATCTCTATCTGCTCGGAAGCTGGTTAGCCCGTGCTGCTGGATGTTGTCGTTTAGCCATGTTTCGGTGAAAACAAACACACAACAATCCCTTGCCTCATGCTGTGTACACCGACTGAGTTGAATTAAGTCCAGTTTGTTTTCCAGAGAGCGAACGTTTGAGAGCATATGTGTTGGAAGAGCCGGTCTTGTGGGGTTGGCTCTTACCCTAGCTCGTATACCTCCACACTTCCGTCCTCTCTCACATCGCTTGCGACGCTGCCTTGTGCGGGTAGCGTCAGTAGGCGAGGCCGCGGTCTCGAGGTCCAGTTCCAGCAGTAAACAAAGACCTCGTAGCTTCTCAGTAGCCGCCGGCGAGGGTTGTTGTTCGTACGCGTTGCCGATATCCAAAAGGCTTTGGCGATCATAGATGTGTTTTGGATTGATTTCCTTGCGAGTTAGCGGTAATTTTACACTATTTGGAGACGAACAGACGACATTAAAAGACATAAAAGCACCGTCTTTGGGACCCGGAGCAGCCACTGCGTCTGATCGCGCCGATCGCGCCATCTTGAGTTAATTAATAAGATGTCTATAAAAACTTTCCTGGTTTTATTAACAGAATGTACATAGCATGTGCATGTGCAGAATACTCCAACTGTCTAGCAGTTTAAAAAAAATTTTTTTAAGTGTAAGCTGTGGTAAGTGTGGCTCACACTTGATTTGTTTGCTTGTTCTAAACCCTAGTTTGATTGTGCTGCAGTACCCCAGCAGTGTTATTTTAGTATCACTGATATAAAACTGAATTCATTTTTATATTTTCTGTATTCATTTTAATTTGAGTAATTTTGAACAAAGGTGTTTTGTCCCAGAGAGGTCTCCTGTTCCTGAGTTTAGCCCAGAGAGGGCTCCTGTCCCCCCGTCCAGCCCAGAGAGAGCTCCTGTTTCCACGCCCTACTCAGAGAGAGACTCTGTCCCCGAGTGCAGCCCTGTCATTCCCCTGTCAGCCGCGCTCCCTAGTTGGGAGTCGCAATTTGGTGTGTGTGTGTGTACGGTGCAAGCCCCGCGGGTCTGCTAGTCTCCATTGTCACCGTGGCTGGAGAATGCCTTGCCTCCGCCTCCAGCCTCTGAGTCCCGGACTCCGCCTCGGCTCGTCGACTCAGTGGCTCCACCATGGCTCCAAGCTCCCTCCGTTCCGCCGTGGCCCATCAGTCCTACGGCTCCGCCTTGGTCTGTCGTCGACCATCCGTCGCCTCGGGACTCCACTCCTCCGGCTGTGCCTCGTCCCTCCATCCCTTCGGCTGCTCCTCTGTCGCTCTGGCTCCACTGCGGCCTTCCGGATCCCCGCCTCCGCATCGATCACCTGATCCACCTGACTCTGTTTGTGGTCCTCCTCCCAGGTATCTGTCCTCCTCGCGAGCCTCCTCCTAAGTTCCTACCCATCCCTCCCTATGTTGTTCCTGCGGCACAAGGATGCGGCTTCCGGGAGGGCGGCGATAAGTCACGCCCATGGATTGTCAGTGTGTTTGTTTTCCTCCCTATGTGCTCCTATTGACCTAGTTTCTCCCCTGTCTAATTAGTCATTCCGTTCACCTGTGTTTCCCCAATTCCCTCGTTACCCCATGCATTTAAGTTCCTGTCTGTGCAGTCTGTCTTAGTTCGGGACTGAAAGTCTATGTTGTGCTACATGTGTGTTCCTGCCTGTCCTGTGTTACCGCTTGGATGTTGATTCAAGCACTGCTGTTTGAGTTTACTCCTCATCTCCTCGTTCCTTGCTCTTTTCCATAGGCAATCGTGACATAGCTAAAGAAGCTGTCAAACAGACAGGTAAACATGTGGAGAGCACCTTGCCTGGGAATGTGGCCACAGATAGAAGGTGAGGAGGAGAGTTGCAGTGGTAGGTTGTTCCAGGTGCTCCTGAAAACCATTTTTACTCTGAAAAATCAGTTCCATAAAGACTAGTTAATAGTCTATTCAAACCTCGGGTCCTCATGATTTTCTAGATCACTACTGTTAAATGAAGACACAGGCTAATGTGGTTTTAAATACGTTTGTTTATACTCCAGAGTGCTTGAGATAATGGTTTGTATTCCTCTTAAGAGGAGGATTGTATTCCTTCTCTTTTCCTACTGTAAAAATGTTCCCTGTAAAACTTTTGCATGTAATTTATTTACCACGGAAATCTACAGTTATACAATATATATATCATAATTTTAACATTAAAACTTTATTACAGACTAGATTTCTGGCATTTCTGGTGAAAATGTGAGTTTCTTGTCTGTGCAAGTGATCAACATGACACTTTGGTTTGTGTGTGTGAATACCAGTGTGTTACACAAGTTTTTATGATATAATGGTTACCAGATATGATTCAGATCTTTCATTCGGTGTAAACCTTAGTGATGCACCAAAATACTATTTTTTTTTTTTATATTTATTTATTTATTATTATTTTTACATTAAACTTTCAATAATTAAATTTGGGTTATTGGTTAATTGAGCTCTTTGTGTTGTTCAGGATGTCATGTTCTCAGCTTCAACCAGTCATAGTAAAGTTCTTTGGCAATGACCTGCCTCTTGGTAGTTCAGCTAAACAAATTTTACATGTTTACTTATTGTAGCTTATCCACGTTGTATGTACAAAATAGACACTCACAGTCAAAATGCTCTAAATAAATGTCACTGTTCCGGTCAATGATTTGACCATGCTATTTCAACTGGAATGGAAAATTAATTCATTTTCCACTTACGTTTAAATATTTTAGGTTACTGAAATTTCAGTGCATAAATAGTAAATATAAAGGATTTTTTTATTTTTTTTGCCAGGGACCGTGCACTCGGTGGTGAACCTACAACTTTTTAGTTACCAGTTTAGATTGTGCCACTGTGCCATCTTACACCAATACAGTTATAAAGCAATTGTTATTAACGTGCTAAGATGATTGTAACACTACTAATTTATTCACACTGATTGTTCCACTGCAGGCCGTGGCAGCGACTCGGAGTGCGACACCCCCCAGAGGAAGATGCCGGATGTGCGCAAGGATGACATGCTGGTCCGACGAACTTCCTGCAGTGAACCCCGGACTGCCATTCCTTTCAACCAGTATCTGCCCAACAAGAGTAACCAGAGCTCATACTTACCTGCACCAGTGCGACGCCCTCGCGCACACCGAGATGACAGCCGCAAAAGCTGGAGTAATGCAACCTCACCTGTTGGAGGAGAGAGACCTTTCAGGTAAATCTAATCCGAGATGCTGATATGTTGATAGAGATTGTTTTTCCCATCTGGTAATGTTGTTTTAATTCAGAGTACAGTGGATACAGTGACTTGCTATAGAAATTAATATTAGGTCTGGGCTCCAAGATGTTTTTTTTTTTTACTTTTTCTGCTGACATCTGTAAAGAGTAAAGGGGAAAACTTCTATGCTCAAGACATGATTACTTTTGTGTAAGGAGGTCAAAGATCAGGCATTTGGTTAGATTCAAATTCCATTTTGATTATTTCTATAAAATTCAGTAATGTCTCATGCAGTTATGTACCTGCAACAAAATCCTAACCTTCTGGGATTTAATTAAAACTAAATAAATCTCTTAAATCTCTAAATAAATAATTCTTCTCTCGTGAAGCACGCACATTCCAGATACTATCACTGTTTGCCAAACTCCACTAAGACACTTTTACAGCACAGTTATCTTAGCTAAAATTCCCCTCTGTCCTCATAAGTGGATGAAAACTTTATTTGTAAGTGATTGGCAATGTTATGGCAACTCAAGGCATTACATGGCTTTGGTTGTCTTATTCTTTTTTTTGTTTGTTTGCAGTTTTGATTTTGTAGTGCTGTGGTTTGAGAAGAGGTGGTTTATTTGAACCAGATGTGAGCATTAATTGTCTAATAGCTACAGACTGCTCTGATCCAGAACAACCATCAGACTGACACTATGAAATTTAGATGCTTATTCACAGTACCTGAAAGCATCATGCTAATGTATCAAATTATAATCTCCTGTAATTGCATTCAGTGCTATCTGTACTGATGTCCTTATTTATTGTTTGTTATTGTTAATTATGTTCAGAATTGTCTACTAACATGCTACTATTTCTGTAGTGTGCAGTTCATATTTTGTGCGCAGAATGTGAATATTCTGCATGCATTGAAGAAAACCCAAATTAACTGTGTGAGTACTGTGTCCTATAATGCAATGACATGTCTTGACCTTCCATTAAAGTGTCATTAATGAACCGGAATCAATGTGAACTGATATATATATATATTACTGTATATAAAAATATGGGTGATTCTACAATTGCAGATGTTGTCCAAATATTTTTTTTTCAAATGGTTATTTTTTTTTAATAATTTTAATTTTAATAATTTGTTACTCATTGTTATGAATTAAAAGATGTTACAATCCATAAAAATATAATAATTTATGTAAAAATTGTCTTAAATAGCTGAAAATCATGATTTCTTGTCCAGTGTATTTTTTTCAATCATGAATCATTGAGCACGTTAACATGCACATCAGTAACCTGACAACACAAGTAATCTGCGTTTACATGACTTATAATAATAAAATAAATCGGGTTATTTCCCTGTAGTGACGTCAAAATATAATAATTTGCATATCTGACTCCGAGTATTCCATGCATTTGTCAGTTGTGATGTTAAATTAAGCTTGCAACATGTCAGCCGAAAACTTACAGCTCATATAGGCTATTATCCTCTCATGCAGTTATAAATGCAGCATTGTGACTGAACCACTTCTACTTCTGCTGCATGAGATGAGAACACATTTTTTAAAATCATTTTCTGAGTCATAAAAAGTCTGCTTTTGTGATATACTTCCTCCTTTCTTTACTGCGAGATGTTTGCTCGGTCTAGATGCATTTAAATATGCAATAACGATGTGTTCCTGTCACACATGCACACTTCAATAAGCCGACAGAAAGCGGTTTCCCTTTCAGTCTGTCACTCTGAGTCACATCGGGTGACCGACGAACTGGGATCTCGCTTAGAGAGACCAATCCACTTCGAGTGTAACTAAACGAGCCAATGCACATTGGCATGCGACTATTGCATCCAGGTGCCGCTGATCACAGCACGAGTATAAGTAGACAGCAGGTGCAGCGCATATTCAGCTTTTCACTTCAGAGCTGAGCGGTCCTATCGTTCTGCTCCTGACCTCTGCTACAAGTGCCTGCGAGTCAACGCTCTCAAGGAAGCTCTCGTGCTGGTGGTACGGCGCTTCAGCAGCAGTGGTTCTTCCGTGTCGAGTGGATTGCTCTAGCCTGTGGAGCTGCCGAAGGAACAGGCTGGACCCTCTCGTGGGGTACCACTTGTATGCTTTGGTGCTCCCCCCTACGATCGGATGTCGACCGCTGCATCGGAGGTTGAGCCTCTGGAGATGATGATTTGGCACCACTGCCGCCTTCTGGGCAGTCAGCAATGCCGGATTCGGATCCGGAAATGGTGGCTATGCTTGCCCGGACTGCCGAGAGAGTCGGGCTCGAGTGGAAACCTCCACCGCGTCCCGAACCCTCAAGGTTGGACGACTGGCTTCTCGGGGGGGCTCGCGCTGGTTCTCACGGCCCCACCCTGGTACCTTTCTTCCTGGAGGTGCATGATGAGCTCACTGGGTCGTGGCTCACCCCTTCCTCTCTCACCAGTGAGCAGCTGTGGGCGGTTCGAGAGTGCGATCAATCGTACTACTCGCGCTCCCTCTGCCAGAACGCAGGTTGGTGTTGCACACACGTTGACCCCGCTTCAGTCGAGACGAGACGCCCGAGCCGGGTCCTTGCCTTCCCCTTTGCTGCCCCACCGTGGGTACGTCGGTGGTTTCGTTGGTGCCACTTGTGCGGTTTCTGTGAGTCTGGCTAGCACTTCCCAATCCGTCTCGTTGACTCCGTCAGACCATCAGACTCAGCTATGCAATTCGGTTCGCCTGGTGTCCTCCCAAGTTCAGGGTCATCCACTTCACTTCAGTGAAGACGGCAGATGCTCTGTCTTGTGTGCAGAGATCACAGTCCTCCTGGCGAAGGATGCGATAGAGCCAGTTCCTCCAGCCGATATGAGGATGGGGTTTTACAGCCCTTACTTCATTGTACCCAAGAAAGGCGGTGGGTTGAGACCAATCTTGGATCTGCGCGTCTTGAACCGGACCCTTCTCAAGCTTCCATTCAAGATGCTCACGCAGAAATGCATCTTCAGGTGCATCTGTCTCCGAGATTGGTTTGCAGTGATCCACCTGAAGGACGCGTACTTCCATGTGCCGATCCTTCCGCGCCACAGGCCATTCCTGCGGTTTGCGTTCAAAGGACGGGCATATCAGTACATGGTCCAGCCCTTCGGGCTCTCCCTGTTGCTGTGTGTTCACGAAAGTTGCGGAGGCAGCCCTTATTCCCCTGAGAGAATAGGGCATTCGCATTCTCAACTACCTCGACGACTGGCTCATACTGGCTCAGTCTTAGGATCAGTTGTGCGAGCACATGGACTTGGTGCTCTCGCACCTCAGCAAGTTGGGCCTTCGGGTCAACTGGTAAAAGAGCAAACTCTTCCCGACGTAGAGGATCTCTTTTCTCGGTATGGAGTTGGATTCGGTTGATCAGACAGCACGCCTCACGCAGGAATGTTCTCAGTCGGTGCTGAACTGCTTGAATACGTTCAAGAGCAGGACAGCGGCAGTCATGCCGCTGGGGCTGCTTCCTATGAGACCGCTTCAACACTGGCTGAGTCCAGAGGTGGGCGTGGCAACGCGGCACTCACCAGGTCCAAGTCACACTGGCCTGCTGCCAAACCCTCACCCCGTGGTCAGCCCTCTCGTTTCTCCATTTACACGGATGCCTCGACCTCCGGCTGGGGGGCCACGTTCGACGGGCTTGCTGTGTCGGGGGTTTGGACGGGCCCCCAACTGCACTGGCACATCAATTGCCTAGAGTTGCTGGCAGTACACCTGGCCTTGATCTGTCTCAAGAGGCGCTTACGAGGCAAGCACGTACTGGTCCGTGTGGACAACACTGTGACCGTTGCATGCATCACCCGACAAGGTGGTCTACACTCCCTTCACATGTCGCAACTCGCCCGCCACCTCCTCCTCTGGAGTCAGAAGCATCTGAGGTCGCTTCATGCCATTCACATTCTGGGCTTGCTCAACTGGGCAGCCGACAAGCTGTCACAAGCTGCGCACCCCGGAGAATGGAGACTCCATCCCCAGACGGTCCAGCTGATTTGGAGACATTTCAGACCCGCTCAGGTAGACCTGTTTGCGTCTCTAGATACCGCTCATTGCCAGTTGTTTTACTCCCTGACCAAGGGAACACTTGGCACGGGCACACAGCTGGCCACGGGGCCTTCACAAGTATGCGTTTCCCCCAGTGAGCCTTCTCGCACAGACACTGTGCAAGATCAGGGAGGATGAGGAGTAGGTCCTGCTCGTGGCGCTGTACTGGCCCACTCGGACTTGGTTCCCAGAACTGATGCTCTTCGTGACAGCCCCTCCTTTGCAGATTCCTCTGAGGAAGGATCTACTGACTCAGAGACGGGGCGCCTTATTGCACCCGTGTCCAGACCTCTGGAAACTTCATGTCTGGTCCCTTGACAGGACGTGGAGGTTCTAGGTGACCTACCCCAAGCACCATCAAGTCGGCGAGAGCGCCGTCTACAAGACATGCTTATGCCCATTTGAGCCTTTGCAGGCAGTCGAGCTGAAGTTTCTTTTAATGAAAACTTTGCTCCTGCTGGCATTGGCCTCCATCAAGAAGGTAGGGGACCTGCACGCATTTTCGGTCGACGATTCATGCCTAGAGTTTGGGCCGGCTGACTCCCAGGTAATCCTGAGGCCCGGCCTGGCTATGTGCCCAAGGTTCCCACTACTCCGATTAGTCTACTCGGAAAGCAGATTAGTCACCAGAAGAGACGGACGCCAGCTCGTGTAAGTGTTGGAATACTTGGTCGCAGTTCTGTTGTTTAAATTATTTACTTGCTGCTATGAAGGAATAGTTTGTTTCCTACCTATTTCTATTCTGCATTTTCGTTGAGGTTTATATGTTTGACTGCACTTACTGGTAATTAGAATAATTTGCGCCTCCGCTAAGAACGAGCCTGTGGGATTGTGAGAAGTGTTTAGTTTCGTCTTGAGCTATTAGAAGTCCTTTAACCTTATTGGCTGGGCTGATCAGAAGCCGGCCACAGCTGTTTTTACTCTAGTTTCCTAGACTGTATTTATTTGATTTCCCAGCGCTGACGCGGAAGCGTCTGCGAAAGCGTTCAACCGTCGTGCTCAGCGTCCTCGTGTGAAGACCAACGAGTCTAAAGACCGACGACTTTTTCCTGCGCGACTTTAACCGAGCAACGACACCGAGCACACACTTAAGTATCATTTCTATCTTCCCTCACACACTCTCCTTTCCTATCCTCTATCCTTCCACCTCTATCATGTGTTTCCAAACCATTCCGGTTCTCTCTCAACCTCGCTCTAAAAACACACGCGGAAGGCCACATAACTCGGCTAACCTGCGCCCTATCTCCACATCCTCCACTGCACCTCTTTCTTTCTCTGTGGGTCTCTAGAATTGCCAGTCAGCTGTCAACAAAGCTGACTTCATTTCTGCTTTTTCCTTACAATCCACACTCAGCATCTTGGGCTTGACTGAGACCTGGATTCGTCCAGACGACTCAGCAACCCCAGCTGCTCTCTCTCACAATTTCTCTTTCTCTCACACCCCAAGGCAAGTTGGCCGGGGTGGGGGCACTGGTCTGCTCATTTCAAACAATTGGAAATACTCAACCCACTCTCCCCTAGGCAATCACAACTCATTTGAATCTCATGTCATTACTGTAACAGCTCCTATAAAACTCCAGATTGTGGTAATCTACCATCCCCCTGGCCAAATTCTAGCCACCTTCCAAGAGGAGCTGGACGGGCTGTTGTCCTCTTTCATGGAGGATGGCACTCCACTCTTAGTCTTCGGCTATTTCAAGATTCGCCTAGACAGGCCTTATGTTACAGACTTCCATTCACTCCTAGCTTCATTTGATCTCAAACGCCTTACCACTACTAGCATACACAAATCAGGCAACCAACTTGATTTAATTTACACACACAATTTTACTACAGATAACATTCTGGTACAACCACTACATATCTCTGACCATTTCTTCATTACATTTACCTTACATTTTGCTACCCGGGTGCCACCATCTCCCTTACCGGTTACTTTCAGACGTAGCCTATGCTCCCTTTCCCCCTACCTTCTTTCCTCTGTAGTATCCCCCTCTCTTCCCTCGCCTACCCATTTCTCATCTCTGGATGTGAATGCAGCTACTGACACTTTATGCTGTACCTTAACCTCTTGTCTAGACGACATGTCCTCTCTCCTCCAGGTCAGCACGGGCTGTCCCTTCTAACCCCTGGTTATCCGATGTTCTTTGTGAGCATCGGACCAAACTCAGAGTGGCAGAGAGAAAATGGTGCAAATCAAACGATCCATCGGACCTGAGTAGGTATCAGTCTCTGCTTTCATCTTTCTCTACTGAAGTCCACACTGCCAAATCCTCACATTTCCACAACAAGATCACCTGTGCTCCAGACATGAGTAATCTCTTCAGAACATTTAATTCTCTCCTCTGTCCCCCTCCTCCACCTCCCACCACTTCGATAACAGCTGACGACTTTGCCACTTTTTTCACAGACAAAACTAGATCAATCAGTAACCAGTTCTCAACTCCACACACACAGGACCTCCAATCAACCACATCCACTGCTCTAACTCCCATCTTCTCCTTCTGTCCCCTCACCGAGGCAGAAGTATCCAAACTTCTCCTCTCCAGCCATCCTACAACATGTCCTCTCAACCAAATCCCCTCACACCTTCTCCAAACAATCTCTCCCACACTCTTACCGGCACTCACACACATTATCAACACATCTCTCCTCACAGGCATCTTCCCCACAGCTTTCAAGCAGGCTCAGGTGGTGACCCACTGCTCAAAAAAACCTACATTAAACCCTTCTCTTTTAGAAAACTACAGACCTGTCTCTCTTCTTCCATTCGTAACGAAAACACTCGAACGAGTTGTCTTCAACCAGCTCTCACTGTTTCTTTCACAGTACAACAAACTGGATGGTAAACAGTCAGGCTTCAGGAGTGGCCATTCAACAGAGACTGCACTACTCTCAGTCACTGAAGCCCTGCGAATTGCAAAGGCCGATTCCAAATAATCAGTCCTCATTCTGCTGGATCTTTCTGCTGCTTTTGACACTGTCAATCATCAGATCCTCCTGTCTACCCTCTCATCACTGGGCATTAATGGGATTCCATTTCGTTGGTTTGAATCCTATCTCACCGGTAGGTCTTTCAGGGTGGCCTGGGGAGGGGAGTTATCCAAACCACATCAACTAAGTCACTGGAGTTCCTCAGGGATCGGTTCTTGGAACCCTTCTCTTCTCCACATACACTACATCACTGGGTCCCATCATACATGCACATGGCTTCTCCAATCACTGTTACGCCGATGACACACAGCTCTATCTCTCTTTTCAACCAGATGACCCAACAAGTACCTGCACAGATCTCAGGCTGCCTGGCGGACATCTCGGCATGGATGAAAGAACATCACCTACAGCTCAACCTAGCAAAGACGGAGCTTCTTGTCCTCCCTGCCAATCCGACTCTACAGCATGACTTCACGATTCAGTTAGGCTCATCAATGATTGCCCCATCAACTTCGGTCCAGCTGACCTTCAAAGAGCACATTGCAAAGACTGCTCGATCCTATTACACAACATCAGAAAGATCAGGCCCTTTCTGACAGAGCATGCTGCACAACTTCTTGTCCAGGCCCTTGTCGTTTGCAGGCTGGACTACTGCAATGCTCTTCTGGCTGGACTGCCATCAAACACAATCAAACCTCTACAAATGATTCAGAATGCAGCGGAACGACTGGTCTTCAACGAGCCCAAAAGAGCCCATGTGACACCTCTCTTCATCTCCTTGCACTGGCTACCAGTGGAAGCGCGCATCAAGTTCAAGACACTGATGCTTGCATACAGAACCACCACAGGCTCAGCAAACTCCTACTTCCACTCACTATTACGAATCTACATCCCCTCCAGAATTCTGAGATCTGCTAGTGAGCGACGCCTTGTGGTACCATCACAGAGAGGCTCAAAATCACTCTCCAGAACTTTCTCGTTCACCATTCCTGGCTGGTGGAATAATCTTCCCACCCCTATCCGGAATGCTGGATCCCTGTCAATCTTCAAGCAACAACTGAAAACTCATCTCTTTCGGCACTACTTGACTTCATACTAAACTCAGAAAAAAAAAACCTTAATCTTTCCCTCTATCTTTCTCTCCTTCTCTTGCTAGCTTTTACTTATTTGAACAATGACTGAGACTTGGCATTACGAGCACTTCCTCTGTCTGATTGCCTCTTTAAGATGAATCGCTTCTTGTATTCCGCAATTGTAAGTCGCTTTGGATAAAAGCGTCTGCCAAATGACTAAATGTAAATGTACTCCCTTCAGGGACCAGGTGGTGAGCCAGCAAGCGCTGCCCCCGGAGGAGGCAGACCCAGCCCTAGCTTTGCTTTGTCCCGTCCAAGCTTTGAGATGCTACGTTGACAGGAAGCGAAGCTTCAAGACCTCAGACCTTTGTCTGTCACGGAGGCCGGCAGAAGGGGAATGCCGTCTCCAAGCAGAGGATGGCCCACTGGATAGTGGACACCATCATCCTGGCTTATCAGGCACAGGGTGTGCCTTGCCCGTTCAGCTTGAGAGCCCACTCTACTAGAAGTGTTACATCCTCCTGGGCGTTGGCTCGTGGCACCTCGCTGGCAGATATTTGTAGAGCTGTGGGCTGGGCGACCCCTAACACGTTCGCTAGATTCTATAGCCTTCGCGTGGAACCGGTCTCTTCCTATGTTCTCACCTCAAACGGGTAGAAGCACTGAGAGGCTCCGGTCTTGGGTCGGCTTGCTAAAACTGCTCCAGAGAGTCTGTACTGTAGTCCCTGTTGAACTCCTGCATCCCCTCGGCAGCCAGACATGGCAGAGCGTCCGGCGCCAGGCCCTCACTCGATGAATCTGTGAGAACCGGTAGAGGGCTGGGTTCCATATGTAGAGACCTCAGAGCCCCTGTTTCCCCGGCAGGCGTTCTGCCATTATCCAAAAGGCTACAATCACCTCTAATCTTCCATATGCACCTAAATGGTTGTTCATATGCGTAAGTGCTTCTGAACCTCCTTTGGGAAGGTTGGGCTTCCGCAGCGTTCCTGTTCCAAGGAACGGGTACGTTTTCCCAGTTTTATCCAATCTTAATGAGTGGGTAGTGCCATAGCACAGTAACTGGTCTTCTTGTGGTAAGCCCTGACCTGCGCCAAAAAGTAGGGGCGCAGGACGCTTCCACAGGACACTGGAAGGGGCAGTATCCATGGCCCTTTGGTAGGGATCCCAATTTGTCGGTCACCTGACGTGACTTGTAGTGACCAACTGAAAGGGAACGTCTCGGTTACATATGTAACCCTCTTTCCCTGAAGGAGGGAATGGAGACGTCACGTCCCGTTGCCACGGCTGCCACTGCTGAGCGGCCGGGTCACCGGCTCGGCTCCTCAGCGAGAACCTGAATATGCGCTGCACCTGCTGTCTACTTATACTCACGCTGTGATCAGCGGCAGCTGGATGCAATAATCACATGCCAATGTGCATCATGCAAACGCGCTCATTGTGTAATCAAAATATTTTATTGTAAAATATTTTGGTAATATTTCATTCATTTTATTTATAAAAGCCCTAAATAGTTATTTACTTAATTCTACAACATTAAATTGTTTAAAACTAACTCTTATAAAAATGTGTGTCCATAAATCTTGCGTCAACTGTTACATACCCTACTTTGTTTAAATTGGTGGAATTTTCTCCCACAACTATGTAAGATACAGGAAATTATGTCTGTAGAATATCAGAGACTGAATCAGACAAATTTAAGATGCATCAGAACATTGAAACCTGAGAAGCTGAGATTCCAGAAAGAGGGGCCTCAAAGCTGTAACAGGACAATGTCATAAATCTTTCCAAATCCTAGCGCCAACTAGTCTGAAGCAAGCAAGCCTAACCAGCAAGCCTCTTTCACAAAACAGCTTGCAACATTGAGACAAAAGAACACTTATTGATAATTCTAATTCAGGAAAAAGACTGTCAAATTTGGGGCAAGTAATCAAGACTGATGGTCAAAGAGATGGCCGTCACATGTAAACCTGTGATAGAAAATCACGAGCTACAGACTCTCTTGGGCAGGTCTCCACACACAGAAGACAAAGAACCAGACTGAAAGTCCTTCGTTCATAGAAGACAATCTGTTCACATGTACTAAAAATCACCTTAAAAGGACCTATGATTTATTTCTCTGCATAGAAATAACCCATATTATGTTTGTAACTTACACATTAGATTATCATGCTTTAATCAAATATTATGTATGGTTTTTGTAATCACTATTGAATAGCTGAAGGATTCAGATGCGTGTTATGTATGAACGTGAAAAATCATGCTTTAAATGTTTCTTCCAATCAATTCTTTGTCAAATGCATCATAGTCTTGTTATAGAAATCATGTCCAAAACTATACTTTGCAAGAGCCAGTAACATGCTGATTTATGATGGAAGGAACACCCCTAGCTAAGATAATAGCCTATCTAATTGGTCAAGACACCAGAGGGGATGTGTCCAGAAGCCAAGTTTAAAAACTCAGGACACCATCAAACTCTCTCTTCTTCTTAAAAATGCTCTCTTACACTCTCTTAGTCACCCTTCTCCTCTTCCTAAAAATGCTCTCTTGGTCACCCTTCTCCTTTTTCTTCTCTTTTGCCACTGCATTTTGACGCTGCTCTTTGAGCGTGCTCTGGCCCACATGCCAGCATAATGAGAAGAAAACCACCTAGTCTCGTTACATCCTTTTATTCTTATTGTTTTACTTTAGTTTCTTTTCTTTCCGTGGAGTTTCGTGTTCTAATGTAAGTTTGCTGCAAAGTTCAGCTCCGACTGCACTCGCTTCAAACTTCAACCAGACCAACTCCACATCCTCAGCCAACGCCCAAGACCTCACTTCAAAGACTATTGAACTTCCAGCCAATCAGACACTTCGGGGAACCCCCTTTCTGCAACGATGAGGACAAAAGGGATTCCCTTAGCAAAGCAAGCAAGTACTTCCAGGTTCTAACTGAATCAGTGCAGTTAATATAAATTTTAGCCTCATTGAGAAATTCGAAGCGAGGGTTAAATAAGTGTGCAATTGAACATATTGCTATAAACTTGGGATTTCACATTTCCATTCTCTTAAACTCAAACTTTCCTTACTTTCTCTCTTTCTGCAATGTGTGAATGTGTAAATGCTTGTTCATGTTAGATTAGTTTGTCTTAGGTTTATATAAATAAAATCTTATTTATATTGAAAAGAGAAGTATCTTGTGTTTTGTGCTCACAAGTTAATGACTTAATCTGCCGATCTTGTTACTGTGCTATTTAATAGTGTTTTCACTATATTTTGGATTTTAATATCCAGTGCAGAGTTTGTTATACGACTCATTCAGTTAATCATCGTAACAGTGATTCTGTTAAAATCCCTATAAAATCATAAATGATTCCCTTTGAGCTAAATTAAACTATTTCTATAAATAGTTCCTCTATATTGTTTTTATTACGTGACATGTCACTTTCCCTCAGTTAAAGTGATAAGATCTGAAGCACTGAAAAGTCTCTGTGCTCTCTCTGAGAAAATATTTTAATCTAAAAAGTTCTTACACCAAGAGTTATTTTGCAGAATATCAACACGTTACCACATATCAAAAAGAAAACAGAATTTATTAATGATCACACATTGGGTTATTTAAAAGTCTTTTAATCATGTTTCCATTAGTGTCATGTGCTCTTGGAATTATGCTAGCAAGTGGATTTTTTTGGTAAAAAATTAAATAAAATTGTGAATTCTGTCAAATATACATTTACGCATTTAGCGGACGCTTTTATCCAAAGCGACTTACAATTCAAGTTACAGTTTCTACATTTTATCAGCTCTTGCTTTCCCTGGGAATCGAACCCATGATTAGATTAGATTAGATTCAACTTTATTGTCATTTATGCAGAGTACAAGTACAGAGCTAATGAAATGCAGTTAGCATCTAACCAGAAGTGCAAGAATATAGTGTTTTATATACAGGTCCTTTTCAAAAAATTAGCATATTGTGATAAAGTTCATTATTTTCTGTAATGTACTGATAAACATTAGACTTTCATATATTTTAGATTCATTACAACACAACTGAAGTAGTTCAAGCCTTTTATTGTTTTAATATTGATGATTTTGGCATACAGCTCATGAAAACCCAAAATTCCTATCTCAAAAAATTAGCATATCATGAAAAGGTTCTCTAAACGAGCTATTAACCTAATCATCTGAATCAACTAATTAACTCTAAACACCTGCAAAAGATTCCTGAGGCTTTTAAAAACTCCCAGCCTGGTTCATTACTCAAAACCGCAATCATGGGTAAGACTGCCGACCTGACTGCTGTCCAGAAGGCCATCATTGACACCCTCAAGCAAGAGGGTAAGACACAGAAAGAAATTTCTGAACGAATAGGCTGTTCCCAGAGTGCTGTATCAAGGCACCTCAGTGGGAAGTCTGTGGGAAGGAAAAAGTGTGGCAGAAAACGCAGCACAACGAGAAGAGGTGACCGGACCCTGAGGAAGATTGTGGAGAAGGACAGATTCCAGACCTTGGGGGACCTGCGGAAGCAGTGGACTGAGTCTGGAGTAGAAACATCCAGAGCCACCGTGTACAGGCGTGTGCAGGAAATGGGCTACAGGTGCCGCATTCCCCAGGTCAAGCCACTTTTGAACCAGAAACAGCGGCAGAAGCGCCTGACCTGGGCTACAGAGAAGCAGCACTGGACTGTTGCTCAGTGGTCCAAAGTACTTTTTTCGGATGAAAGCAAATTTTGCATGTCATTCGGAAATCAAGGTGCCAGAGTCTGGAGGAAGACTGGGGAGAGGGAAATGCCAAAATGCCTGAAGTCCAGTGTCAAGTACCCACAGTCAGTGATGCTGGTGTTGGTCCACTGTGTTTTATCAAGGGCAGGGTCAATGCAGCTAGCTATCAGGAGATTTTGGAGCACTTCATGCTTCCATCTGCTGAAAAGCTTTATGGAGATGAAGATTTCATTTTTCAGCACGACCTGGCACCTGCTCACAGTGCCAAAACCACTGGTAAATGGTTTACTGACCATGGTATTACTGTGCTCAATTGGCCTGCCAACTCTCCTGACCTGAACCCCATAGAGAATCTGTGGGATATTGTGAAGAGAAAGTTGAGAGACGCAAGACCCAACACTCTGGATGAGCTTAAGGCCGCTATCGAAGCATCCTGGGCCTCCATAACACCTCAGCAGTGCCACAGGCTGATTGCCTCCATGCCACGCCGCATTGAAGCAGTCATTTCTGCAAAAGGATTCCCGACCAAGTATTGAGTGCATAACTGAACATAATTATTTGAAGGTTGACTTTTTTTGTATTAAAAACACTTTTCTTTTATTGGTCGGATGAAATATGCTAATTTTTTGAGATAGGAATTTAGGGTTTTCATGAGCTGTATGCCAAAATCATCAATATTAAAACAATAAAAGGCTTGAACTACTTCAGTTGTGTTGTAATGAATCTAAAATATATGAAAGTCTAATGTTTATCAGTACATTACAGAAAATAATGAACTTTATCACAATATGCTAATTATTTGAAAAGGACCTGTACATATAAGTGCAGAGTAAATGAAGATATGATTTACAGAATGTACAGTGGAATTGCTATATACAGTATTGAGCAGAGTATATACAGAATATAAATAGGAATGCAATGTAGGGATTGTATGTACATTATGAACAGAGCAATGTGGGATTATATATACACATTATGAACAGCAGAGACGTGAGAACAGTGGTAATAAATAAATAAATACAGCTGGATGAGTGTGTGCAAGTATTGATAGAACAATGTATTCTATGCAAAATAACAGTAGTGCAATATTTTATAGAAATAGTTTACTGTGCAGTAACAACTTTAGACAGTTTATATTGTAATAACTTTAACAATGTGCAGTCTGTGCAAAATATGAGTAGTGCAAATGCATGTGTGTAAAGTACTGTGACCAGTGCAGTAGTAAGCAGGTGCAGGACTTAGATTGGTGGTCTGGCGTTCAGAAGTGTCACAGCCTCGGGGAAGAAGCTCTTCCTGAGCTTGACGTTGCTAGCGCCATGCTCTACTATTTGAGCTACAGGAAAGCTAATATCTCTTGACCTATAGGTGGCACTGTGCTGAAATTGACAGACTGTCCTATCTGTGTGCCAAATTTAATAACCTTCCTAAAAGCAGTTCTCAGAGCTACCAATAGGAAGAAAGCAGACATTTTTTGTTTGCCTTCGGAATCTTTACACAACATTTGGAAACAAGACTTCTTAATTCATCTAAGAATGCGCTGTTGCTTAAAATCCATACATATCAAGATAGATACATCAAGATTTCATATGGAATCTGAATTTTATTATCTGAATATTAACTCAGCAACTGTACCTTTCATAAAGCTGATGAATGACAACATTGTGTTCACAATGGCCATTGTATGCTTAACATGCATAACACCATACAGCCACGGAAATTCATGAACACAGGTGGAGGAAATGCTCTAAATGCCATTCTGAGTACTTTCCAACTGTGTGTTTCTGAAAATGGTCTCTCTCACAGGCACACCAGGAATAGGCAACCCACCCAGAGGAAGACGGGGAATATGCAGATTTCCTGTGTTTTAACCATGAACTGGACTGAACTTAGCTTGGCGCTGTCAGGAATAAGTTACATAGCAGTCCTACAGGAGGTGGACAAAAATAACATGCAGTATGACAGAAGTGGTTAACTTTTAGATAATAAAGTTAATTAAGTTAGAAGTTATTAAAAACAGAAGTATTAAACTTAATTGAGGAATGTCTGATGTTGAGAACTTTGTTTTCTGATATTCTAGTAAAGAAAAATGTCCCCATATATTTCCATAGAATTAGGTGATGTGTGTCATTTTTTTGTCACTGTAAGAGTTTGGACACTTGGGTGGTCATGAACCATTGCACACATTATGTGTTAGTTAATCTGATGATTGTGTCGAAGCAGTTGGTACACGGCAGGACTATACTGCACAGTGAGCTGGCAGCAATTGTATGAAGTTTTGTCCCAAACTTGAGAGCTTTCAATGTTGCTGCTATAGCTATGGATATAAAAGGAAAGAAAATAAAAAGTCTCTCACATTATACGAGCCACAAACATATGAGCATTAACGATTTCCATATGATTTCTCCCAATGGGACAAATGGTTCCAATGACAATTCAACAAACAGCATTGCAAAGTTGTGTGTTTGGAACTGTACTACTGATTAATATGCCTTTTATATCACAATATTGTTATATGATTGTTTCTGTTATTTCTTTCCATGCTCTGTATATTCTTTGCAGGTTACACAGAAATAAATCAAAATTATTAATATTGCATGATGGAAATAAGTCCATGCTGCATAATGAAATAGGTGTTTGCTTAATCTGGTGTGACTTGTATGGTGAATTGGAAGGGACATGCTCGATTCACTTAGTTTTGTCATGGCCACGGCATACAATTTAGTGTGAACATCATCGTGTGTTGAGGCCACACCATATTAATTCAAAGCATTCTTACATTGTGGCCACGCTTTGTGAAGTTGTGGCCTCAAGATCATTTGTTTTGGGAACAACATTCTTTTCCGGGCTAGTGCTCTCTTTAGGGCCCGAGTGTGCTCATCATACCACGGTGTTAATCTTCCTTAAGCCGGGCTCACACTGTGCGATTTTTAATAATCTTTTGCGATTGTTGCTTGTCACACTGTACGAACATGATCCCCATGTCAGACTGTAGGATCTCAGTTGTCTTAATGTCAGACTGTACGACAGTCATGACGCGACAAAAACGGACTTACTTTTTTTTTTTTTTTTTACAAAAACGGACGTACTCAATAAGACTTGTCCGGAGTTTTACGTCATCAATACGTGACCCGCGTTCTCTCGCTATAATGGTAACTTAGCTAGCAAACAACAGCAACGTGTAGCGTTAGTTTTATTAATTACATGCCTTGATGTAAAAAAAAAAAAAAAACGAAAAAGACGACGTGTGTGGAGCAAGCCATGGCTGGGCAAAAGAGGACTTTATGGACTTCCAGTGCTACAGAGCGAACTTGAGGTAATTTTGTTATTCGAGTTTAAACATCCTGCCCCTTAATAAATAAACTTTAAGTAAACTTTACTTTGTACATATATTGTTTTTACAAATAATTAATGGTTTGAAGTTGTCACACTAATTGCGTCATCAAGTTCAGTGCTCCCATTGGTTCTTGGTTTGACGGTCGTCGTAGGAGATGTCACACTGCAGGAAAGTGTCTGAAATCTTCTGACACTGCCAGAATTTAATCGGAGGAAAAAATTTATCGCAACGGCCATTAATCGGCTGTCGGTGAACATGTCAAACCAGCGATCTAGACAACCGATTTTAGCCTAGGATTATAGGAATCTTTTAGGATTTTCAAAATTTGTCTCAGACAACCAAATCGTGGCCAAAATCGCACAGTGTGAGCCTGGCTTTAAGCGTAAAGGAGCAACCGTAACTAAAGTGCTAGAAAAGTGAGAGTCAATAGTTTCTGTTACATCATCAAGTTGTTCTGAGCTATTGGATATGCTGAGGAATTGAGATAAATCAGGAAGATTAATTATAAAGTAGTGTTTTGTGGTAGAAGTGATGGTTCTACCATATTTGTAACAAGGAGTTGGCTTTACAGCTTTAGCTATATGGAATATACATGAAACTAGATAATGATCTGAGAGCTCATCGCTCTGCTGCAATATTTCAACGCCATTGACATCAAATGCATATGACAGTATTAAATCTAGAATATGATTTCGACAATGAGTAGGTCCTGAAACATGTTGTTTAACACCAAAGGAGTTTAGAATGTCTATAAATGCTGATCCCAACGAATCTCTTTCATTATCAACATGGATATTAAAATCACCAGCAATTAGGACTTTATCTGCAGCCAGCACTACCTCAGATAGAAAATATCAGCAAATCCTTTAATAAAGTCTGTATGTTGCCCTGGTGGCCTATATACAGTAACCAGTACAAACATTGCACGGGATTTATCATTAACACTTGTTTCTTTGGATAAAATTAAACGAAGCACCATTACTTCGAACAAATTATACTTGAAACCCGATCTCTGAGAAATACTGAAAATATTGCTATAAATTGTGGCAACACCTCCCCCTTTACCTTTTGTACACGGTTCATGTTTGTAACTGTAATATTGGGGGGTAGACTCGTTTAAAGTAATGTAGTCATCTGGTTTTAGCCAGGTTTCTGTCAAACAAAGCACGTCTAGTTTATGGTCAGTGATCATATCATTTACAAAACGTGCTTTTGTAGAAAGGGATACTCAATAAGCCAAGCTTTATCATTTGTTTATCTGTATTATATCTGTTTTTTATTTGTTGAACATCAATTAAATTGTTACTCTTACTTTGGTTTGGATGTTTTCTGTATTTTCTAGTTCGGGGAACAGACACAGTCTCTATAGTGTGATATCTAGGTGAAAGAGTCTCTATATGCTGAGAATTAACTGATTCTGTGACGTGAGGCGGCTAGCAGACGGTTGGTTTAGCCAGTCTGTCTGCTTCCTGACCTGGGCCCCAGTTAGTCAAGTACGAACTCTAAGACTATGTGCCATATTTCTAGAGAGAAGAGCGGCACCACACCAAGAGGGATGAAGACCATCTCTTTTCAACAGGTCAGGTCTGCTCCAAAAATTCTTCCAATTGTCTGTGAAACCTATGTTATTCTGCGGGCACCACTTAGACATCCAGCCATTGAGTGACGACAGTCTGCTATTTATCTCATCACCCTGGTAAGCAGGGAGTGGACCAGAGCATATTACAGTGTCTGACATCGTACTTGCAAGTTTACACACCTCTTTAACATTATATTTAGTGATTTCCAACTGGCGAAGTCGAACATTATTAGCGCCGACGTGAATAACAATCTTACTGAATTTACGTTTAGCATTAGCCAGAACTTTTAAATTTGCCAAGATGTCAGGTACTCTGGCTCCCGGTAACCATTGGACTACGGTGGCTGGTGTCTCTATTTTCACGTTCCATACAATAGAATCACCAATAACTAGAGCATTTTCATCAGGTTTCTCAGTGGGTGCGTCACTGAGTGGGAAGAACCTGTTCAATGTTTTGATCGGAACGGAAGAGTGGTGTTTTGACCCGCGACTAGGCCGCCTCACATTCACCCAGTTGCCCTGCTGCACGGGCTCTACTGGAAGCAAACAATGTACAGGACTCCCTGAGCTAGTCGCATCCAAAGCAGTATCTACAGCCCTCACATTCTTATTGTCCTCAACTAAAGTTTGGAGTCTCTAATTCTGAAATCTTCTCTGTCGGTCTAACTATTTCCCTGCATTTATCACATGTGAATCCCTCGTTGCTGACAGAGAGAGATAAACTGTACATCTGGCAAACAGTGCAAACAACAATAGCAGAAGAAGCCATTACTCACCATGATTGAAGAATGATTCGCTTACCACTGTTATTTGATGAACTCGTGAAAAACGGAGCGAGATAAAAGAAAACAATAATAGGTGCGAAAAGAAACGCGAATGGACCCGCGAGTGACAAGCTAACGAATGCTAACGCGCTGCAGGCACGGTTTTAAAAAGAGAACGATCAAATTAGTTTGATAGATAATACCAGAAATATGGTGGGAATTAAGTTATATATTATCACTTTAAACAACACAGAGTGAAAGTAAGATAGAGATTCAAAAGAAAAGCGAATCTACATGGAGCTACAATCGCAAACCTCTCAGCAGCACGACAGACAGAAACAATTGATCAATCAGTAAAGGAAATGAGCTTGTTGACAGAACCTGAGCAATTATTATGAAAGCAAGCGATTCGCTGGAATTGCAGGTGAATTTTTTGGTAAAAGATATAGGCAGTCATGGCTGTCTGCTGCGTCGGTGTGTTTTGTGTTGACATCATGCAGGCTGGCATTCAATGCTTCCAGTGCTCGTTGACATATGGTATTAAGTATGAGGGTCGGCAGGCCTGATTATCAGTTAATGTCCGTTTGTGTAAGAGTCACAAAATAGTGTCAATTTCTTAAAAGTTGTAGATCAACTTAATGGACTATCTCATATCTGGAGGTTTTACTCCTGTGATCTTGGCACTTAACACATTCATTGTAATCAGATGCAGATGTTTTTGGAAAAAGTCTCATGTTCATCAAGGCTGCAATATTTAATGAAAAATACAGTGAAAACAGGAATATTGGGAAATGTGATTACAATTATAAATAACTGTAAATAAAATGTCAATTCTGTGATGGCAAAGCTGAATTTTCATCAGTCATTACTCCAGTTCATTCCAATCATTCTAATATGCTGATTTAGTGAAAACAGTTGTGCTGCTTGATATTTTTGTGGAAACTGTCATGCAGTTTTTCTTCAAGATTCTTTGTTTAATAGAACGTTGAAAAGAACAGCATTTATTTCAAATATAATTAATTTCTACTATGTCTTTATGAAAACAAAATATTTCTGCATTCTTGCTGAATTTTCAAAAAAAGGAGTGTACAATGCATTCAAATGGCATGCATTTTATAATTTCTCTTAGGAACTTCTTTTGAAGTTCTGCTGGGAGAAAAAAACAAAAGACGCACACACGAAAAAGCCATGATGGGTTAAAGAAGAGGATACCTTTGGGGAAAGATAACATTTATCTCTTGTTGCATCTTGTAAAGACATGGTGTCATGATGACCAAAAGCTGTTTTCTTACACTAAATAACTTAGTGTTAAGAGAGAGCAGACAAGAAATTCACTTATTATGTTTTATGATCTATTGAGCTTTGTTTTTCTTTTGTTTGTGAACTTTGAAGTTTCTCCTGTTTTTATGTAAATCAATTTTGGCCTAAGGGAGAATTCAGTTTAACAGACCAAACAAATATGCATTGCAAGATGTGACATCTCAAAATCTACTTCTTGATGTTTTGTTTTTAACTCAATAAGTTATTTTGATAAGATTACTTTTTGTTCAGAGTGTTTGGTTCAGAACAGAATCCTCAGTTCAGTTATCATGCTTGCTTGCTTCTCAGTTGTATCTGTTAATTTTTTTGGGGGGGGTTATGCTCTGCAAGGCTGCATTTACAGTATTTGGTTAAAAATTAGTTCAATTAAACATACATTGAAAATATACAACTATATTGTGAAATATTATAGGAAGTTATCAGAAGTTTAATATTTGCTTAATAGTTGTACAGGAAACATTTAAACATATCCAGAAAATGTTAATAGATTCTGTGAACAGTTGTAAATAATAATTGCTGATTATTTACTTCAAAGTTGCCCTTCAAAAATAATTACTTATAATTTCACTTGTATAACATACAAAACAAAGCAAAATACACAGTTCAGACAAAACTTTCAAATATTTGATGCAAGTACCTTGCAAACTTTGATAAAATGTGATTTCATCCTTATTTATTGTAAAATGCTAGCTGTATCAACCTGTTACCTGGTAAATATGACTTTATTTTCAAATGGAAAACCATGTGTGTCCCTACTTCCAAAAGGCAACTAAAAATGGCTAATAACGTACTATGCAGAAAGTGAACAAAGTAATTCTACATAAAAGTATAACACTGCATAGTCTTTTACGTAGACTTAAAACTTTTTACGTTTTAAGTATACATTGATTCTTATTGTTACTAATGTTATACAGTGAAGAGCAGAGAATGATTTTCTTATTTTTGTTTGATTAACATTAAATCAGAGACTGCAGCAGGTTTGTTATTTTATCATTTTAAGACCGAATGCATTGATAAGCATATTATTACTTTTCCCAACTACTTAAAACACAACTGAATGCGTTTACATATATTTTTGGTGTGGTTTTGTCCGTTTAAATGCACACCTGAAGCCCAAAGTAGCCTATACTTGTCCGTGTTTTGGATCGTGCACACAGTTGAAAAGGTGGTGGGGGGGGGGGGGGGGAATTTACAAAAACGTTTTCTCTTCAGAGATGTAGAGTATAAAGACTCAAAGCTTATCGCCAACATTTTTCCTTGACAAATAGTTACAGTCCAACTTAATCTCTTGTTTTGTTTTCAGTGGAATCTCTCAGCTCTAGTTTCCAGTCTCTTCTGCTGGATGGATTTACAGCAAACTCAAGCCATATTTAGATTTATGAGAGATACTCTGGTGTACGCTTCATAATTGTATTTTCTGTGTCTGTGTGACCTACATTTCACTGCTGGTTATACTCTGTATAAATAAAAATCTTGAATCTTGAATCTTGAATCAGCCTGTAAGCGTGTCTTTAGATGGGGCTCTAGCTGAAGTGATGGTGTTTACTACTGCTGGAGGTAGCCCACCTAGAACCTCCGCGTCCCGTCCAGGGACCACACGTTGAGATTCCAGAAGTCTGGATGCGGTTGCCAGAGGGTGCCCCCTTTCTGAGAAAGGAGATGCGCCCCCAGGAACCAATCGTCCAGCCTCGAGCGTTTGGGAAAAGAGGAGGCCTCCAGTGCAGCCCAACTCTCTGAGCGGCCCGGGAAAGCATAGCAGTCAACTCTGGATCTGATTGGGCAACGCCACTCTTCCTGACAGAGGCAGTGCAGCCGAATCGTCATCTCCAGAGCCTAGCTCGCCCTCCGATGCAGCAATCGACATCCTGTCATCCGCTGGTGCTCCGAACGAGATGCTGGGCCCCGCCCTGTCCGAGGATCCTGCGAGCTCATCTGGGAACACCAGAAGGTGCGATGCACTGGAGGAGTGAAAGGCCCGCGGAGACGCACTCGACGGGGAAGCTCTCACTGTGATCCTCAAGTCACCCTGACCATGAGCCAAAGAACGGGGCAAGGCAAGGGGGATACCCCCTCCGTTTGATGAGGAGGTATCTGGAGCGCAGCAACGCGATGGTCATGTTCCCGCAATGAGAACATGACTCATCCACGAGCGCTGCTTCAGCGTGCTGAAAGCCCAAGCACGAGAGACAGAGATCGTGACGTCAGATGAAGCCAGGAAACGACCACATCCAGAAGCACACGAGCGGGAAGTCATCTTTAAAAAGTTGCTCGTGGAGCTCTTTTAGATTGCTCTTTCAGAGGAAAAACATTCTTTTAGATAGTGCTGAAGAGCCCAGGGGAGGTTGGGGCGAGACTGCAGAATGGAAAGCTGCAACACGCCGAAGAGAAGCAGCACTGGACAGCAACCCCTGCTGACGCGCCGTAACACCAACACTCAAGGCTGTCTCGTAGATACTCGCAGAGATTCAGTCTTCCTAGAAGGATCATCTCCGAAGAGAAAAGCTGATGTGCATTTGCACGCGCTCTCCTTTTATACCCACGCTGCGGGGCGGGGTGCGCGTGGCGAAACACGCACGCCAACTGTCATTGGCTTGTTCTGTTAACACTCGAAGGTGATTGGGCTCTCGGACGAGATCCCATTTACGTCAGTCACTTGTCGTTACGTCGAACGTGACTGACTGAAAGGGAACTCATTCACGTGAACGTGTATATAGATTTGTTGACATTTTGTCTCTTTTTTTTGTGTGTTTTGGAATTGTATGTAGTTTGCAATACTTAGAACTTTTCATTTTCTGTGAAATGGAACATAATGAAATGCCAGGTTTGTCATCAATTAAGCGTTTACATTTTTTTATTTATTCATTTATTTTTAAATCTCTTGGTCATCTGTGTCCATGAGCTCTTTTTTCTTTCCATGTTGTAGATTTAGCCGCTCATCTAGTGTTTTTGATGATCCAGAGTAAGTCTCTTTAACACACTGCACTGTAAAAAAACATGCTTGTGGGGTGCCCTTTTTTCTCCACAGCCTAATGTCTGCATGCGCCAAGCTGTGCATTCATCGCTTTGTTTTGGTACACTAACAATGTATTTTTGTAATGTAAAAAACATTGTAATGTGGCGGTATTTCTTGTTTACTGGAATGCTAATACAATGTAACCACTTATCCACAAATGGTATTTAAAAAGGTAAAGATACACTTAAACTTGTGACATTTTGATATTCATTTAAGAAATTAAAACTAAACAGTATATTTTTATGTAATGACAATGTGTTAATTTTACCCTTAGATAATACCAATTGTGTGGTTGTTTCAAAGTGTCTTCCACCACATGTACACTTTTGGCCTTCTTTCTTTGGATGCATGGCTTAAGGGCAGCACAACCTAACTATTTATAAATGCTCACTTTAACTCACTGACCGTGCTTTTTTACTGGTTGCTTGATAATAATATCAATTGCCATTCAAAGTTGACAGCTACTTGACTAAATTTTATAAATTACCAGTAATTCAATTATCTTAAATCTCTCTATAACAGGAGTGTGAGCATGATTGACATGAGAAGTGAGGAAGACTCTATGTTGCCGCCCCATAGTCAAGTTCGACATGAGCTCATGCACAACCAGTACAACAAGCTGAAAGAGGAAGAAGACCATTGGCAGGATGTAAGTGCATTTCACTACTAGTACTGTTTCCTGTTAGCACCAACATATGGATCAGAATGTGTCTGTAATTTTATGTTTGCATGTCAGGACTTGGCCAAATGGAAGAGTCGCAGAAGGAGTGTGTCTCAGGATCTGATCAAGAAAGAAGAGGAGAGAAAGATGATGGAGAGACTGTTGGGTGGAGATGGAGGATCACAAAGAAGGAAAAGTATCAAGACGTACAGAGAAATAGTGGAGGAGAAGTATGTCTGCCATTTCCACCTACCCTTTCAACTTTTGTTATTACATTTTTTGTTGCAGCCCAACAGTACAAGTGTCATTCAAGCAAAAATACATAAGCAAAAATTCTTATTACTAAATGTCAGTACAATAGTGATTCAGCCATAATCACAACATTGCAGGCCTGTCAGTGGCATTACTATCAGTGGTGTTACTGTAAGTGCTGTTACTGTCAGTGTCATTAAATTAAGTGGTGTTTTGTTAATTGACTTAACTTCTGAAGTGCCCTATGTGGTTGCCCAGTTGAGCATGTTGTCCATCTAACAAAGAACGCCTTACAGTCCCTCAAGAATCTTTGACAGGTGCTTATGGAAGTGCATAGACAGTTATAACAGTAGTAATCAAGTTAAGGTGGTGAGTATTCTTTTGAAAGCATAATCTGCCAGAAGCCTGCATTAGCGTGGAGTTCAGAAAACACTTTAGCTCTGGCAAGCTGTCCTATAATTGTTTCACAGAAGGGAGAGGATGTGATTTAACTCAGGGAGATTCTAGCCTTGCCCATATGTTTTGTCAAAACCAACATGGGTGCACATAATTTAGTTGACATTTCCACCTTTGTAATAACCCCATGCTGTTCCATTGGCTTTAATTCTTACTTCACCTTTTTGCTCAAGAGGGAGTGAAATATGCCTGGGCACTTACAAAGAAAAAGGTTTTACCCCTGGCTTTAGCACAGTGTTGAACTCCACTCACTCTCCAACTCCAGGGTCTAAGGCTAAAAGTAGCTTAATGTGTTTGGCGTGCATATAATATGCAATTTCCGCGTGCATATGATATTAAATTTGTTGGCGTTGATATGATACGCATTTTTCGCGTACATATCAGACGCATCTACCCCACAACCCTAACCCTACCCATCGCATAGCATATACACGCCAAAGTCAATTTTTTCGTATCAATACCACGAGTTTTCGTTTTTATTTGGTGTACTATTTATACGCACATTCATGAGATCGGGTTGATTGCATTTATAATCTCAACAGAATCATGTGTGATTGGTTATAATGCACAACGCTGTAAACGCGTAAAAAGAAATATAATGCAATATGAGCATATCTAAGTGTTATACCACAATCGACACTTTTCATTTTCACTTTATTCACTACAGCCATAATAGATTTAATTTAATTGTGGCCAGGGGAAGGCTATATGATTCAGTAAGAGAACGGTCCAAATGCATCCGGCCACTTCACCAAAAAGATAGAACTGTACCCAAAGTAATGATTAAATCACAAATGATTAGCATCGCTGGTTCATTTGACAGAAATACAGAACACAAATAACTGCTGAAATATTCACAGGGAAGATGTTTCTCTGGTCAGTCAGAGTGCTCATGGTACGCATAGTGCGTACAGCTGTACACCTGCAGGCAGTGTTCGAATTGTGTCAAAGCTTATGGGGGGTCCCCCTAACCAAACTCCCCCACCCCCTCCACGCCCCTTTCAGAAAAATAAAAAAATACGATTCATATTTTTGTCTTGTCCTCGTTATCGTTGAGAGAACCTAATTCTAAGATAAAAGCTTATGTTACGATGATCATTGAATTATGTTCACCAAACAATCACTAAGCAAAGAAGAATTAAATATCTATCCTAGGGGTGTGCAATGTAGCCAAAAAAGTGATATCTCGATATTTCTGGGATTTTATCGATAACGATAATCAGATAAAAATTTACTGAGTGTGTTGCGCTGCAGGACTGCAGTGGACAACTGACTCCTAAAGTTTTTGATATTCTTCATATTCTGCGTGGTCAATTCACAGCAGTGATGGAAATTAATATTTTCCCACAAGTTTAAAGTGATGTTTACCCTTTATGGGCTTTTTACCTTTTTAAAGCCTTTTTTCATTCAGGAACAAATACACCGTAATGTTACTTAAAGACGCAAAACAGTGATGTGGCTGTGTTTGGAACCATTTTTTTGTTGGCGAAATAGATGTCTGATGTCCTTACTATGTTTCTGGACTTGGGAACATTACAGTTGCATTGCTGTCTATTGGATTGTCAGAGAGCTCTCAGATTCCATCAAAAATATCTTCATTTGTGTTCCGAAGATGAACAAAGGTCTTACGGGTTTGGAACGACATGAGGGTGAGCAGTTAATGACAATTTTCATTTTGGGGTGAACTAACCCTTTAACAATTAATTACGTACAAGCTTATGGCAGGACGTTTTAACACGTTATTATCGCGTTAACGCATTAATTAATTAACACAGACAATTATTTTATCACACATTAATGCAGTTTTTTTTATTATTATTATTATTTTGAAAGCCCGTTGCTCACTGGCTCTGAATTCACATAAGGCAAACCATGGGTCACAGGAGAGGTACGATGTTGATCAGTCTTGGGATGAGCGTCATCAAGCGTCTCAACCAATGAGAGCATTTGGGGTGGGCCTAAGACAGCAGCAGCGCTCACATGAACGCTCCCGATAAAATTATTTAGGACACTAATTCTCAAAGTGTGGTACGCGGGCTCCCTCTAGTGGTATGCAGAGGAATCACTGAATTAAATATAAATTAAAGAATAATTTTATTGGGATTTTATCGATAACGATAATCAGATGACATTTTACTGAGTGTGTTGCGCTGCAGGACTGCAGTGGACAACTGACTCCTAAAGTTTTTGATATTCTTCATATTCTGCGTGGACAGTTCACAGCAGTGATGGAAATGAATATTTTCCAATAAGTTTAAAGTGATTTTTACCCTTTTATGGGCATTTTACCGTTTTAAAGCCTTTTTTTCTAGAAAATCATTATCATTAAAATCATTATCAACAAAATCCGTCTTTGCAATGCAGAGGAAACACAGAAGCTGCATCTAAAGTGGCATTCAGATGTACTTACACATTGTTTAATGCAAGACATGAATGCATTGAACCTGCAGTTACAAATGCATAAATGTTTTGATATTTTAATCCTAAAACACTGAATACTGATATTTGAAATTATGAAAAAAAAAAAATACTTTAAATGTGAAATTAAAACCGCCAATAGGTGGCAGTAAGAGACACAAAACACTGCTGTGGCTGTGTTTGGAACCATTTTGTTGGCGAAATAGAGCAAAAATAGGCAATATGGTGTCTAAAATGCAAGTCTATTAATATTAACTTCTTGTTTATTGAACTGTTGTATATAATCAATATCACATTTGTGATTTTTGGCACTCTTCGTTTAATATTTATTAACTTTATGGAATTATATAAACATACACATTTTCTGCTCCCATATCGAATTTTGGGAGCATTCTGAATTTTATTAGACTGAATCATAACGAAAACAAAGTATGTAGAAGTATATAGAAGTATTTAATTATGTTCTCACCACAGGTGACGTTTCGAGCTTAAACGCTCTTCATCAGACAATGAACATACATGACAACGCCCTTATATCATGGTTTGGCTTCGCAAATGAAGATTTAGGAAGGACATCCACCTAAAGGTCTGGTCCAGAGTGGGTGCTGGGGGGACACGTTTTTTCCTTCTCCTTATGTCCTCTATACTGGCCCTGCGGGTATCTTCAAAGAGTGAGATGCCCTGATGGACTGTGCACCGCCAGGAGTCGCGATCAGCTGCTTTCGTTCCCCACTGACGGTGATCGATGCAGCAAGAAATAAGGGACTTCTTCAAGGAGTCTATGTACCGCTTTCGTGGTGCCCCGATGTTGCGGTGACCAGAGGACAGTTCCCCATACAGCACGATCTTAGGTAGGCGGTATTTCTCCATCCTGGAGACGTGCCCTGCCCAGCGTTGTACCTTGAGGACCTTGGCCTCGATACTAATGACCTCTGCTGACTCGAGAACTTCAGTGTTGGCAACGAAGTCACTCCAACGAATGTTCAAGGAAACGCTCGAGGAGTCTCAGGTGATGACGGTACATGACCCAGGACTCCGTGCTATACAGGAGAGTGGTCAGCACAACAGCTTTGTATAGACTGACCTTCGTGTCTTTTTTGAGGTTGTTATTGTTCCAGACACGTCCGTATAGTCTGCTGAATGCACTGTTTGCCTTGGCCAGCCTGTTATCAACTTATTTGTCAATATTGGCGTCAGACGAGATCACGCACCCCAAGTAGCTGAAATGGTGGACCTTTAGTTCTGTTTGTTCGATGGAAATGCTTGGTGGATGGTACTCTTTTTGTGGTGCGGACTGATCCAGAACTTCCGTCTTCTTCAAGCTGACTTCAGACCAAAGATCTGAGCAGTTTTTGCAAAACAGGACGTGATTCGCTGCATAGCTGCCTCTGTATGAGCAAGGAGGGCGACATTGTCAGCAAACAGCAGCTCCCGGATCAGTAGCTCCATGGTCTTTGTGTGGGCCTGCAGACGCCTCAGGTTGAACACGCTCCCATCGAGACTAAAACAGATGTATACGCCATCAGCGTTGTTGAGGTCCTCTGTGGTCTGCTGGAGCATCATGCTGAACAAAATGGTGAACAGTGTGGGTGCCAAGAACACAGCCCTGTTTCACACCGTTTGCAAAAGGGAAGGGCTGCGATAGGTTGTTCTGACTTGTCCAAGCTGGCCTTCATGAAGCTGGACAATTATGGTGAGGAATTTTGGTGGGCAGCCTAGCTTTTCCAGAATTTTCCAAAGTCCCTTTCTGCTCACGGTATCGAATGCTTTTGTCAGATCCACCGAAGGTGACGTACAGTGCTTTGTTTTGCTCCCGGCACTTCTCCTGAATCTGCCTCAGGACAAACACTGTGTCTGTGGTTCCCCGGTTGGCTCTGAAGCCACACTGTGTCTCTGGAAGGTGAGCTTCTGCTATCGCGGGTACCAGTCGATTCAGCAGTATCCTTGCGAGGATTTTGCCGGCGATGGATAGAAGTGTTATGCCTCCCTTTGTTCTTATACAGAGTGATAATGACTGCATCACGGAGGTTCAGATGAAGAATTCATGGAGTTTGGTGTGCAGTGCTGGGCCTCCGTTCTTCCATACCTCAGGAAGAATGGTATCAACTCCTGCAGCTTTTCCACTCTTCAGCTGTTTAATGGCTTCCTCAGTCTCTTGTAATTTTGGTGCCACATCCAGTTCAGTTTTCACTGGTTGTTGTAGGATGCGGTCAATCGCTGATTCTTGGACTGAGCGGCTAGCATTGAAGAGGGTGTAGAAGTGTTCAGACCAGCGGCTCAGAATAGAGTCCTTTTCGGTGAGCAGTTCTTTCTCGTCTGCACTCTGTAGGGGGCTCAGGATTTGGTACGAGGGACCATATACCGCTTTTAGAGCTTTGTAGAAACCCCTGTAGTCACCAGTGTCAGCGCAAAGCTGAGTTCTTGCTGCGAGGTTGGTCCACCACTCTGAATCTCTCGAAGCTTACGCTGGAGGGTCCTGCATTCCAGACGGAAGGCTGCTTTTTTATGCGGGCAGGACGGTTGGGCCAGGTGAGCCTTGTGTGCTGATCTCTTCTTTGACAGCAGCTCCTGAACTTCTAGATTGTTTTCATTGAACTAATCCCTGTTTTGCTTCGTGGTGAATCCAAGGGTATCTTCAGATGCTTGCAGGACAACAGTTTTGATATGGTCCCACAGCACTTCTGGGGCCGGAGGCGAGTTGGCTAGGCAGATGGGTTCCTCTAGCCTAGACCGTAGGCTCTCCTGGAAAACTGCTCTGACTGCGGCAGACTGAAGGCTGCAGATTTTGAGCTTCCTTGGAGCGCCACCTTTCCTTGGTTTGGGCTTAAAGTGTAATTTTGCAGCGGACAAGGCTGTGGTCTGTGTGACACTCGGCGCTTGGCATTACCCTGGTGTTGAATACATCTTTTAGGTTACGCTGGCGCACTAGGATGTAGTCTATGAGATGCCAGTGTTTTGACCGAGGGTGCATCCAGGTTGTCTTCAGACTATCTTTCTGCTTGAAGATGGTGTTAGTAATGGAAAGCCGCTGTTCAGTTCGAGTAACAAGCGTCCATTATTGTTGCAGCTGCCCACACCATGCCTTCCAAGTACGCCTTTCCAGGTTTCTGAGTCTCTGCCCACTCTGGCTTTGAAGTCGCCAAGGATGACAATCTTGTCGTTGGCTGGGACGTCTTGAAGAAGGCTGCGTAGATCGGGATAAAACTTATCTTTGTCTGCAGGATCTGCCTGGAGAGTTGGGGCATACACCCTGAACAGTGTGCTGGTCACGGAGTGGTAGACGCATTGAGATGATGCGGTCAGAGTGGCCAGCTGGCAGCTTGCAAGCTTGGTAGCGATGGAGTCCCTGATCATGAAGCCGACACCTGAAAGGCGTCTCTCTGCCGCAGGTTTGCCTGACCAATAGAGGGTGTAACATGCTCCATGCTCCCTTAGACTTCCTTTCTCTGAAAAGCGGATTTCGCTGAGTGCGGCGATGTCAACATCCAGTCTAGCAAGTTTGTGTGCAATTAAAGCAGATCGTCGCTCAGGTCGAGTGCTGTCAGTTGAGTCTATCATGGTTCTGATGTTCCAACATGCGAGTTTGAGTCCTTTCCCAACTTTTAAGGCAAGTGGGATATGCCACCGTTTCATTGATTTATTTCGACCGCATAAGAAGATGCCCGTTGATCGCGGTTTGCCAACTGGGGGATGAAGAGACGACTTTTGTTTAGGCCACCTTTTCTAGGCCCCTCTCCGTGTGGAGCAAGCAGTGCTGTCCCTAGAAAAGGCTGCTTGGTCGCTCAGGGTGCTGCTGGGTGATGATGTCGTCTCCAGGTTAACATCAGACGACCACTAGCGCCTGAGCCGTCTGCGGCTTCCAGTGTCGATCTTACACTTGCCGGTTTGTCCCTTTCCCATCGCTACAGGACTTAGTGAGACTTGGGGGGTTGACATGGATATTTCCTTGTTGCCTGCACGGAGGAGCTTTCAAGTGGAGTGCAGCGTGTGCAGAACTGACCCCACCCTTTAAAACCCAGGGTTCATCTGCCATGGCCTAGCAAGCTGGGACAGAGACAGCAGGTTCCTCGGGCCGTAGGTTTTACATCGGCGTTTCCCTCTCCTAGGCAGATGGCCTGCAAAGGCTGGAGAGATCTGCCTTCCCTGCTATTCCAAACCATAGCTGGTAGGTGGCCGGTGACTCCGTCGTGGGAGTTCATTCGCCTAGTGATGCAGTGTAAACCTCACCCTCTCACGCCGTTTAGCCCGTCAGCTGAGGCGGTGTACCGGGGTGTGGCACTAGGAGCCAGACGTGAGAGATTTAGGAGGTGGATGAGGACCAGTGCTTCTGTCCACTCTGAAATTGGGTGCAGCTGCCAGAAAACAAAGGTACTACCTCTACCCAGAGCTCTCTACAACCCCATTTATAAAAAAAAAAAAAAATAGAGCAATCAACAAATCATATAAGAAAAGGGCAAAAAGCAAATCACATAAAGGTGAAAACAGCAACAAATTACAAACACCAAATACATTTCACCAAATACCTGACTGCAAAACATTCCAAATTAAACCAAAGAAAAAAAGCAAAAAGTACATGCAAAAAAGACAAAACATTGAAAATATAATATAACATGTGGTCAATCTTACCATCTAAATCTTTATAATAATTAAAGAAAAGGGTGAATATCAAAATCTTCATTGAGACCATTAGGAGATAAAATATTCAAAGCATATATCCAATATGCTTCACGTTTTAAGAGTAGATTGTTAATATCACCCCATCTTCGAGGTAATTTAACTGCTTCGATGCCAATATATTTTAGAGTCGAAACTGACTGAATGTTTAAACTTGGAAAAATGTTGTGCTACTGGACTTCTATTGTCATGGTGCCTAATTGCACATCTATGTTCAGCAATATGAGTTTTGAGTTGTCTACTTGTTTTCCCCACATAGCCCAGTCCACAAGCAACATATAAATAACGTTGGTTGTTTTACAAGAAATCGTTCCTCGAATCTTAAAAGTTTTACCAGAAGAGGGATGATTAAAGGTTTGGGTTTTATACGTACAATTACATTGTTGACAGCTACCACACTTAAAATTACCAAAAGGTATATGACTCAAGAAATGTGTTGGTTGTGGAACCGACAGATCTTCCCTAACCAACGTGTTGCGCAAATTGGGAGGGCTCTTATAGATCACCCTAGGTGGTTTATCAAACATTGGTTGCAACTTGGGCTCGCTCTCAACTATGTGCCAATATTTCTGAATAATTGAAATAGATTTTTGCCAAAGGAGAATATTGAATAAAACAATTAATGTGCTGTTCTTTACATTTAGATCTCTTAACCAGACAATCTTATTGGGAAACATTGCTAAAACGTGCGGCAGCAGCTTGAATCCACTCCTCTTTGTACGCTCTCTGTCTGAACCTGTCTGCCAAGTTCACCGCTTGCTGTTGATAGTCCTCATCTCTGCTACAGATTCTGCGAATCCGACTAAATTGGGAAATAGGAAGAGAAAAACCAAGGGACCCCCCCAAGTATATTGGGTGTTATGGGATCCCTTAATGCTAATGGGAGTTCCAGGACCCCCCCAGCCCCCCCTCAATTCGAACACTGTCTGCAGGCACCCCTGTCTGTACCTATACTCTTCTTTATAAGGGTCGCTGTGAATTTCACTTATAACTGAACATAAACAACGCTGAATACGTAGATTACGTTCTTGGTACTCTCCAAAATGGCGGAAGACAGTAATCGGGGGAGAAGAATTGTTGAATAGAGTCATTATTTTTGTTTTCTTTGCGCACAAAAAGTATTATCGTAGCTTCGCAAAATTGAAGTTGAGCCACTGATGTCACATTGACTGTTTTACTGATGCCCTTACTACGTTTCTGGACCTGGGAACATTACAGTTGCGTTGCTGTTTATGGGAGGGTCAGAGAGCTCTAAGATTCCATCAAACATATCTTCATTTGTGTGCCGGAGATGAACGAAGGTCTTACGAGTTTGGAACGACATTAGGGTGCGCAGTTAATGACAGAATTTTCATTTTGGGGTGAACTAACCCTTTAACAATTAATTACGTAAAGCTTATCGCAGGACATTTTATACTTCTTACATGATGTTCTGTTGTCTAATGCTGTATATACAACAGCAAGCTTTGTTGTATTATTATTAGGGCTGGGCAAGTTAACGTGTTAACGCATTAATTAATTAACGCAGACAATTATTTTATCGTGCATTAACGCAGTTTTTATTATGATTATTATTATTATTATTATTATTTTGAAAGGCCGTTGCTCACTGGCTCTGAATTCACATACAGAGAAACCCGCACTCGCCCATCAAGTGTTGTCCCATGCCACACTCTGCTGCATTGGGTCCTGCGATAGAACAGGTCTTTACTCGGAAGATGCCCGTTATAATGTTATGAACGAGGCTCTGGACTTTGAGCATAACTTGTTTTTCTATATAAAAGTATAAAATATTTTCTATATAAACATTAATGCCCTGTCAGTGGCAAATAGCTTTGGTTTTATATTTAATTTGATTACATTGTTTAAGTTGAGATTTACATTAAATATTTAAACTGCTACTATGTAAATAAATACTGCTGGGTAAAAATCCACCTTATTTGTTTAAAGTGTTTGCAAACCAAATGTTATTGCACTTTTGTTCATATAGCAGTACTTTTAAATGAAAAAAGTGCACAATACACTACTTTTAAATTCATTATTGAATTTTGTGCATAACGATGCGATTAATTGAGATTAATCTCAGAAAATCATGCGATTAATCGCCCAGCACTAATTATTATCCATAACTGTAACACAATGACAATAGCCCCTTTCACACTGTAATACCAGTAAATTGCCGTAAAATTACCGGAACGACTTTACCAGTAAATAAAAAAATGCGCTGTTCACACAGGCAACGATGTGCCGTCTTTTTTCCGGAAAAGCACCATTCACACATCCATTCCAAAATACTGGTAAATTCCGTGACATCATTAACCTTCAATAGCTGCGCTTGTATTTGTAAACATGGAGGGTATGCAGTCAGTCTTTTTGTTGATGGTTTAATTTTTGTTTCAAACTTTTGTCCCAGAGACATCGTAATAGATGACTACAAACCAGTGTTTAATTTTGAACATTTCGATGTCCCGGAACAAAGCGGGGTGATGGATACAGCATGTGATTAGAGGAGGGAGAGGTAACGGAGCATTCAGCCGATCACATTGGTGGCCAGCTTAAGTGATTAACAGCATGCATCAGTTGCTTTTATTACATTTTGAAAACAGCCATTTCCAGGCCTGGGGGAAACTGAAAAATAATGACATTTTATTTCTAATTTTAGTTATGATTAATCATGTCCAGAATTTTGTGGGGGATTGTGTGTATATTAGCTACTCATCCCCGCAGATGTCAAGTTTATAATGAGGGAAATTCCTGCAAACATTTATTCAAGATAGCAAGTGGGTTATACGAGTAAATAAATCCACACAAACTAGCAGATTAAATCAGCCATTTGAAAACAGTGTGAGTGATTCAGCTGGTCCGGGTCTTCTCTCTTTCTCTCTCTCAAAGCGGCTTCACATCAGCTGCACACCGATCCAAGACTTTCGCTCGCATTTCGGGACAGTTGACAAAATTGTCCCTTGCTTAATCGGGTCATTGTTGCATCGTCACAAAAATGTATAATTTGCACGTCTTTTAAAGCCAATAGGTACTCGCGCTCTCCAGAGGCTGTTTCAAGGCTGAGCGCTCAGTCACATCCAAAGCCGCCTAGCGAGTATCATATTGAGTTATTTTACGTAGATTATCTGTTGTACTTAAGTGGCGAAATACACACAAAATTTCGCAAAAATGGCTGTCCTGTCGAGTATCCAGGTTTTTTCTTAAGTAAATGTTAACAGTTAAAAAACAAACAAACAAAAAAAACACTTATGTTACACAAATGCAGAGGTCTGTGCGACGGACATGGGCGGATACATGGGGAAGTGTGGAGTGAATGCGTCATCTGTGTCAGTGTGTTATGATTGGCCCGGAGTAGAGTCTTACGTCAGCGCGTTCTGAACTTGTACGTGCTCATACCGGTAATTTTCCTTCTGCGTTCACACACAGCAGAATTCCGGCAATTTACTGGTAATGTTACAACTTCTCATACCGGTAAATTGCCAGAACGAGTTTACCGGTATTTTTGAAAAGGTCCTGTTCACACATGATCTCTTTACGGCAATTTACCGGTAATTTTCCGGAAAACTCTGTATGTGTGAAAGGGCTATATGTTTCACCTGTGTATGCAATGGAACTGAATACTATCATAGAGAAGCTAATATTAAAAGTACAGATGTCAGTCCTGTTAGTGTCTGTGATGTTACTGTTCGTGGTATTACAGTTTTTTTGCTGTCACTGTAAGTGATGTTACTGTAAGTGGTATTACTGTTAACAGTGTTACTGTCAGTGATGTTGCTGTAAGTGGTATTACTGTCAATGTTGTTATTGTGAGTGCAGCTACAGTCAGTGGTGATGCTGTAAGTGATTTTTCTGTCGGTGGTGTTACTGTCAGTGATGTTACTGTAAGTGCTATTACTGTCAGTAGTGGTTATAGTTTCTGTCAGTGTCTTTACAGTTAGTAATGTAAATGATATTTCTGTTGGTGGTGTTACTGTAAATGGCATTACAGTCAGTAGTAGTGATACTTTCAGTGCCATTTCTGTCAGTCATTACAGTCAGTAATTTGGTGTACTGTAACATACCATTACTGACAAAAGTGTCATCAAATGGTAGATTATAGTTGCTGTAAGCTAGTGGATCTCAATTTGTGAATATATTTTTAATGTCATTTCTATACTGTTTCTCTTTGTCCACTAGGGAGCGTCGTGAACAGGAGCTGCATGAAGCATACTGGAACGCCCGCACACCAGAGGAAGCAGCTTCTGTGCTGCAGCGTTATGCCCAGCGTTTCACCATTAGTGAGGCCATTATTGAGCGCCTCAAACTCCCCAAGCTGCTGGAGAGGAGCGTGTCGGCTGACCCCACTCGTCACTACTCCCTCCCAGTCTCCCCAAACATCTCCTTTTCTTTGAGTGCTTCCGCAAACCCACTGCAGTACCTGAGGCAGCAGTCACTTCCCTTGGCCAAATTTACATCCACGGTCAACGCACGGGTGACGGGATACAGCACAGAGCATGAATTTGTGGGAGATGTGACAGCGCCCTTGCTGGGTCCGAAACCATACAGCAGTGCTACTGCTGAAATGAGAACAGCTAAGGTTCAACCAGCTCAACATTTCTCCTGGCAGAGTTTACTTTTTAAGAGGTTTATTTAACTGATACAAATGTCTATAGCTTAGGCATAAAAACATGCCTAAAAATTTGATTTTGCCAAGGAAAAATCTAATTATCTTGAGCGATCCACATTCATTTTGTAGTTTTAAATCTCAAAATACTTTTATGTCAGTAAGTTCCTCATTTATATTAACTTAGAAATCTAGACTTAGAAATCTAAGTTTGTATTTAAATTGTACATTACTAGGAGCTCCATTTTGCCTTTGAAATTGTTAAAGAGCAGCTTCCGAGCAATGTAACATTGGTTGCTGAAGCAACAATTCACTGTGCTAATATCCTGGAAAATTTAGTGCTGTAGGAATATTCTCTGTTCATCTCCTAAGAGAAGTGTGGTGTTTTCAGAAAGCATCAACAGAAGCAGATGTTGCCCTCTGGTGGCTGGAATGAGTTAAAGTTGGCATGTGTTGAATGGTTGCTAGTGTTCAGTAGGTATGAGTGTGTTTGTGAATGGGTTCCTTCTATGTGAAGTGCTCCATACAAGGACAAAAACACTCACAGAGAGCAAATCAGCCTATCAGAAGCACACACACATTTTTTTTTTTCTGTCATGGTAGAGGCTTTCCATTGACTTATTTTATGTATTGAGCTAATGATAAACATATCCCCTTACCACTAATATTCCCTATCTGTTTGCAGTTTTACTAAACACATTATTTAGAATGTGTGCTATGCAGATTTCTTGCGGGAGCTGTTGACTGACAAAACCTGACCTATACATAAAACTCAGTGGATTCATTGAGATAAGCTACTTAATGCTTCTTTTTTTAAAAATGCTAATTTAATTTATATAAAATACTACACTGCAAAAAAAAAGAAGGAAATTCAGTAAATGTCTTTTTTTTTTTTTAATACACATCTGTAAAATAGGCTTTTTTGGGGGAAAGCTGAATTGCTTAATACTTTTAGAGAATACATTTTTATGAAGTTACATTTTTCATAACGTTTTGGTATATATCAAGCATAAATCTAGAAAAATAAAATGGGGCTTATGCTTAAAACAAGAAAAAATGGCAACATGTTAAAAAAATTTAATAATTTAAAGTAAAATTTAAAGTAGTATTCCCTAGAAACAAATCTGCACAGTAATTTTATGTTACTGGCTCATCCGCTAATCGTCTTTGACTTAAAGTACAGCTTTAGAACACCTAGCAGTGTGGATGCAACATCACACCACAGTAAATAAAAGTTTCAGTCATGTTTCACCTATATTTACATAATGCTTTTAACAATGCATATTGTGTCAAAGCAACTTTGCTGTATCAAGTAGGAAAAATAGTGTGTAATAAATAATGCAAAACAGTAAACACTCAATTCTCAGTTAAAGTCAGTTCATCATTGATTCGGTGATGTCATCGTCCAGCTCAGTTCAGTTCAAATAGTATCTGTGTATTAAAGTTGACGATATCGCTGGAAATTAAGTGTCCCCAACTGAGCAAGCCAAAGGCAACAGCGGCAAGGAACCAAAACTCCATCGGTGACAGAAATGGAGAAAAAAAACTTGGGAGAAACCAGGCTCAGTCGGTGGGGCAGTTCTCCCCTGGCCTCCTCTGACATATGTGACCCTGGACCACAAAACCAGTCATAAGGGTGAATTTCTCGAAATTGAGATTTATAAATCATCTGATAGCTGAATAAATAAGCTTTCCATTTGGTGTATGGTTTGTTAGAATCGGACAATATTTTTTGAATCTGAGGGTGCAAAAAAATCTAAATATTGAGAAAATCGCCTTTAAAGTTGTCCAAATAAAGTTCTTAGCAATGCATATTAATTCAAGATTAATCGCTTTTTATATTCCCCAATTGTAAGTCGCTTTGGATAAAAGTGTCTGCCAAATGACTAAATGTAAAATGTAAATGTAAATATTACCTATCAAAAATCAAGTTTTGATATATTTACAGTAGGAAATTTACAAAAAATCTTCATGGAACATGATCTTTACTTAATGTCCTAATGGTTTTTGGCATAAAAGAAAAACGTACCAGGTTACGTATGTAACCCAGGTTCCCTGAAGGGAACGAGAGCTACGTCCGAAGACGCTATGGGAACGCCATCAGCGTAACCGGCGCTCTGAATATTTTATACAACAGTCTAATGGATGGGCGAGGCGTCACGGGCGGGGTGACGTCACGACCAGGAAGTTATATAAGCACGTGCGGCGGAGCCGGCATCAGCTTCAAGTCATGAAGCAAGCGCTGGCAGGGACGCCGGAAGTGTGGCTCGGGATGTAGCTCTCGTTCCCTTCAGGGAACCTGGGTTACATACGTAACCTGGTACGTTCCCTTCCAGGAACTTCGAGCTACGTCCGAAGACGCTATGGGAACGCAATACCAACGCCGCCAGACTGACAAGTCCCTGCCTGGTGTCAGGCTGAAAGGGCGGAAGAGCCTGGAGTGGCTCTGATGTCGAGGTTATAGAACCTGGCAAACGTCAGGGGCGTGGACCATCCCGCAGCGTTGCAGATGTCTTGGACTGAGACACCTGCCCAGAAGGCCTTGGAGGCCGCCACACCTCGGGTAGAGTGCGCTCTGACTCCCAGCGGCGGGGGACGCTCAGAGGCCTCGTACGCCAGATTGATGGCATCCACAATCCACCTACTAAGAGTGGGCTTCGAAGCCGGAAGACCCCTCTTAGGCGGACCAAAGCACTCGAGCAGTTGGTCCGTCTTTCTTCACAGGGCAGCTCTGTGGATGTATGCGTCCAGTGCTCGCACTGGACACATACAGTTGTGCCTTTCCTGGTCGTGCTCCCAGAAGGGAGGAGGACAGAAGGCCTGGAGTACGACCGGCCGTGATACGACCGTCGGAACCTTCAGTACGTACCCCACACGGGGGTAGAAAAAGACTTTCGCCGAACCGGGCGCTAAGTCAATGCACGAAGGGGCCACAGAAAGGGCCTGAAGGTCACTCACCCTCCTCAGAGGAGTGATGGCCAACAAGAAGACGGTCTCGATGGTGAGGAGTCTATCTGTTATCTCCTCGGGAGGCTCAAAGGTGCTCTGCACCGAGCTTCCAGTACCACAGCCAGGTCCCACGTGGGGACACGGGGTCGTACAGACGGCTTCAGCCTCAGCGCACCGCGGAGGAAACGTGTAACCAGGGGGTGTCTGCCCACTGACTGGCCACCAATAAGGGCGTGGTACGAAGAGATAGCTGCCACGTAGACCTTAATAGTGGAGTGGGTTAACCCTGCGGAGAAATGGGCCTGCAGGAACTCCAGAACTGCGCGAATCGGGCAGTTGACTGGGTCAAGCTGGCGGTCCCCGCACCAAGAAGTGAAGAGTTTCCACTTCAAGGCGTACAGTTTCCTCGTGGAGGGAGCTCTGGATTGGAGGAGGGTCTCGACAACCTCGGTTGACAGACCGGACGCTATGAGTTGCGCCCCCTCAGGGGCCATACCCACAGCTTCCACATCTCCTGTGAGAGGAGATCGCTCCTGATCGGCACCGGCCACGGGGCGCCGTCGAGGAACGAAATCAGGTCCGAGACCCATACTCGGCCCGGCCAGAACGGTGCTACTAACAGTAGGCTTACCGCGTCCCGGCGCACTCTCGCCAAAACTCCCGGGAGCAGAGCGATCGGGGGGAAGGCGTACAGACGGAGCCTCGGCCACGTCTGTACCATAGCGTCCAGTCCCGGAGGAGCTGGATGAACCAGAGGGGACATTGCGCTGACTCTCGAGTGGCGAAGAGGTCCACCTGTGCCTGGCCAAAAACCTTCCACATCTGCTTCACCCCTCGGGGTGAAGCATCCATTCCCCGGGCCTCGGCCCCTGTCTCGACAGGACGCCTGCTCCCATATAAAGATGCCCAGGAATGTGCACAGCTCTCAGTGACAGGAGCTTGCCCTGGGACCACACAAGGATCTGGTGTGCCAGCTTCTACAAGGGGCGCGACCGCAGACCTCCTTGGTGGTTGATGTAAGAGACCACTGCCGTGCTGTCGGTGCGGACCAGCACGTGGTGATCTCCCAGGTCCGGGAGGAAGTGCTTGAGCGCATGGAACACAGCTAGGATCGCTAGCTGGTTGATATGCCACATCAGGTGGCGACCACTCCACAGACCGCGGGCAGGGTGGCCACTCATGACCGCACCCCAACCGGTGAGGGAAGCGTCTGTAGCTAGCGAGACGCGGCGACAAGGAGCTCCCAGCACCGGGCCCTGAGACAAGAACCAAGGTTTCCTCCACATGTCTAAGGCACGGACAACGGCGTGACACTTTGACAGCGTGGAGCGAGTTTTCCCTCAAGAAAACCCCCTTGGTCTTGAGTCACCACTGTAGGGGCCTCATGTACAGCAGGCCAGAAGGTATCACGCTGGACGCAGCTGCCATGAGCCCGAGCAGTCTCTGAAACTGCTTGACAGTGAATGGCTGGCCCTCTCGCACTCTCTGACTGTCGTGGGGATCGACTCGTCGAAACCCACACCACGCCTAGATAAGTGGTTCTCTGAGCCGGAGAAAGCACACTTTTCCTGGCGTTTAGTCTTAACCCCAAGTCTTTCATGTGGGCGAGAGCGACATCTCAATGCCGAATCGCCAAGCGCTCCGATCGAGCGAGCGGGGTGAGGGTGCTAGGCCGAAGGGAAGAACCCGATACTGGTACGCTTTGCCCCCGAAAGCGAACCTCAGGAACTTCCTGTGAGCAGAAAGGATGGACACATGGAAATAGGCGTCCTTGAGGTCTATCGTGACAAACCAGTCCTCGGACCTGATTTGAGACACGATCTGATTGACCGTCAACACCTTGAACTTCAGCGAACTGACTGAGCGGTTCAGGAGACGCGAATCCAGTATGGGCCTCAGCCCACCATCCTTCTTTGGAACAATGAAGTACCGGCTGTAGAAGCCGGTGTGGACTTCGTGAGGTGGAACCAACTCGATGGCTTCCTTTCTCAGCAAAGTACCGACTTCCTGTTCCAAGACCAGAGCCTGCTCGGGGCGGACCATAGTCACGCAAACCCCGTTGAACAGCGGAGGTGGCCCATCGAACTGGATGGAATAGCCAGCCTCTACCGTCCGCAGGACCCAAAGAGACACATTCGGCAGCCGCTGCCAAGCTGCCAAAACGATGTACTAAGGGAATCAGTCTCTCGAGACTGACCTCTGGTGTCAGAGAAGCGGCCAGACCGCTGCCTCGCTGCGGCGCACCGGCAGGAGACGCATGATCTGGCGGCTGAGGCGAGTTCCTCAGGCCCGCTGAAATCACAGGCGGAAGAACCTGAGAGTACCACTCGCTGGGACCTGCTGTGCCCTGGAACTGCAGGGTTGACAGACAAATCCCCGGAGGGCACCGAGGGGAGACGGTCACCGTGTGCCGCGGTGTAAGCCGCTCCACCCCAGTAGGGGCCGCCCTCCGAAGTCCTGGGGCTCGCCCATCAGGACTTCTTCGTCGAGGACCTCTTGGCCGACAAGACATCCCTCAGGTCTGCCTTCGGCCTCGAAGTCCCCGGCGCGGAGCGCCGCTGTCCTCGGCTCCGCCTCGGGGGAGCACGAGAGGCGACGCTCTCTTTCTGCACAGCCCTACGTGAGGAGCTGGTATGCGGAGGAGGCTGCCCGCCCAGCAGCCACCTCCCACTGGGGCGAAGGAGGCGGCGAAACCTCGTGAACGCTTGTCACATCAACCTCCTGGGAGGAAGAAAGACGCAGCGTCAAGCCCTCGTCTCGGGGGAAGAGACCGCTTCCAAACCGAGAGACAGGGCGCCAGATCTGGCGGATATGGGAGGAGATGTCCGTCTCGCTCTCACCAGCCAGATCAGCCTGCGAGCCCCACGAGCGCAGCCGCCGCTCTGCCTCGGCAGGTTTTTCTTCTCGCGGCAGCCGCTCGTAATGCGGGCAGCCGGCTCCCTCGAGAGCCGATTTCGCATGCTCCGCCCCCAGCGAAGCCTCGTTAACGCTCGTCACATCAACCTCCTCGGAGGAAGAGACGAAGCGTTGAGATCTGCGAGCCCCACGAGTGCAGCCGCCGCTCTGCCTCGGCAGAAGCGGGACCGAAACCGCGCGGAGAGCTCGAGAGCGAACGAGGCGGCGAAACCTCGCCAACGCTCGTCACGTCAACCTCCTCGGAGGAAGAGAGACGAAGCGTTGAGCCCTCGTCTCAGGGGGGAAGAGTACCGCTTCCAAACCGAGAGACGGGGCGTCAGATCTGGCGGATACGGGAGGAGATAGGGGCGTGCCCGTCTGACTCTCGCCAGCCAGATCAGCCTTTTTTTTTTTTTTTTTTTGCGAGCCCCGCGAGCGCAGCCGCCGCTCTGCCTCAGCAGAGCGGGACCGGCTTTATTTGTGCTTGTGCAAACACTGGAGCTTACAAAGCTCATGGACATCTTTCACATCCACCTCCTCGGAGGAAGACAAGCGGGGCGTCGAGCCCTCTCTCTGGGGAAGAGAACCGCTTCCGAGCACAGAGAGCGGGCGCTGGATCTGATGATCCATATGCGAGCCCCACGAGCGCAGCCACCGCTCTGCCTCGGCAAAAACGGGATCGACACCGCGTGGAGAGCTCGCTTTCTTTACTGGGGCGACAGAGGCGGCGAAACCTCCTAAACGCTCGTCACGTCAACCTGCTCGGAGGAAGAGAGACGAAGCGTCGAGCCCTCGTCTCCGGGGGAAGAGACCGCTTCCGCACCGAGAGACGGGGCGCCAGATCTGGCGGATGCGGGAGGAGATAGGGACATGCCCGTCTCGCTCTCGCCAGCCAGATCAGCCTGCGAGCCCCAAGAGTGCAGCCGCCGCTCTGCCTCGGCAAAAACGGGACCAGCACCCAGGCAGACCACGCAACGATTGTGTGTGTGTCCCCACTCGTAATGTAGCGAGGGCAGGGACTAACACACAACCTGAGACGCGATCTGAAATCGCCCACTGTCTCAGCCTTAGATTTAGGCATCTCCTTATTTTTTTGGACAGACAACACTAAATAAGACTCACAAGACAGAAATCAGACTGACAACACACAGAGCGCTTGCTGAATGACAGAAAGCTGATGCCGGCTCCGCCGCACGTGCTTATATAACTTCCTGGTCGTGACGTCACCCCGCCCGTGACGCCTCGCCCATCCATTAGACTGTTGTACAAAATATTCAGAGCGCCGGTTACGCTGATGGCGTTCCCATAGCGTCTTCGGACGTAGCTCGAAGTTCCTGGAAGGGAATCAATAATTTTGTCCCATGCAATGTATTTTTGGCTGTTGCTACAAATATACCCCAGCGACTTAAGACTGTTTCTTTGCTCCAGGGTCACATATGCCATTATAGAAATGCACTATATGCAATCAGTTTTAATTTATTTATTTAAAGTAAGTGCCTGAAAATATAGATATCATCAAGATTAAGTGAAAACTAGAATTAGTTTTAAAGATGTTTAGAATATGAATACATGTAAGAATATGAGACAAAAAAATTATCAAGAAAATAAGGGGAATAAATGTCTACTCTGAATGTTGGGTTAGTCCACTTCAGACATTCCACTAACTATAAGTAACTTTGTAACTACATGTCAACTAATTTTCATTAATTTGCAACTACATGTCTACTAACTCTCAGAGCAGACTGTTGGTAGGTTTAGGGTTAGTAGAATAAGTTGACATATACTTGCAAAGTTTCTCATAGTCAGTATGTTGTATGTTGTGGACCCATCAAAATAAAGTTTTAGAAGTTATTAAGCAGACAGTCGACTAATACTCTAATGACTGCTAGTTGACATGTAATTGCAAAGTTACTTTCTGTTAGTAGAATGTCTAAAGTGGACTATCGAAATAAAATGTTACCAAATGTTGAGTCTTTCTCTCACTCAGGTGGAGGAAATTTTGCGCGTGAATGGAGAAAGGGAGGATGGTGGTCACAGCAATGAGAAGGGAGGACCACAGAAAAACAAAGAGGCAGAAGATGATTCTCTGCAGTTCTTCCCATCTTCTTACCAGCACACAGACTCAGACATCACAGATACTGATGTGTCAGGGGTCCAACCTATGGACCACGCACTTTCATCCATGTGCACACAAGCGTGCTGCGATAAAGACATAGATACCACAGAGGTAAGTATGTGCTGTGTCACATACAAGCAAAAGAATGTGAAAAAAAGAATCCAGCACTACTTACTGTATGATGAAGGGAACCTTAATACTTTAAAAGTACCAACGCATTTGTATTCCCTTCATCATAAGTAGTGATGGATTCTTTTTTCACATTTTTGTACATAGTTTTTTCAAGCACCTTGTGAAGTGGTAAAGTTGCTCCAGATCCCATCTAATCAACCCATACAAGCAAAAGAATGGAGAGTTTACAATCAGTATAGCTGCTGAGTGGATTCTTATCATTCAAGAAGTCTGTCTGTTGCACAGGTTGAAGGTGGGACAGTCCCACAGGTTGGTGATGTCGCTATATCCCCAGAAGTGTTGGAGCTAAAAGCTGAAAAGACAGGTTGGTTAGCTTTTATTTGATAAATGTTCCAGCAAAGACACATTTTTCTTCATATTGTTGTTTAAATTCTAAAAATGTTCCTGTGTAGATCAAGAGCAGACAGATGAGACATATATGAGTGACTCTCAACAGGACACGATTCAGTTTGACAACTCTGCTGTGCAGGTTAGTCTATAGGGATCTGTATTGTATTTGTGCTTACATAAAAACACAGGCAAATTATTATATACAAACATAATGATTATTAAAAGAATGAAATGTATTTGTTATATTTATTTGACCATGACTTTTGTTTCTTTTTGATTTGGTTGTAGGTCAATAAACTAGCAACTGAGATCCCACAGAAATCAACAAATCAATCAGAACCATCCAACCTAGAATCATACAGAACCAAACCAGGTGAGTGGTATTAGTTTAAATTAGTTTTAGCCAAAAGTAACCATTACATCTCGGTGTTCACTTCTCCCATTAGATATATACAATTTAAAACCAGTGAATTGGTCCACAGGTTTATCAGAGTCTGGATAATTTTTTTCTTAATATTTTTTCTTACATTTGACACTTTATATTCCTATATATACACACACACACACACACACACACTTACACAATTTATACTATATACCATATTAATAAAATGAATAATTCATGAAATCACTGAAAGTGCATGTTTTAAAAATGGCATGTTTCGTTTTCCAGATATGGCAGAAAAAAAAGGAAATGTAAGTAAAGAAATAAAGAAATTAAATCTATTCATCTCTCTCTCCTCTTTCCTCATCCTTGAGGCTTTTTTTTTTCTGGCTGTTTCTCATCTGGTATTTTTTATTATTTTTCTACAAAGACATTATTTTGAATTACCGCTATTAAAATGATTGTACAAATCTTCCTGAATCATATGCTAGATTTTTTTTTAATGCTAAATGGTGTAAAACAGTAAGGGTCAGTAAAGGTCCAGAAGGGTCCCATTCAGATTTTTTTATGTGACACTATATGCTTCTGTAGAAACCACAAGCGTGACTTCAACAATTATTTATAAAAGAAATTGCTTACTTGACAAACCACCATTGAAATGCACTAACCATAATCCTGAAACAAGATCCATTCAGAGTCACTGTTAACATGGAAACAGGAACTGGAATGGTGAGTTTTTGAATGCAAGCATTAATTAATATATGTAATATTGAAGCATTTTCATAATTTTCAGTGGCTCATGGGATTGTTCATTCATTCCATCATAATGTCTTCACCTTTTTAAACTATTTTAAATAGGCAACCACCCACAGATTTTGCACACACAAGCACCACTTACATTTTTGGAAAATATAAGCACAATATCTGTTGTCAGAATTAAACTAAATAAATAAGAAAAATAAAAACAGAATATTCTATACCAGATGGTAAAGCAGCAGAAATTCACAATTTTTTCTTGTCCTTTCACATTCATCTTCTCCAGTAGAACAGGTAATAACAAGTACTTCAGGGGTAATAGATCAACTGTCTCTCTGTCCACTCCCCTCCTCACTGTTTTTGGTGTTGTCTGGTGCATCCTCGTACGGCATAATGTTGGTGCATAATATTGCGGACGGTACGGTTAGGTCCCTCCCCCAGTGCTGAATCTGGTGAAGCGGGGTGAACACTTTTCTTGGGACCCTGAGGAAGAGCGCAAGCGTCAGGAGAGGTGGCAGCAAGAGCAGGAACGCATGCTTCAGGTACAATGGCTTGAATAACCAAAGCCCACTTGAGCCAGCACTGAGAATCGGGCAAGCTTCAAGTGCACAACCTGAGCATGCTTAGGCTTCATAGATCAACCAGACTGTAGACTAACCTGGCATTTAGCATTTTATGCAAGTTGCTTAAGCATATAAGAAAATAATTAACCTAAAATGGAAAATTCTGTCATTAGAATGTCCAGGTTGCTTTTTTCAATGCAAAAGATATTCTACTAAATAACTCATTTAGTGTTCTTTTAAAGAAAGAACATTTGGAATGTTATGGAAGTGAGTAAATGATGACAGAATTTTCATTTTTGCCTGAACTATCCCTTTATGTTCCATGATTAAGCTTTCCATTTCCTTAAAAATGACTAGATATTATCAGAAGATCAGCAGACTCTCAGTAGAACTCAAATCAAAACTGTTTGATAAGAAGAGAAGATGCATGTTTTAACTGTTATAACCCACGCTTGGCTGTTGCCCCCCACCCCACCCCCCGCACAACTAGACTAAAGCTAATCTGCATCAAAAGGTATTTGGGCACTTAAAGGGATAGTTCACCCAAAAATTAAACACTTTTTGTTTTTCTGTTTTCTGTGAAAGATATTTTGAAGAATGTTGGAGTTCAAGCATCATTGGACCACATTAAATTTAATAGACTAAATCCAGAAGAACTGTGGCAACATCTATGAAAAACTTCCTACTAGGGCTGGGCGATAAATCGATTTTATCGATTAACTCGAATGTGTAGTTTATGTCGATTTATTTGAATGAAAATCGGTTTTCTTTTTTACATCCACCGACGCTCCCCTCTGAGCTCCCGTAGTTCTGAATGAGCTCAGCCCTCCCCACGCGCATTTGCCATATAGGGTTTGGCCGATAGACGATGCCGTCGTCCATCACCGATGGCTGATAGACATCATGTTAAAGGCCTAACTTTACTTAGTTTTTGTATACGAACGCGCAGCCTTTCAAAGTATACTCCATTTGAAGTTGTACGCGAACGCTCTAGAAACGCTTCAACCATGTTCAGTGTCTGCTCTATTTTCCCCATTAAGTCATGACTGATAACAAATATTTTTTAACTATTTTAAACCAAAGCTGAGCTGTCTCATACCCTCTCGCTCACAAGCGCTTGTTAATGTGAGTGTCTGTTGTTGCAGTCTCAGCTATTTTGATGTCTGTCTCTTTTCAACTGTGAAACAACGGCCATGAACATGTGGAAAAATTGATTACTGTTAAATAACTTCAGTGCACATGTGCGTCCCTACGCTCGTGATCCCATTTGCGACTGAAAACTACTGCGTGCGACTATGAACAAATATTTAGGAGCACCAGTGTGACTGACCCGATCAGTATATTTGTGCTTACGGAGCTTTAAAGGTTTCTAACATACTTACGTGTTTATTTTAGTAATGTATCACATAGCAAAAGAAGTGTAGACAGTGCACAATGTATTTTCACCGTGTACGGAGCTTCGTTGATTATAATGCAGTTTTGTGAGATCGTGATGAACTAAGATGAGGGACAGCTTTTAATGATTATTAAGGGAGTTTGCAAATGTGATATTGATTTAATACAATAGTTCATTAAACAAGAAGTTAATATTAAATGACTTATATTGTCTGACTACAACGCTGTTGCCTTATTTTGCTCTATTTCATCAACGAAAATAGTTTCAAACAAAGTCCCAGCCAAGCAGCAGCGCATCTCCATTCAAACACAGCGGTGTTTCGTTTATGAATGAACTTCGTTTTTAAACGAATCTAGTGAGTCAATGATTCAATTACCCATTCATAAAGACAGTCATATACTTCATTCCTGAATGAATCAGTGTTCGAACGAATCAATTAAATGAATGATTCAGTGATAAAATCAGTGACATACCGCCACCTACTGGTGGTTTTAATTTAATTTTTAAGTATCTTTTCTGTTATTTAAATCATTTACCCCTGGTTTCACAGACAAGGCTTAAGATTTGTCCCAGACTAAAATGTTGTTATGTTAATGATGTTAAAATGTTAATGAGTTGTTTCAACTGATTCAACTGAAATAAACTTGCACTGATTGATCTTAAAATATATCAGTGCCTTTGTTTTGTCTCAAGATGCACACCAGTAATGTTTTTTTTCTAAGGCATGTTAATAAAAAGTACTTACATGTCCTAATTGAACTATGGCCTAATCCTGGTTTAGTCTAAGCCCTGTCTGTGAAACCGGGCCTTAATATTTCTACATTCAAAATTGTATATTTTGAATGTAGTATGTCACTTCACTTCAATATTTGAAACATTAACGTCAACATTCATTTATTAATTTAATTGCATTTATGCAACCTCTGAGCCTCATTAAACATCTGAAAACACACCTACAAGCCACTTGTGTGTTCTTCTGTGCCACCTCTGTAGTACAAATTTATTCCTTAAATACTAATTTCATTTGATTGGTATCTTATTCTTCTTCTTATTCTACTTGTTTTTATGCTGTAGTTTTAATTAGAAATGATAAAAAGCTTATTAATATTATTTTTTAATTTGACATAAAAGATAACATACTTTTAATAAAGTTAGAAAAATGCCATTACAAAGGTAAAAACTAAATTCCCTGTAAATCACTTTAAGGAGTCAAATATCACCTCGTAATGGGAAGGTTAATTTTTGATCAGAATCTTTGATTATTGATTTGACACGCTCCTAATAAGAAAAGTAAGCGTAGAGCCCTGATTGTATATAAAATTGTGGGCATCAGGGATTACGCTTGGCATTGAAACTGCTTTTGAATGCACAATCGTTTTTTAGTTTCACTTTCGAGATTCGCGATCGCATGTACTGTTTATACTATGGAGCGGCAGTACTTACCACACATTTTACAAGATCAGATGTTTGTCAGTGGTCCTGAGGATCTGCAAATCATTTGTCATCGTCCCGCCAAAACAGTCACTGATATTTAATGCTGTTGAATGTTTTGTTTGCACTTTATCAGAACTACTTCCTATCTACTGAATAGCAAGATGTTAAAACTTGTGTTTAAAGAAAACTTATCAAAAAGGGTCACATAATTTTATTGTTAAGTTACATATTCACTTTTTACTATGGCAGGGCCTGCCATCTTGTCTCTTTGTTGTTTCTGATTGCACTTTAACCCCAAGGGGGAAATCCAGATTAAATCCCAGAAGGGAAAATCAAAACAAAATGAAGTTAAAACTTGTTTTGAACAATTTCTTTGTCATTGGCAGATTGATTTTAAGTAGGGGGGCAAAACATCAATTTAAATCGTAAATCGGATTTTTTTCTTAGGCCATACCTGAAAACCTATATGTGCAAGTCTGCCTAGGACAAAATCTGTTTTAAACACAAAAGGTGGTGACACCAAATGTTGTTTTGATTTAGTTAATAGAAATTAAATTAGAAATAAAATCTATTTATGACATTATTTTTGAAAGCATCCTCACAGCATTTTTACACAAGTGCCTAAAACGTTTCACGGTATTATAGCTTTGTAGGAAGGTTTCTTCAAATATCATGGAGATGTTGCTACAGTTCTTCTGGATTTAGTGTATATCAGTTTTTTCTGTTTCTTCGTGTAATTCCAGATGGGCTGGATGATGGTGAAATCAGATCTCTGAGTATACTGGCTGTTGTCAGACTACTTCTGCATATAAAAATCTCACTGGATTATTACAATTAATGGCAAAAAGAATGTTTGGAAATGTAAACTGATATTTCCTACTGACACACTACATCAAAGGAAAAATACTAATTGCCTAAGACTTTTGCACAGTAGTGTATACAGGGTACATATATATATATATATATATATATATATATATATATATATATATATATATATATATATATATATATATATATATATATATATATATATATATATATATATATATATATATGAGAGAGAGAGAGAGAGAGAAGACGGAATTGTCTTTGGTTGAGCTACTCCTTTTAAATCCACTGGCATTTAAAAGATATTTTTTTATTTTTGATAGTTCTAAGAATATGTATGCACAATTTAGCAACTAAAATGCTTAAGAAATATTTTTATTCATCATAGGCAGTAAAAACACAAACCATAACTTGTCCCTTCTGAAGATAAAGATACCCCTGCGTGTGTGTATGTGGGAAAGTGTTTGTTTATTTGAGAAAATAGATTTTCACTGCAGACAAGTCATTTAAAGGTACATCCAAATTTTTTGGTTTGTTCCAAACTGTCAACGTTTACCACTTGGAAAAGATTGTGCCTTTAAAATGTTATAACTTTCAGCTGCCAAGCTTGCCTTTCTTTAAATGTATTTTTCAAATTTCAAGCACCTCACCATGACTATTAAAGAGCCATTTGGGGCTGCCATGTGCTAGAGCTTCTCTTAAAGGCATTTGTTAGTTTCTGACCATCGTAGTTCTGATGGTATTCTCCTTTTTCATTCTGTCAACATTTAAATGAATTAAATGCATGTGTGTGATCACAGGAGAAATATCAGCGTGAACAGCAGCAGTTATGGCAGGAATGGGAGGAAGCGCAGAAGGAAGTGGAAGAGGAGGAGAGGCGGTACCATGAGGAGGTGAATTTTCTCGCTTTACTGACCTTGTACTTTCAGTTTCCCAGTGACTTGCGTTGTTAGAATATTTATTACCATTCAAAATGTAACTGATACCACTGACACCATTGTAAAATTTACAAATGAAATGTATTGTAAATTATTTACATAATTATTTATGATTGTTTATTTATAGCCACCTGTACACTGAAAAGATTGTTTTATTTGATTCTCAAGAACAGTCTAAATTTAGCATTATTCTTTAGCTGCCTAAGCTGCCAGTAGTATTTACATGTGGAAATCTAAATCTACTGATATTATTATTATTATATTGATATTACTTTGCATTAGTATGAGTTTGTGAAAATCAGGCTGATGAAAATCAAAGACAATGATGCCGTGAACATTTAAATTCCATTTTTGTTTGTAGTTTGTCATATACTGTACATGCATTTATCATATGCTTCATATGAAACTCCAAAAAAATATTTAATTATTAAAATCTTACTGGACTGATTTAGTTCATATTACTAATTAAGCTGACTCTTGCAGATGACAAATAAATTAATCTCAATATCTGGTGTGCTATTAATACACAAACAATTACAATATGCATCTTATTGTGACCCTGATGAAACAATGTCGCTGGAGCCATGGCAGGGTCCCATGGCACTAACAAAACATAATACTTATAAGGGGAGAATAAATCACAAACCACAGAAGAGCTATAAAAATTATGAAGCCTGTTGGTCTGTTTTTGGCAGCTGTACATTAACATTTATAGAATAATTATTAGAAAAGTAGTGAAATACACTCAATTCGTTAAGGATAACACAATCAAGCAAAAACACAAAACAAACAAACACTTGAGTCCATTGATGTCCTTGATGTTAAGCACAAACTCCACTTCCGGTAACAGATACACTGCCACACAACTTGTTCCACAGTTGTCCCCCAGAATATTTAAAAGACCTACGACCATACATATTTTTAAAACGACATAATGTAATATCCATAAGACTTTGCCTAAAATTATAACAATGCTGCTCATTTACCCTAGGGAAAAGTGCAACAAAATATGAAGGTTCTCTGTTATTGATAATCTTATGTACCATTTTTAATTTAATGTGTTCTAATCTACTTTAGGTAACCAATCAAGATGCATAAAATGGGAAACATCAACATGTGTAAAACTACTAAACCCTAAAACTAACCTTGTCAGTTTATTTTGACATTTTTGTAACTTATCCAGCCAACCATGAGACAAGTCAGACATCCAAGAAATGCATGCATATTGAAAAAGACATGACACTAAACATGATGCAAATCATTTTACTTTACTTACTTACTTTTGTCATTTAGCAGACGCTTTTGTCCAAAGCGACTTACAAATAAGAAAAAGTAACTAAAACTAAAAGTTACAACTCTATAAATACTATATACCCACATATTTAAGAAAATAAAGAAATTAAATAAAATTGACGCATACATATAACAACATTTCAATACTAAACATATAAATGAAAAAACTAAAATAAAAAGCGATACTTCTATCCCTGCCCGGTGGAGTCGCACGTTAGAGTTGATGGTCTTTACACTTTTCGGTCTTCACACTAAGAGGGCTTCACACGACGACTGCCGCGGCTGCCGCGGTATAATAACCTTTTTTATACCAATCCAACAAATCACCATTTCAATTCAGCTGGACCCACTTTCCTGTTTATCAACTAAAAATGGCCAAGCAAGTGCACACACTGACAAGATACGCGATACAGTACGAGACCAAACACGATTTCAGCACCTCTCAACACAGTAAACAAAATAAGCGTTTCCTAGCAACGGCAAATGCACTAAACACTGAGACAAGTAAATACACTTACGAGCTGATTTTAAACTTCCGCTGATAGACTGCTTCTCTTAAAGACTATTTCATTACACTGCCTTCTGCTGGCGCTTGGACCCACTTTCCTGTTTATCAACAAAAAATGGCCAAGCAAGTGCACATTTTATAATCTGTTTGAGAAAACTAACATGTCTGGCAAGAAATTTTGTTTTAGCATTAACCTTACCCAGAACGTTCATAGCCATACCACTTAAATCATTGTCAAGGACACATCCAAGATAATTAATGGTAGTTCTGTTTGATATTAAACAATCCCTTACCTTAACAGACATCTTAAAACCTTTTTTAAAAATTCTTTTTAGACCCAAATTATATGGATTCCATTTGCCCTACATACAACATCAGTTTGTTTTCAGAAAGCCAGTCTCTTACCTTACAAAGCTCCCTACCTAAATTCACTTGTATCCTACCAACATCCTTGTCTGAAATTAATAAAGCAGAATCATCAGCATATAAAAGCAAATTAAAATTACAAACTGCTTGCATGTCATTTCTGTATAAAGAAACAAAAGAGGGCCTAAAACACTTCCCTGAGGGACTCCATATTTAACAAATGTTTCCTCAGAAAGAGCCCCATCAATTTCTTCCCTTTGAACCCAGCTAAATAAGAGTTCAACCAGGCTAGGACTTTACTTGAAAACCCATGGCACTTAATTTTTCTAAGAGTATTGAATTATCCATTGTCAAAAGCTTTCTGGAGGTCCAAAAGTACCACACACCACACATTTTACCTTCATCAATCTGCCTCCTTATAAAATCTGTTTAGTAAATTAAAGAAGAATCAGCTGAAAAAGATCTCCTAAAACCTGATTGAAAATCATAAAACTGCATCATCAACATTTACCTACTCTTACTTACATATACATCAGTTTATACACAGTCTTTTCTTAAAAAAAAAAAAAAATTGAGGCCACACTAAGAACGGAGGTTGGACGATACTTTAAAGTATTGTGTCTATTTCCTTTTTTGAATAATGGAATGATTTTGGCTAACTTCATATCAGATGGGACTATACAATTTTCCAAGGAAAGATTAACAATAAATTTAATAGTCTATAGAGCTGTAATATCTGCAGCAACTCTCTCAAATCTAGCTGAAATATCATCCAGCCCAGTTGATTTAAACACTTGAAGCTCGTCTAGCATTATAGTAATTTGATCTACTTTAGTAAAAGAAAAACAATTTGGCCACACCCCTTGTTTTGTATAAAATCACAAAAAATTAACAATTTAAATTTAAAAAATTTAAAACAAGATCAATACCATAACTTGCCTTGGACAGAGGAAGCTTATCCACTAAGCTATTAGCAATAAATGAAAAAATTAATAAAATTTATTAGCAACTTTGTTTTTTATCACATTCTGCCTTGCCATCAATATCCAAACCTACCTTTTGAAACAGAAAATTTTGATTTACCAATTGATTGGAACCTATTCAACATCTTCCACAAAGATATAGGATCTTCCTTATTTTCTTGTATTTGTTCTTTAATAAAATTACTTTTTGCCTCCTTTATATTTTTCTGTTCTAAATTTTTAAGTCCTTTAAATGTTAAATTCTGTCCATTACTTTTAAGAAATAAAACTTGAAAAAAATGTAAGAAAAATAAAATTTATCCATTTTATTTATTTTAACTTTTCAATTTATCAACAACATTTTGTTTTATGATTACTAAATCTTAATTTACTGCATTTTCTTGTACAAAAAAAAAAAAAAATTATGATCACTGATACCATATTCAATAACTCCTTTCTGGGAAATACACTTTACATCAGATACCAAAATATAATTGGGGTTAAATGAAACAATGTACATAATGACTACAGAGCGTTAAAATGATCACCTATTCTATTCGATATGTTTGTATTAAAATCTCCCATAATAGTACATTCTTTTGTCAAATTGTCGTTGTTATTTAAAACATGCTCAAGTCCCTTTGTTTGAGAGCTTTTATATTTGACCACTGTTTATAATACTTTTTTTTTTTTTCTTTAATAATACTTATAATTACTATATAATTCTTAATTTATGTCAGGAATGCTAAATTGTGCAAAAATTAATCAGCAGTTATTGATCTTTTGAATAGAATAACGAGACACATGCCTGTAGTTGCGTTTGCTTTATTTATTTTTGATCACAGGACTTCGCTACACAACACACTTTAAGTCCGAAAATGTGCGCATTTGGAGAAATGTGTATTCACATTTTTTACCTAATATTTCATTAGATAGAATCATAATTTCTTTTAATTTTTCCATTAATTATGCAATCTGATGAAAATGAAGTAGCTTCAACAACTGTCTGCCCCTCTCTCTTCTGGGATTAATGACCTCGTAGAAAGGCGATTCTCTGCAGATCCATAAATTTTCCCCCACCTTCCGGTCATGGTAAACTTCTGTGTTCTGTCTCTGTAGATAACTAACAGATGAAACATGAAGCTAATAAGTATACAATTGTGATATTATATGTATTTGGATGCATTGGGGTATTTTTATAGGAATAAAGGATGTTTCCATGAGAAGTAATAAACCGGTCTGTTTATTATCAAAACTACACTTAATACATTTACGTTATATTTTATTTTATTTTATCCCCACCAGCGATTAAAATAAAAAAAAAAATCAGCAGAGGTATCGATTTTATAGACCAGAATCCCCCCATCTCTCTGACAAATCACACCCTGGTTATAACAGTTTTTGTTACTATGGAGAAATTAATATGAGGCCCTCAAACATTGTAAGAATCTTTTTGTCATGTCATGTCATGTTTAATTTCAGTTCTTTTTTTGCTTGCTTACTATGGTAAATTGTTGTAAAAAAACATGTCATCACATCATTTGCAACATTAGTCTCATTTATCTGACAAAAAAACATGTCTGTTCTTCTTTACTCATAGAAGCTTTGCCAATGACTTATTTTTTCATCAATACAGGAGAGGAAGATTCTGGAAGAGACGATGACCTCTCTGACCCCTCATTCAATGATTGCACCATCTGTCCTTCCCAAGACTCACAGCACTTTACAGTCCCAGCCTGAGCTGGAAAACAAACAGGGGTCAGAGGAGAAGCAGATGGTAAGAATTTAAGGAAGGACATTAAATGAAGTGCTTGATGCTGGTGTAAATTATTCTGACCATATTTCTTACTCCATCAGAGCTCTGGGACTTGTAGACAAAGGGAAAATGGCAACAGTGATGCAGCCCAAAGAAAGACAGAGAGTTTACAGATGACAGTAAGGTCTGGGACAACAACTCTAGGAATAAACATAAAGGAATAGTTCACCCAAAATACAATTTTTAATTCCAGACCTTTTTTTTTTCTATGGAACACAATTTTTGAATAGACATCTCTTTCCCTACAACAATAGTTTACTGTGACTATATCTGTCTACTTTGTTTTATGGTCTTTTTGGCAGACATGAAAAGTATAAACTGTTATACAGTACGTATTATGGAAAACAAGATTTTGTGTTGCATGAAAAAAACAACAACGTAGGTTTGGAGCAATGTGAAGGTGTGTAAATAATAACAGAATTTTCGTTTTTGGGTTAACTATTCAATTTGTTTTAACTTCATTATAATTGAACATATTATTTCCTGCATGTTTTCACTTATCTTTCCAATACCAGTGCTCCCCTGCAAGGTTGTGGTTCAGTGGGTCAGAGAAGACAAGGAGACCAGAGCCAAGAAAAGCAGCCTACACTACCGTCTAGTCAGGGTGAGTCTAGTGGGCTTTGACATTAGCATGTTGTTTAACTAACAACTCTAATAAGCAAAATAATAGGCTACATATTGTCAAACCTCTGTTGTGTGTGTCTTGTGTTTCCACGTGCTCCCTGTGTTTCCATGCCCATATTTCGTCTGGTCTACTTGTTACTCCCCGGTGTTTGATGTCTGCCTTGCCTTGTCCTGCCCTGCCCTGTCTTCATTAAAGAAGGTTATTATTTGAGTTACGTCCTCGTAAGCGTGTTCCTTGTTCCTCCCTGCTGTGTGCACCGTGACACATATATAGCATACAACAATACAAGGTCGATTTTATCAGATTGTTTATTGCTCATTTTAATCAAATGTGAATTTAAAAAAAAGTATTTCTCACAATTTGTTTATAATTTTGTTTACTTAGCTTGTCCGCATTCTGGGATTACATTCTCAGTCAATTTAGACAAAATAAGGTTTGTTAACTTCATATGTCTCTTCAAGGTTTCTTAAATTCTTAAAAAAGAAAAGCATACCTGCGATGACTTAAAATGCTGTCTAGTTAACTAAGTTTTTGGAAAAGGATATTGTGCAATCTGTAACTGAATATATCTTTCAAATATTTTAAATTAACCCTCTGATGGTTTTCTGTCATTTTATATTGAGACATTTTGTGTTTGAATTGTTTTTTTAAGATACTTTACTTTAAGTTTTATCTGACCTTTGTGGCACTTGCTATATGAGCACAAAACAATCATGGACATGCTTAGAAAAGGCTAAATGGACCGCAGTGAAAATAAATGGGAAATACAAAAATGCAGAGCAATTATTTTGGGTATAATCTGCTTGATAATGTCTTAATTTATATCCAAATGCAAAACTTAATTTTAAAAAGTATTTAATTCTGACTATAATATTTATAATTCTAACAATAATAGTAATCGTATTCTATAGTATAATAGTATCCCTAATTATAAGTATCTAGGGCACAGGTGCCAAACTCAGTGACGTCATCATGCAAAGAATCTGTGTAAAAGGATCATGGGTGCCCGAAGTGTCCATCAGTTGTACCCTTCGAAATCCTTCATTCCCGAAGAGCCCTTTGAAGTGGCCAGTTTTGAGCGCTTCGGTTTGGAATGACCCTTCAATATGACGGCCATGATTGTTCTGACTCCGAAGTGCCCTTCGGAGGGTGATATATCCCATTTGGAATGCACCGGGTATGTGTGTTGGAACTAAACTCTGCAGGGCTGCGGCCCTCCAGGAACTGAATTTGACACCACTGATCTAGGGCATGCACAACCCTGTATGCATATTTATATATTGGGCTATACAGGCATCTAGTGGTTGCACCATGGTATTAAATATAATTTTCTTTTTCCCCCACCGGATGGCACCAATCTGTCTTCCGTGCATTGGATTTTAAATATCTTTGCTATATTTTTTTTACTTAAACATTCTATTAATTCAAAATAATATGAAATATTTGTCTAATATTTGTATTATTTTATATAGGCATAAATTTAACATAATTTACGGAAGAGGTGAAAATTGTTTAATGCCATGAAACAAAATATAGTAGGCCTACATTCATTTCTCTTTCACACACACACACACACACAAGTTAAACTATTTGTCTCCTGTCTGTTTTGACTGCCGAGGATCACAAGTGTGACCCCTAGGTTAGGAATACAAGAGAGTTAAATACTGGTTTAACCACATCAAATTTTGCATTAAAAAATTATTTTTTTATTTTATTTTATTTTATGTTACAGATATGCCACTGGGTAACAGACAGATACCCCAGCAGAATGAGACCTGGAAAAAGAATGCATCTCAACCAAAATCTGGTGGACGCAGGAGGTATATATTTTTGTGCATTATGTATTCTTTCAGTGATTTCTTTATTCTCACACAAGCTGCAAAGTGTTGTTCAAAGTTTATATAATTTTTGATTATTTAATTCATCCTTATGGCTGAAACTTGGCTGAGCATGTGTGTGAGCATGAACACTGCATGTGGCTCTCCATTCTCAGGTCTGACTCTATAGAGAACATTGGGCCAAATTCATCAACGTCACCTTCATTCACAGATACACAACCACCTACATCACCAAACAGGTACAGCACAGTTTCTCTGATGTGAGATCACAACTAAAGATCCAAATGAGCCAGTGTTAAATGATCACTCATTCCCTGTTTCCACCCATCACAAAACAGAATTGATTGTAAGTGAATTTTGTGTCAGTATTTCAGTTTGAGTCATTATTTGCCATAATTAAATTTGTATTATATGATAGTATGAACAAATATCAGCATTGGCACTCCCTTTTCAGTCATCCATTTGTTTTGATGCCGTGCATTTTCTTTTAATGTCTGCTGCTGTGCTTATTACTGACAATTATTACTTTTTGTTGCACTTTATTTTAAGTTGTTTTTATTGCAGTGTAATTAAACACTGGTGGTGGATGAGGAGACACCACCCCTCACAATGTAGAGCGCTTTGAGTGCTTAGAAAAGCAGAAAAGCGCTATATAAATGTAATGAATTATTATTATTATTATTATTAATTATAGATTTAAGTACTGAGGTAATATTAATGAACAAAATGTACTTTATATAGGGTTAAGGCTAGGATTATGGTTAGCTGCAAGTAATTATGTATAATTTACTGTTTTTACTGTAGTGCTTACATTTAACATTTAACAAGAACACTATAAAATAATGTATAATAAATAAAATAATACCAACTTGTTTATTTAATTATTTTTTAACATAATTTTGTTTGTGTATGTGTAGGTCTGTCAGTGGGAAGAAACTGTGTTCAAGTTGTGGTCATCCACTTGGCAAAGGTGCTGCCATGATTATAGAGACTCTCAGCCTTTACTTTCACATCCAGTGTTTTAAGGTATGTGTACATATTACAGCTGGAAAATTACAGATGCCAATTTATATAGTCATGTAATCACTATATTGTCAATGTCACTTAAGAGGCCCGTTCACAGGATCATAACTTTAATGATGACTATAAAGTTTTAATAATCATTCTAATTTTATGAGAACAGGGAAGTCCACTGACAGCCAATCAAATATCCCCTTGACTTTAAAGAGCTCAACCATTTCAAGTGGCAGATGACATAAATGCACACTTCCAATAAGTACAACCCGAATTCCGGAAATGTTGGGACATTTTTTTTATTTGAATAAAATGAAAACTAAAAGACTTTCAAATCACATGAGCCAATATTCTATTCACAATAGAACATAGAGAACATAACACATTTTTAAACTGAGAAATTGTAAAATTTTATGCACAAAATGAGCTCATTTAAAATTTAATGCCTGCAACAGGTCTCAAAAACTTTGGCACAGGGGCAACAAAGGGCTGAAAAAGCAAGACATTTTGAAAATATTCAGCTGGGAGAACATCTAGCAACTACTTAAGTTAATTGACATCAGGTCTGTAACATGATTAGCTATAAAAGGGATGTCTTAGAGAGACACTCAGAAGTAAAGATAGGCAGAGACTCTCCAATCTGTGAAAGAGTGAGTAAAAAGATTGTGGAATACTTTAAAAACAATGTTCCTCAATGTCAAATTGCAAAGGCTTTGCAAATCTCATCATCTACAGTGCATAACATCATCAAAAGATTCAGAGAAACTGGATAAATCTCTGTGCGTAAGGGACAAGGCTGAAGACCTTTGTTGGATACCCGTGGTCTTTGGGCCCTCAGACGACACTGCATCAATCATCGGCATGATTCTGTCATTGACGTTACTAAATGGGCCCAGGAATATTTCCAGAAACCACTGTCGGTAAACACAATCCGCCGTGCCATCTGCAGAGCCAACTAAAGCTCTGTCATGCAAAAAGGAAGCTATATGTGAACATGGTCCAGAAGCGCTGTCGTGTCCTGTGGGCCAAGGCTCATTTAAAATGACCTGTTTCAAAGTGAAAAAGTGTTTTATGGTCCAAATTTGACATTCTTGTTGGACATCACGGACACCGTGTCCTCTGGGCTAAAGAGGAGGGAGACAAGCATCAAAAGCAAGTATCTCTGATGGTATGGGGGTGCATAAGTGCATACGATATGGGTAGCTTGCATGTTTTGGAGGGCACTATGAATAAAGGTATATAAAGGTTTTAGAGCAACATATGCTCCCCTCCAGACGACGTCTATTTCAGGGAAGGCCTTGTGACAATGCCAAACCACACACTGCCGCTTTTACAACAGCATGGCTTCGTAGTAGAAGAGTCTGGGTGCTGAATTGGCCTGCCTGCAGTCCAGATCTATCACCTGTAGAGAACATTTAGTGCATCATTAAACGAAAAATACATCAAAGATGACCACAAACTCTTCAGCAGCTGGAAACCTATATCAGACAAGAATGGGACCAAATTCCAATACCAAAACACCAGAAACTCATAACCTCGATGCCCAGATGTCTTCAAACTGTTTTGAAAAGAAGAGAAGATGCTACACCATGGTAATCATGCCCCCGTCCCAACTATTTTGAGACCTGTAGCAGGCATCAAATTTGAAATGAGCTCATTTTGTGCATAGAATTGTAAAATTTCTCAGTTTAAAGGGGTCCTATTAAGCTCTTTTACAAAATCTTGATTTTGTTTTGGGGGTGTACTAGAACATGCTCTCACGCTCGCATTATTTTTCACATAATTTACATTATTACAATACCTTTCTCCCCAGCATGACACATACAACTCAATTAGTTCCGGGTTTGATGAAGGCCCGCCTTCCGAAAAACGAAATGTGTTGTGATTGGGTAGCTGTCCCAGTGCGTTGTGATTTGTAAACAGCTTAGACAGCGTTTCAGTATTGCCCCGCCCCTTGCCAGAACAGCAAGTTTGTCAATATTACCATATCAGTTCAGACCCCGAGAATATTGAACAAGAGGATCGTGCAGAACCTTTGCATGCACGGATATTGCAGGACATATTAAAGTGGTAATGTTATAGCTGTTGTTGTTGTTGTTTTTTGGCTAAATCACGTTTTAGATGGGATATCAACAACAGCTTAAAAATAACTGCATTGTACAGTGGCCGAGAAGTGCAAAACAAATTACGATTCTGAAAACAAAATAACAAATTACAAACGCAAATGCAAATCTAAAAAACTAAATAACACCAGCTGAACCAGGAGCAACTGGCGGGTCTTTTTTTTTTTTTCTTAAATATATTGTCTATCAATAGAGGTTCGAGGGGGAACTTGGCCGCGGAGATACTCAAGAACGGCCTGGTAAGGTTGGATAGGAGAAGAGAGTTTGAAAATGTAAATGAAATGACCTTTCTTAACTTGGTCTGATGGTGAGCTCTGAGCATCTCAGAAACCCAGAAAAATCTAGAATGAATATGGCGTCCGACGGGAGATCAATACTCATGGCATCGGATGGGAAAACCTCGCCGAACGTAGGATGGAAAAGGTAAGGGATGGGAAGACCGTAGGACAAAAAGGTAAGATTGCTAGGTAAGATTTGATACTCACGGCATCAGACAGTTAAGCCTCGCCGGCAGCATCTGACGGGGGTTCCGCACTTGCGGAATCGGACGTGTAAATTCTGCCAATAGTCAGACGGAAATGCAAGGTTTGCTCGACCGGGAAGCTCTTACGCATCCGACATGAGTTCACTACTTGCAGCTTCAGATGGGTGAGCCTTGTCGACAGGGAAACGTATTAGCTCCACCGGGAGCGCTCTTGCAGCATCTGACTAATAGGGTAGATGCTATGAGGATTGCTTGCGTGATTGCAAGACAAATCCAATAGCGGTTCCTAATAATGCGTCTGAAAATCTTGGTGCTGCTTGCGTCCAAAGGTTAAGCGTACAACGAAATAGAATTCCCTGTGCTAGCGTACCCCCAAATTAGTGCCATGAATCTGGATGGATAGGCATGGCTTAGAGGCTGAGGTGATGCCAATTAGAAGGGGTTTCTTACTCCAGAATTTCCCAGCAGCCACTCCAATGGACTAATGCTGAGACGAAAGATCTGATTATGAACCCTCGTTAAATTTGCGCCGCCTATAGGGGAAAGCTGAACGGATTGTTTCAGTGGAATGGCTGAACTTAATGAAGAATTTGGAAAAACTGATGCAACTTTTGATGTCCATTATTCAATAATTTATGATTGTTGCAGCGTTTCTGTCGTAAAGAAATGGCCAAATGTTAGAGATTAAGTAGACAATTGACTTGGATGTTTATACAAACGAGGATTAGATCGCACTGCGGCATATAGACCAGCGGTTCCCAAACCCGTCCCGGGGACCCCCAACCACAGCACACCCACGCATGCCTCCCCCACTTAAGACACCCGATCCAACTCATCAGCTCATTGGTAAAGTCTACAAGACCTGAAACGGGTGCAGCCCATGAACAATACTAATCCAGAGATCTTAATATCTTTAGATGCTCACAAAGCATTTTATAGAATTGAATATGTCTATTTACTAGCAACACTTAGAAGGTTTGGCTTTGGCCCTGTATTCTGTTCTTGGATCAAAATTCAATATACTAGGCCTAAAGCATCCATTCGAACATGATTTAATAATATTCAGAAGAGGATCTATTACTTCTGGAAGCACCTCTTTTAGGAGCTTAGATGGAACAGGGTCTAAAATACAGGTTGTTGGTTTAGATGATTTAACAAGTTTATACAATTCTTCATTTCCAATAGAAGAGAATGAGTGGGATTGTTCCTCAGGGGATCTATAGTGCACTATATTTTAATTAAAACAATAAGTAAACAATAAATAAACAATTATCTCCTGGCCAGAGGAGAACTGGCCCCCCAGCTGAGCCTGGTTTCTCCCAAGGTTTTTTTTTTCTCCATTCTATCACAGAGGCAGTTTTGGTTCCTTGCTGCTGTTGCCTCTGGCTTGCTCAGTTGGGGACACTTAATTTCTAGTGATTATCGTCAATTTGATTTCGCAGACACTATTTAAACTAAACTGATCTAGACAATGACATCTCTGAGTTCAATAATGACATGCCTTAACTGAAAATTGAGTGTTTAATCTTATTTTTATACATTACTGACACTCTATCAAATTTGATACTGTTAAGTGCTTTGACACAATCTGTATTGTTAAAAGCGCTATATAAATAAAGTTGATTTGATACTGTGGGTGACAGCTGCATGGTTACAATTTTATCTCTAATAGTTTCGATCTTGGAAGTAAAGTAGTTCATAAAGTCATTACTACTGTGCTGCTGGGTAGTGTCTGCACCTGCTGAGGTTATATTTTTTGTTAATTTAGCCTATGTATTAAATAAATACTTGGGGTTGTGTTTGTTTTCTAAAAGAGACGTAAAGTAAGCAGATCTAGCAGTTTGTAATGCTTTTCTGTAGGATAGGGTACTTTCCTGCCAAGCAATACGAAATACCTCTAATTTTGTTTTTCTCCAGCTGCGCTCCATTTTCCGGGCTGCTCTCTTTATCATCGCTCTGCAGCATTATTTCAACGCCATGATTTCGACAATGAGTAAGGAAGTATGATTTCGACAATGAGTAAGGAACACCAAGTAATCACACAGCTTTCTCCTGTTATGATGAAAATTGGCCAGCAATTTCGCCAAGCAAATACCAAGAAATAGGTTGCAGCAGTTTGTCAATCCGCTATGGGACTGAGCTCGAATAGCTTCAGCATCAGCGACTTCTTATAGGACACAATCGCTGTCAATCAAAAGGAGATACAGTCTTTCGACAGACCCTCCAATCATCACGCAGAAGCCCGGAGTCCAGCCCCACCCACTCCTCCATTCACCCCCAGAGACGCCGAGCATCTGGGGGCGGGACATAATCGCAGCATTTATCCAATGACCGTCTAGTTTCGAAGCACTGAAAAAAACTGTTCAAAGCAGCCCCATTGGGGCTAGGCTTCAACAGGGAAATACACTGTGACGCTACGGGAATATATGAGAAGGAAATCGAGTCACCTGCTATATGTAGCTGATTCTGAACGAACTCGTCTTCGAGATGAACGTGTTCTAACGCATTTTTAATCAGTAAAATGTTAACACAATAGTACATATTTGACCATTAATTTTTTGACATTATAAGGGAAGCCGAGCTTCCCTTGCAGTCTTAAAGAAATCACCACTGGTACAAACATTGCAGGGGATTTATCATTAACATTTGTTTCTTTGGATAACGTTATATAAAGCACCATTACTTCGAACAAATTATACTTGAAACCCGACCTCTGAGAAATACTGAAAATATTGCTATGAATTGTGGCAACACTTCCCCCTTTACCTTTTGGACACGGTTCATGTTTGTAACTGTAATCTTGGGGGGTAGATTCGTTTAAAGTAATCATCTCGTTTTAGCCAGGTTTCTGTCAAACAAAGCACATCTAGTTTATGGTCAGTGATTATATCATTTACAAAAAGTGCTTTTGTAGAAAGGGATCTAATATTCAATTAATTCAAATTGTTACTCTTACTTTGGTTTATATGTTTTCTGTATTTTCTAGTTCGGGAAACAGACACAGTCACTAGTGTGGTATCTAGGTGAAAGAGTCTCTATGTGCTGAGAATTAACTGACTTCTATGACGTGAGGCGGCTAGCAGACGGTCTGTTTAGCCAGTCTGTCTGCTTCCTGACCTGGGCCCCAGTTAGTCAAGTACAAACTCTTAAAAAAACATAAAGAAAGAGATTAGGGTTGAAAATAACCCATTGCTGTTGAAAAAGGTTTACGTAATGAGAACTTTTTTTTTTTCTTTTTTTTTAAGTGTTTGTATTTTTGTTTTCATACTATGAAGTGTTTTTCAAATGATCTCTTGCTATTTCTCTCCCTCTCTCCCTCTCTCTAAGTGTGGAATCTGTAAGGGCCAGTTGGGTGACACCAGCACAGGAACAGATGTGAGGATCAGAAACGGTCTACTCAACTGCCATCAATGCTATATCCGCTCCCGCTGTGAGTTACACACACTTGCATCTGATATTTATTCAAATGTAGTAAATGATTTAAAAAAACATATTCCTAAATATATTAGCAACACTGCACTGGAAGAAAAATAATTAATGTATATTGAATTCATAGTTCAGACCATTGTTAATATATCATTGTCTTTTAATTTCTCTTGTCTTTTAGCTGCTGGTCAGCCCACAACCTTGTGAGCTCACTGATTTTGGGAGCAAAAGTAATCTACCCATAATACTGTCACCCCTAGTCCTCACAATGTTCGCATAAATGAATGCATATGTGAATACAAGCACATTTAACATGAAACCACTCCAATGTCGTCAAGTCAGGTTTTCTTTTCCAACACAAAAAAGCATGTGACTGTAGTGAAAACCAATTTTCTGACTCAACTGACTGTATAACTGATTAATAAAACTGTGTGTTAGCTAAAAAATAGTTTTCGGACAGTGCATACTCTTTGATGACAAATGGACAGTTTGAGCCATCTATAACAATAAATAATTAAGAATCTGAGCTAAATTTTTGGGTGGAATTTTATATATATATATATAATGTATGTATAATTTTTTGATGGCTTTTGAATAATTATTTCCTTAGTGTTTTTTTGAATGGATTAAAACACCAAAATCTGTTAAAGAAAGCTATCAAGAGATCCCTGTCTGCAAGTTATGTTGTCTTTATTTTATTTAAACATAACATGTTAGCATTTGTAGAGCTTCAAGATAAAAAGAGCATCTTTAATTATGGGAATGCAGTTCCTCTAATACCCCCTGATCAGCAGTGTTGGGTAAGTTACTTTCAAAAAGTAATTAATTACAGTTACTAATTACTTCATCAATATTGTATTTAAATTACTTTACTAATTACTCTATCTGAAAAGTAACTTAGTTACTCAATAAGTAACTTAATTATTCAAATCGCTAATTAGGCTACATCTTAAAATCCCTATAAACCTTAATAGAAATTAAACTCTATATTCTTTCAATTCGAGTCAAACATAGAATAGTTTAGCCTTTTAGCTTTAAAACAACTGTAATACTTAAACATTTTTATGAAAAAAATGTAACCACCTTTGGTTAACAAATAGAAATACTCTGCAAAATATCTGAATAACAAAAAGGCTTAAAAGTTAAACAATACATTTCAGTTTGGCAAGATGTTCAGGAAAAACCCAACTAGTAAAATCTGTACAGGTTTATGTCAAAATAACACGTTAACTAATGTAGCAAAGAATAAATTACAGAAATGATCTTCTCTGCTGAATAATGTCAGATCGCGCTGTTCTTATGAGGTAAATTTCTCATAGCAGGTCTTCTTTCAAAAATGATGAATATTAGATGATTTTTTTTTTCTTAATATTTTACTTTTTTTTTTGTATCTAGGTGAGGGCATATGCGCGCAGGTGACTGCATATAATGAGCTCAGACACGGGAAAGACTGTACCTTGCTTTAGTTTCATACGGATTGCATAATCAGAAACATTAGTTTTTAATTTGAATTCGTTCAAGTGTCAAGTAGACACTTCAAGATTTTTAGATTCTATTGATTTTAGCCTTATATGTATCTGAGTCCGAGCCGGCGCCAGGGCACCTCCATCAGAGGGGCATTTGAATTTCTGGGGGGGGGCACAAATCACGTTTTGTGTGTGTGTGTGGTGGGTGGTGGTGGTGGTTGGGGGGGTTCGGGGTGGGATGGGAAGCGTGCAATCTGTGATTGCGTGCAGTTTCTGACGCTCGCTAAAGCGTGCAATCGCTTTCTTATGTGCGCTGTTTTACCGGTTTCACTTTCGCTTTCGAAACGATCACGTTCAGCAAGAAGGGGAGAGGATGGAAAGTGGGGGGCACCGTAACTCTGCCCGCGAATGCCCCCTCTTGGTGCCGGCCCTGATTTGAGTATTTAAGGTTTCTCTGTGAATCAGGAAAATCTGAAAGTGAACGCACCCGCACGCGGAGGGTTAAAGTCGCTGCATTCAATATCTTTAGACGGTAAATTTAGATTTCAAATTCAATATTGCTTTTAGAACTGTTGAAATTATTTACTGTATGTAACGCAAGTACTTTATAAGTAACTGTAATTAAATTACCTAAAAATGAACAGTAATCCCTTACTTTACTTTTTCAGTGGATAAGTAATTTAATTACAGAAACGTGTTACTTAGTAACGCGTTACACCCAACATTGCTGATCAGTGTATTTCCTATCTGGAGGAAAGTATGTATTTTTATACATAAAAAATACATTTGAGCTGATTAAAAAAGACAAGTGCATGTAAAGTGATTGCTTATTAATAAAACAGCCATATTCATATAGCAGCTTTTTTTTCATGCAAATCGCTGTTCTTCAGTTGTTTGAGGATTTGGGAAGTTGTTGCACTGAAGCAATGTGCCTTAGGAGAGATATGATGTCTACATGAGAAACTTCAATAAGAGTTTGGATCCAAACACTGTTTCTACTCTCAGTTTAATCTTTTTCATAGCACATTGTAAATCATTTTTCCCTGGCAATTATATTATGCAGAATTTGAACATACGTATAGCTCCAACTACAATACCTTCCTGAAAATATTTTTTTTTTTTTCCTAAAGCCGACTTTTGTTTTGGCTTTACAGATACGTAAAACTGGTTTTGGAAAAACATACATAAAAATGTATATAAAAGAAATATCTTGTTTTAGTTTCATTCTGAACATGATTGAATTAAACATGACAAAGCAATACAAACGGTGATTTAAAATGGTCATGAACTGCCCATCATAACACACTTTTTTGGCCAATGTTAGCATCTTTGAATTATGTACAGAACAGAAGAGCATATGAAGTTTTTTTTTTTTTTAATTAAAAGCAGTTTGACCAAGTTTGCTATTTAATCTTCTGTCAAAATTGATTTATTTAGCCAGCCTTTCTGTGCTTATAGGTTCTGGTCATGTATTCTATGATTAATTCATCATAACTTTAGGTTGACACAGGGCCAAGGCATTTGCCAGGCAAGTTATATGTTGTTTAGAAGGGAAATAGTTACCTTGGAACTATATATACTATATAAACTATATATATTAAATCTAAGGTATATTTATTGTTTTATTCAAATCTACACTATCAAAAAATAGATTAATTTGATGTTCAAATGCAATGGATTTACAGTATACTGTATGTTTATAAATAAAAATGCTGAAAAATCTAATCTAGTCTATATTTCTTTGTTTCACATACATAAAATGTTTTGAATCAGAATGAAAATGGAAAATATATATTAAATATATTAAAATAATTGCATAATGTACAATACTTTCAACAATTTTGGAACATTACAATTTTTATTTATTTAATTATTTTTTTATTAAGTTTCTTATGCTCACCAAATATGCTGTATTTATTTTATTAACAGCATTTATTAGTATAAGCATTTTATTACAGAAATGTGAAATATTACAATCTGAAATAACTATTTTTTTATTTGAATGTATTTTATAATGTAATTTATTTCTTTGATGGCAAAGCTTAATTTTCAGCATCCATTACTCCAATCTTCAGTGCCACATGATCTTTCAGAAATTATTTTAATATGTTTAATATGCTGATTATTAGAAATTATTCTAATGTTCTGGTCATTGAGCTTAGTTATTAAAAATGGTTCTTATTATTATAAATGTTAAAAACAATTTTTTTTTTTTTTTTTTTTTTGCTGCTTTCTTCTTTTTTTTTTTTTTAGTATTTTGATGAACCAAAAGAACAGAATTTAAATGAAATAGACTCTTTTGTAACATTATAAATGTTTTTACTTTTGCTTTTGATCAATTTAATGCATATTTGCTAATTAAAACGGTTTTTTTTCAACATGGATAATAATGTTTTTGAGCACCAAATCAGCATATTAGAATGATTTCTGAAGGACCATGTGACATTGAAGACGGGAGTAATGATGCTGAAAATGTAACTTTGCATCAAAGGAATAAATTGCATTTTAAATTACATTGTAATAGAAAACAGTGATTTTAAATTGTAATAATATTTCACAATATTCAAGAACAGTAAATATCTACATTTAGGACCAATATGCTGCTTAACAAATATGCTGTATTGTGACCTCTTTAAAAAGAGTTAAAAAATAAGTGCTGTTCAGTAATTGGCTTCCCCATATGTGGTTCCCAAGACACAAACAGCTGATCGCTCTATCTGAACTCTTTGATTATTTTTGTTTAAATACGTTAAGAGCGCACTGGGCATAATGCATTTAAATTTTGCTGTTCTGCTGAGGAAAATGGTAAACAATAAAAGGCTGTTAACTCAAGAGGAACACTAGAATTAACAACTTCAGCATAAATGCAGGCAGTGCTTGAAGGAGAATGCAAGGCAAACGGCACTGAGCATTGTCCTGGGATGTGAACACATCCACTGTTTCTCTGTTGCATATGCTCCAGATCTGTTCAAACATTTCTGTGTTCAGTTTTCCCGTTTCATGATGCCCTGTATGCAGAGGTGGGTAGAGTAGCCAAAAACTGTACTCAAGTAAAAGTAAAAGTACTTCTAGAAATATTTACTCAAGTAAAAGTAAAAGTAATAGTCTGAATAGTTACTTGAGTAAGAGTAAAAAAGTATCGGATAAAAAAACTACTCAAGTAGTTAGTTACTAGTTACTTTGGATCATATACTGAATATAGTCTATTTTTATTTAGATCTATAGATATTTAGATACAATTTACACACACACACACACACACACACATATATATACACACATATACATATATACACATATACATACACTGCCGTTCAAAATATATATTTTTTAATGTAATTTATTTCAGTGATGCAAATCTTAATTTTTATTAGCCTTTACGCCAGTCTTCAGTGTCACATAATCCTTCAGAAATCATTCCAATATGTTGATTTATTATCAATGCTGTTCTTTTAACCTTCTATTCATAAAATAAAATCCTTAACAAAATGTCACGTTCCAAAAAAAACTGCAAATCCCTGTTGAAAAAAACAGCATATGTTGGTATAGGTATGTTTTGAAGCATGGGATGCTGGTTTGAGCTGGTTTAATGGTCCGACCAGCTTAAAACCAGCACATGACCAGCATAAACCAGCATCCCAGCTTCAAAACATACCTAACTATGCTGGTTTTTTCAACAACACTGATAATAAATCAATATATTAGAATCATATGACTCTGAAAACTGGAGTAACAGCTGATAAAGATTCAGATTTGCATCACTGAATTAAATTATATTTTAAAGTATATTAATTGTTATTAATTATGTATTATTTATGTATGTATATAACCTCTGACACGGAGAAGAGAAATCTCCTCACAAGACCGCTACAGAACATCTGAACATAACGAAATGCATATGATGGATCTTCTTCCGTCTGTTCCGCAAAATGTAAACAAATGTGGCCTTTATTTCTGCAAGCGTAAATATTGTGAAAATATCAATATTAATTGTGTCTAAGCAAATCCTGGAACTAACGCGGGTTTGGCGGGTGTTCAATACTGTGACAGCTTATTTAATTAATAAATTCTGGATTGTATTTAATGTATAAGGTACATTTATAACTAACTGGTAATGTCATAGTGGTATCGTGTAGTCAGTGCAATCGAATCTATTCCTGTGGAACCGACAGCACGGTTCATCTAATAAAGATCTTCATAGCTAGCAAACCATAGCCTTTTCAGATTTGCTTTCAACTGACTGTAGATCCAAAGCCACGTCTTCATCGCTCTTGATGTTCTTAAACTTTCTGTTATCCGAGAGAGAACCGCTTCAGACGACACTGAACGAATCATTCAAACTGATTCATGAACCGATTCACTGGTTTGCCAACAGGTTTGTTCAAGCCTTCGAACAGAATTGACTCAAAAGAATGAATCATTCGCAAATGGGCATCGTTCATTGCCCAGAGAAAAGTAGACGGCGCGTTTGGAATAAACTGAAGCATTTTTAACTTTATTATTATGTATTGCAATAAGATAAAGTAACGAGAGGAGAGTCGCCCACAGTAACGAAGTAAAAGTACCGTTTTTTCACTAAAAATGTACTTGAGTAAGAGTAAAAGTACCCATTTTAAAATTTACATTTACATTTATTCATTTAGCTGACGCTTTTATCCAAAGCGACTTACAATTGCTATATATGTCAGAGGTCGCACGCCTCTGGAGCAACTAGGGGTTAAGTGTCTTGCTCAGGGACACATTGGTGTCTCACAGTAGATTCGAACCCGGGTCTCTCACACCAAAGGCATGTGTCTTATCCACTGCGCCATCACCACCCAAAATATACTCTAAAAGTATTAGTTACCCAAAACATTTACTCAAGTAAATGTAACGAAGTAAATGTAACTCGTTACTACCCACCTCTGCCTGTATGTGCCCTGTACATTGCTCCACAAAATCAGTGTGCATGCCAACGTGTGCCAGTGGAGTGCGTTGTGACCTCCCTGTCATTTAATGAAAGCCACAACTATAATGTTATCCATTCTCATGAAGACATAATGCCTTTTCAGAAATGGAAGAAAATGCTAAGTTCCACTATGGCCGGACCCTTCCAAAGTGTCTTGTGTTTGCCACACAACCCCTTATTCAGTTCAGGGCATTGGGGGCGTTGTGTTTGTTGCTGGTGCTGGGTTTGCCCTACTAAATGGGTGCACACCTAAGCAATTCACCACTACTATAGCGAACCAAAAAGTAAATAAATAAATAAAAAACAAACACCATCACATGAAGAACACTTCACAGTGGTGCGAATGTCATTTCCCCACCCCAGTGCAGCGACCTACTGCTTGAATCACTCCAGCCCCTCATCACCTGAAGCCAGACTTGGGAAGCCATTCCAGGTGTATCAAAATGGGTCTTTCAAACTAATAAATGATGTGGGCCGTGGTGGTGCTTCCAGCAGACCACAAGTCAGGGTAGATGTCCTTCTTGGGTGGAGTTCTCGATTTGCCCCAAATGCGGGCCTGGCTTTCACTAGAATGCTCTTTAAAAAGTCAGCCTCTAACGGCAAGGCTGCTGGGTCTAATGGCAGCTGTACATGCGGCCCCTTCAACATTACCTGAAAGTACCAAGGGATGCCTCAATCTCAAAGTGACCCACAGCTGCGTCAAGGCCCTTGTCCCTTGTAAAGCTTCCCATCTCTATCAGTTAGGGATAGAGCTTGGGCTGGTCTCCAGATGTAAAGTAGTCATGACAGATGCTTCCAACTTGGGTTAGGGTTCCTTGTGTGACAGCAGACCGGCGTCTGACTCCTGGTCGAATCTAGAGCAGTGCTGGCATATCAACTGCCTAGAGAAGATGGCAGTTCTTCTGGCACTCAAAACCTTCCTGCCAGATCTGAGTGTCCACCACATCCTGGTCAGTTTGGACAACATGACAATGGTGGCCTACATAAACCACCAAGGAGGACTCAGTTCATGCCCTACTCCTGTGGGAGTCTGTGCAGAACATGCATAAAGCTGAATATTGGTTCTTCAGAAGTGTAACGTCTGGACTAATCAGGCACATTCCAGACAATCCTCAACACTCTTCACTCATCAAGTAAACCATCCCCGTGAACTACAGACAACCCACAAAGACAGAACAGAATGCTGGTTATTATGGCAGCATGGCCATAGACTCTTTAAAAACCAAAGAAATTTGGAGAGAGTATGACTCTCACTTAATTAACTTTTAAACAGACACATAAGTTCCTTTATTATGGAACTTATGTGTCTGTTTAAAAGTTAAGTGAGAGTCATACTTTCTAAGAAGGAACAAGCATATTCCCAGGACATTGTGTATATGATTACCAGGGATGCACATAAGTTGTGGGCAGGTGTGCATGCGCAGCCAAAATAAGAAATGTGCTGGGGAATTGCGTACCAACATAGTTGACAGCTGTTAATGCACAATCACTATTTTATATTGACCAGCTGTGATACTGTATAAGACGTCCATCCAAACTGAAAGCATAGATCTAGGCTATACGCTGCCAATTTCAGGGAAAAATTAGAAACTGACACTTCATTCACACTGACACACTTCAAAACCAATGGGCCTGAGTCAACATGTTGTTCAAGGGGCACAGAAACTGTAGCGCCCCTCATAAAGCCCAAAGTAAACCAGCCGTCGATGGTCCGCGCACTAGCCTTGTGATGCAATTTTCATCGTCAGGATGGTCCGCGTACATCAGCGCAGGTGCGAGGTGAATGTTGAGGCAGAGCGAGTCAAGACAGTGCATGTGTAGAGCTCATCCATCTACGCCAAAGGTCTTCAACCCTGCTCCTGGGGACCCACTCTCCTGGAAAGTTTATTTCCAACCGGCTTCAGTCGTCAAGTCAAGTCAAGTCAAGTCAATATTATTTGTATAGCGCTTTTAACAATGCAAATTGTGTCAAAGCAGCTTTACATCGGCTTGATATAAAGCTGGGTGGCTTTATATCAGCTTTACAGTATTTAGACGGGGAAATAGTTTGTCAAAATAGTGTCATTCTCCTCTGGCCACAAAATCAGCAATTTAAATCTAGGCTAAACAGAATCAGATTGTGCAAAGGACTCATCTGGTTCCTGTGATCTTGTCCCGATGGCCATCTTGGAGACAGGGTCTTCACTGTGGATCAGTCTCTGAGGCTCATCTACATGTACTGGCTGTAGAGGTCATCTCTAGGTGCTGATCCACCATCTGATCTGGATACAGTCTGGATCTGGGTGGCTACGGTGACCTCGGAATAAGAAAGAAACAGACTAATATTAGCATAGATGCCATTCTTCTAACAATGTAACAAGTACATCAGGTGTTTTGGGAAGTGTTCCCGGTTCTGGTTGACCTAATTAATACAGCCTAACAATCCTTTAACGGATTTAAATTATAGAAATGCGATAGTGTATTATGTGTAAGCCAGGGTAAAGAGATGGGTCTTTAATCTAGATTTAAACTGACAGAGTGTGTCTGCTTCCCAAACAGTGTTAGGTAGATTGTTCCAGAGTTTGGGTGCTAAATAGGAAAACGACCTCCCGCCCGCAGTTGATTTTGATATTCTAGGTATTATCAAATGGCCAGAGTTTTGAGATCGCAGCGGACATGAAGGACTATAATGCGATAAGAGCTCACTCAAATACTGAGGTGCCAAACCATTCAGGGCTTTATAGGTAATTAGCAAGATCTTAAAATGTATACGATATTTAATAGGGAGCCAGTGCAGTGTTGACAGAACCGGGCTAATATGGTCATACTTTCTGTTTCTAGTAAGAACTCTAGCTGCTGCATTTTGAACCAGCTGTTTATTAAACGTGTATTAAACGTGCAGCGCAACCACCCAATAAAGCATTACAATAATCTAGCCTCGAGGTCATGAATGCATTAATTAGTGTTTTTGCATTTGGCATTGAGAGCATAGGTCGTAATTTATATATATATTTTTAAGATGGAAAAATGCAGTTTTACAAATGCTAGAAACATGTTTTTCGAAGGAAAAATTGCTATCAAAAAGTACACCTAGGTTCCTAACTGATGACGAAGAATTTACAGAGCAGCCATCAATTATTAGACAGTGATCCATGCAAAAGTTTTTGGTCCAATAATTAACACCTCTGTTTTTTCAGAATTTAGCTGTAAGAAATTGCTAGTCATCCAGTTGTTGATATCAACTATACATTCCGTTACTTTTCCAAATTGGTAAGTTTCATCAGGTCGCGAAGAAATATTGAGCTGGGTATCATCAGCATAACAGTGAAAGCTAACACCATGTTTCCTAATGATATCTCCCAAGGGTAACGTAAAGCGTGAAAAGTAGGGGGCCAAGTACTGAGCCTTGAGTTACTCCATATTGCACTTGTGATTGGTATGATACCTCTTCATTTACTGCCACAAATTGATGGTGTTCAGATAAGTACAATTTGAACCATGCCAGTGCACTTCCTCTAATGCCAACATAATTTTCTAGTCTATTTAAAAGAATGTTGTGGTCGATAGTGTCAAACGCGGCACTAAGATCCAGTAGCACTAATAGAGAGATACAACCACGATCAGATGATAAAAGCAGGTCGTTTGTAACTCTAATGAGAGCAGTCTCAGTACTATGATCAAACATCAAACATCTCATCAAACATCAACTCTACGCCAAAGCTGATAAATGTGAGTTCCACCAGACCAGTGTGTCGTTTCTGGGGTACGTGATCAGTCAGGAGGGGGTAGCCATGGAGGACAAGAAGGTTAGTGCGGTGCTGGAATGGCCTTTACCTCTAACAGTGAAAGAACTTCAACGTTTCTTAGGATTCGCAAACTTTTACCGATGTTTCATCAGGAACTTCAGCGCCATTGCCTCACCATTAACCGCCATGACAAAACGTTACACAACCCATCTGAGTTGGTCCACCGAGTCACGTCAGGCTTTTGATGATTTGAAGGCTAGATTCACCTCAGCACCCATCCTACGTCATCCAGATCCCGAACGACAGTTCATCGTCGAAGTCGACGCTTCCAACACGGGGGTAGGGGCAGTCGTATCGCAACGTCATGGGCAGCCGGCTAAAATGTATCCATGTGCCTTCTTCTCCCGCAAATTGTCAGATGCCGAACGCAATTACGATGTAGGCAACCGTGAGCTGCTCGCCATGAAACTGGCCCTCGAAGAATGGCGACACTGGTTAGAGGGATCCACGCACCCCTTCATTGTTCTCACTGACCACAAAAATCTTGAGTATCTCCGTTCAGCCAAACGCCTAAACCCACATCAGGCCAGGTGGGCGCTGTTCTTTACCAGATTTCAGTTCTCGGTGACTTATCGTCCGGGCTCCAAGAATACTAAAGCAGATGCTTTATCCCGCCAAACCGAGGAATCAGCTCACACCACCCTCTCTGAAAATATTATCCCTGAAAGTCTGCTCGTGGCTCCAGTACAGTGGGACATCATGACGGAGATCGAACAGATGAATGGTCAAGAACCACCTCCAGCCGAATGCCCTGCCAATCTCACTTATGTCCCCAAAACCCTCCGAAAACAACTCATCACCCAGGTACACACAGCACCCAGCTCACCCCGGTATCACAGCCACAACACAACTCCTTCAAAACCGCTTCTGGTGGTCCACTCTGTTAACTGACACCACCACGCACATCCGCAGCTGCAACACCTCAAAAACGCCCCGACAGTTACCAGCCAGCCTTCTGACACCACTACCCACACCACAACGACCTTGGTCACACATCGCCCTCGACTTCATCAAGGACCTACCCAATTCCCAAGGTAACACCACCATACTCACTGTCATCGATCACTTCTCCAAGGCCTGCCGTCTGATTCCTCTGCCCAAACTACCCACATCCTTTGAAACCGCCGAACTTCTTTGTAACCATGTATTCAGATTATATGGCCTGCCCGATTATATCGTTTCAGATCGAGGACCACAATTCACCTCCCGAGTCTGGACAGCCTTCTTCAAACATCTCAACGTCAATCTCAGCCTCACATCCGGTTATCACCCAGAATCCAATTATCAAACAGAACGCCTTAATCAAGAAGTCATACGGTTCATGTGATCTTATTGTCAACAACGACAAGCTGAGTGGAGCAGATACTTATTCTGGGCTGAATACGTACAGAACTCCCTCACTAAACCCGCTACAGGTACGACCCCGTTCAAGTGTGTTCTGGGTTTCCAACCACCCTGGTCAGGCGAGCCCACCGAGCTACCCTCAGTAACAGAATGGCTACAAAACAGCGAAGCCGTCTGGGATCGGGCTCACACCCACCTTCTCCATGCCGTCAGGCGTCAGGAACAACAGGCCAACCGTCATTGTCACCCCGCTCCAGAATATGCCCCTGGTCAATGGGTCTGGCTGTCTACTAGGGATCTACGACTCAGACTTCCCTGCAAGAAACTCAGTCCCAGGTATGTTGGTCCATTCAAAATCATTAGACAAATTTCTCCCGTATCATTTCGTTTAGAATTACCCGCTAACTATCGTGTCTCTCCTACTTTTCATGTTTCACTACTCAAACCCTCTGGTGGTCCAAGTGGAGCGACGGAGGAAGGAATCCTAATTGAAGGCGTATCGTGTTCACGAGTTGCTCGACTCCAGATGCCGGGGGGGTACACTGCAGTACCTGGTCGACTGGGAGGGATTTGGTCCGGAGGAGCGTTCCTGGGTCAACGCAGCGGATATCCTTGACCTCACTCTCACTGAGGAGTTTCATCGGACGCATCCGGAGAGGTCGGCCCCCCGACCTCGAGGAAGACCCCGGCGTCGTTTGCCTCGTCGCTTCAGGAGCCGCTCGCAGGGGGAGGGCTCTGTTATGGAAGAGGTTCCTGTACCGCCTCCCTCGCACCACCAGAGGGAGCCATCGCCCGAATATTAGCCATCTCATGAACTCCAATTCCCATCATGCCTCATACCTGGGACTGATTGCACTCCACACCTGCACCTCATTAACACACACACATATAAACCATTCACACACAGCACCACACTGCGAAGTCTTGATTTGCCCTGGCTGTCATTTCTGAGCGTTATTACCCGTGTATGTTTTGTACCTCTCGACCCTTGGACTGTTTAACGTTTACTGATTGTTCTCTGCCTGCCCCGACTTGGATTTGTTTACTGGACCCTTGATTATCGCTGCCTCCCTCTACCTTTTGCCTGCTTCTCGACTCTGTCTCTGCCTTACCTCGATTGTTCATTTTGCTGGTGTTTGACCCTGCCTGTTTGACCATTCTAAATAAAGCTGCAAATGGATCCAACCCAGTCTGGTCCTTCACAACAGGTATATCACCTCTTCATAAATTGAATTGTATGCTTCTTATATTAATCAAAGTATACAGGGACACCAAACTGCCTGCCCATTCTGATCATGCAAATGAGCCAGCTTTCAAACAAAGAAACATATTCCCACCTGAATTCCCACACTTGATCAAATCTTGTTTTAAAAAGGGGGGGGGGGGGGGGGGGGGGGTTTAGGGTGAATTTCATGTAATTGCTAATAATGTTGTTAGTACATATGTTCTTTTCTTATTGCCACTTGTTTAATATGTAAGAATTCAAAGTAGGTCTGGTGGGAAGATTCTGTACCCAAACTTGTAGCTTTCTTTGCAGTAGTATCAGCTTGTTCATTTCCTAATAGACTCAAAATGTTGGAAGAAGATGGTATGTATATGTGATAAAATGAATCCCATTTTCATTCCAGCTTAGAATGTTGATGGAAGGAATATCTATAAATATTGGCTAACATGAAAATTATGAGAGATAAAACACTGTATCAGACACCATATTTCACACTGTATTTGGTAATGTTTTTGACCACTGCTTAAATGTATGTTACCAGTGACTACAACTTCAGTTATTGCAAGACTTATAATTGGATGACTTGGTAAGGAGCATGTGAAACATATTAATTAATTTAAATTCATTTGATGACATAAGGTTGATGATCGTGTAACAGAAATGATCAGAGAGTGCTGAAGTATATAAGAAGAGCCAACAATATGTGGCAGGTTAATTGGAACACTAAAGATCTCATTAAAAATATTGTATGTAAGTGTTAGTGTTCATAAGGGGCGAGACAACGTCTGACTCAGCAGGGTGTCAACTGGTAGACATGCTACTAGACATAATCAGTTTGTATCACCAGTAGATGCCTCAGGTTAACTTATGTCAGGTGTGGAAAGGAATTTCTACCACACTTCTTAAAATTCTCAAATTTTATAGCTTTAACGTTGTGACAGTTTTTCCCTGTGGTATAAAAATGTTATTGAATATTAATATTTTTCTTATCAAAGTTAGATATTCCAGTATACACACATACAGTACACCTGGATTAGGAGACCACAGAGGGCCAGAAGACCACCACAAATCAGGAGGCCATAGCTCATAGAGACTTCACAGTTCATATCCAGACTGGAGCATGTATGTTTGAAGTGTTTTATGGACATATTTCATCTACTCTAGTGATCCAAACATGTTCCGGCACCGTGTATGCACATATTTCCTTCACGTCTTTTTTATGCTGTGCAAATAATGGTATTGATGCAGCTGTACATCAGATCATGAATACAATGACGATTATTAAGATGCACAGAAGAAAATGATGCAACCGAACTTTCAAAGAAGAATGAACAGAAATGTACTGTAAATGTGCCTTTATTCTCCCTGCATAAGGGAGTTAAAACAACATATGTAATTTGCTCAGAGACTGTAGGCCCTAGTGCTGGTAAATGTGATATTAAGATATTATGATATATCTTTTACAAAATGTTCTTCCTCATTTTTCAAACAGACCAACTCTGGACAGTTTAAATACTCATTCATTAGTAAGAAAAGGTGTCCACATACTTTGGGCCCTGTAATGTATTTGGGTTGTTGATGTGACATGGCATTTTCACTGTCCCACAAGATAAAAATGAATATATTTAATATTATCGTTATTTAAAATACAATAAATGGTTAAACATTTCTATGTCCTACATGGACCTGTTGTTATAAAAGCTACAATGTTATTAGATTTTTTTACATTTTGAACCAAATCTCAAAATTGTCCTATGGTGTGACTGTCCCAAGCATGGCTCAATAAATTACAACTTTTATAAATGAAAAAGAAAAGCATAAAAATGTTAATAAATATCTCTGGCATAATTGTACAAGTCTATTTTAGAAAATGGCAATAATTGTTTTCATCCATATATTTCTGAAAGCGTAGGAACTTGATACATTTTTAACCACTACAAAAGTGTTACATTTTGTTGTCCATTGGTGTGAATTATAAATTATATTTTTTTTATTAAAAACTGCATGTTAAACTACATAATCATGGAAAATTAAATGTGTCTTGCTTACCACTAATGACAGGTTAGCAAGGTCATTAATTGACAGAAAAAGGCTGAAACTTCCTATGGTGTGCCAGAAAATGTCCTCCGGTGTGACGCCTGTACTGTCACACCACAGGACAAAGATGTCACACCAGAGGACAAGGTCTCTTTAAAAAGCATTTTAATTAAATAAGATTTATTCAATTACTTTTTATTCATTTTCAGTGTTCTTAAATGCAATCATTACATTAAATTATTTTCTGATGTTTTTGCAGAAAACTTGTACTGTTATAAAGTGTCATGAAAATAAGTATAAAATGTGATACTTTGTTTTTGAGACAGAAAGAACTGAGGGAGAGAAATTAGTGGAAGAGAGAGGACACAGAAATTTATAAAGAAAATTATCAGCGATCCACGCAGAAAGGAGGAGATCCTAAAAGAACAATTCAGAAAGTAAATATAATCAAATTGATGCCTTAAAAAGAGTAGCCGTATTTTAAAAAAATGTCTTCACATCTTACTGAATATAGTTTGAATATCAATCATATTTAGCTGTGCCACCATTATGAAAAAGTTTATTCAAGTGTGATATTAGTATACTTCTTTTAAACAAAAAATAAGAAAGTATACTTTGTTAACTTTTTTTTGTACTTCTCAGAAATGGGCTTTATGTACTTCTCAGAAATATACTTAAAATGACATTTAAGTATACAAAAAATCCTAATATATTTGAACTATGCTTGTGCTCCTAGAATCCGTGTTTTCATTGTTACACGGCTAGTACACATCTTCTGTACAGAATTTCCAAAAAAACACAAGTGAAGAAGAAACTGAAACAACAGATGCTTCCAATCTAACACGATCATCATCAGACAATGTCAAGCTTTGGGGAGTTGATCGACTGCATCTATATATGTTTTGATTATCATTCTGAATCCAATTCATAGTCTTTTTTCAGCTTTTTGTTCAAAATGTTGTTTATTTCTTTATTTTTATTTATGAAACTTACCCACATTCAAGCGTTTATAAAGAGAATGCATGAAGCTAGAATAAAATGTTTCTGTTTACAAGCAGATGTACTCTGATCTTTCTTTTGATGTTTTGTATGTTCAGATATTCATAACAAAACATAGCCTATACAAATTAATACCTAATAGGGATACCTAATTAACACTTAAAATATGATGTAAAGATCACTTAAAAAAATTGCGAGTATACTTTCAGTATAAAACTACTAAACTAATAGTTTACCGAGACTATACTTCAAAGTGTACTAAAAATGGTACTACAAGTATTTAATTAGTAAACTATCAGGATACCTCTAAGTTCACTTTTAGTATAATTGTAGTGCAAGCTAAAACATTAGTTGTGTACTCAAAGTTTACTACTGTTATACTTAAAAGTATACTTTTATATACAAGAAAGTACAAGGAGTATTGAAATAGTGTACTTACAAGTATACTACTGGTAAACTGATATTTGTATACTTCATAAAGTATACTTAAAAATATACTTGAACTTTACTTAAGTATACTTTATAAAATAAACTTGAAGTATACTACTTTTTGGTAAGGGAATAGAAAAAAACACCTGCAAATTAAGAAAACAACTTCATCAATTTGACACCACACATACTACAAATGCTCACAACACAACCAAATAAAGAAACGCACTGCAAATACTCACAACACAACCAAACAAAAAACACACTGCAAATGCAATTCTTTATTTGGTTGTGTTGTGAGCATTTGCAGCGCGTTTCTTTATTTGTTTGCGTTGTGCGAGCATTTGTGGCAACTGTTGACAAACTGATGAAAATGTTTTCTTGATTTGCTGGTGCTTTTTCTATTTGCATGTGTTTTCTGAAGTTGCAGCGCGTTGAGCTCTCAGCCACCGTAAGAATGGACACTGTTGACAGAATGGAGAATATGGCTGGATGGATGTAAGCTGCCAGTTATTTTTTTAAATGAATTGTACAGTAGAACTATGTAGATTTTTTTTTCTAAAATTATTGTATTAGATACTGATATTCTTTTATTACATTGAAGGATAGAGGAAAGAGGATTGCTACAGACTTTAGGTCACCTTAAACTTTATAGTGGGTCAAACCTAGGCATTTCTAATTGTAGGAAGTTATATGATCTAGTAGAAGTTGGGAACACTGTTTAATCTGTTTATATATTAATGAATAATAAAGTTAATGAACTGATGTAATTAATAATGTTATTCTGTTTGATGTGGATTAGCAAATAAAACTAATTTATTATCTTCCTTTTACCTATACTCTCTTATTCTCCTACCAGATGTGATAACAGTCAGTACCAGGAGAGGGCGCTCAAACTCAACGCAAATGCTGTATTGGCCTCACCCTTTTTAGAAGTAATAGATATTGTTCTTTTGTTTTTGGCTACAGTGAGTGTCTGCTGCATAGAGAAAATTGAGTTATACTTATTTATCCTCTTCTCTGTCTCTCTTTCCCTATCGACTTGTGAGAATGAAATCTGAAATTAATTGCCACCACAAGAAGAGGATAATCCAGAATAACCTGAACTGTCAAATCATCATGAGTGCTGCATGCCCTCACACAGTGCTACACACGAACGCACAATCCCTATTTCTCTCTGACACGACTCCTTATTCTATAGTTCGACATCTGAATCTTAATTCACCAGCAACAATATGAGCTGCTAAAAGAAAATATCTTCACCCCCACTCCCCCTCCCCATTTTAAAATTGTTGTACACTGTAAAAAATCAAATTAACAAAATTTTGGAAGGGCAAAAATATTTAAGTTGAGCTAATTGTATTGCTTGGCCTTAATTGAGAGGACATATTATGTTAAGGCTACACAAATATATTTGAAAAACACTGAATGAATGGTTATTTTCAAATCCAGTCAACAATTAGCTATGCTAATGTTGACTAAACTAATAAAAACACGTGCACGTGCACTATAAAAATTCTGTGAAGGTCGAGCCAACTAAAAAAAAAAACAATTCAGGCAACAATTTTTACAGTGTATACCTGAAATTGCAGATGGTCACAAATACATGAAAATGATTTTAAAATAAAAATACAAAATACCTCAATATAAATATATCACAAAATAGGCCTACATGTGAAATTGACCATTAAATTACGTAAAGACTGAAATGTACCTGGACCTATTCAGAAGGAACATTTCATGTGCAACTGCTTAGAAACATTAATTTTCACCTCTCTTCTTTCTCAGTGTGTCCCACCATGAAATAAGACATTACGCTAACGATGGTTAGACTGGCTGCTGATTGCATGCATTGCATTGGAGCATTGGAGTGTAGCTTATCTTAATCGTTTAATGGAAGTTAAATAACATTTGTCGAAATACATAACATTTGTCTAACTTTTAGAAATTGCGGGATAGACTTCCAGGTTTAATTCCAAGATTTTCAAGAATTGATTCCGATATTCAAATATTTACGATTCTTGTTGTAAATTCTGTGTGATAGATTATGTGTGCTTAGAACTATTTTCAGCAGTGTTGTAACAGTCAAGTTACTACTGTGGACAATTGGAACAGCTTTTTGGGAAATCGAATTATTGTATTATTAGTGTTTCTATTGATTTCAGTGAGGCTCTCTCCAAACTTAGGAGTCCAATTCCGATTCTGAATGTTGGAAAATCGATTCTTTTTACCATATTTCCTACAGAAATGAAGAAAATGGTTAGATGGAGCCGTTCTCACCTACATCTGCTGTTAGAGTACACGAATTTGGGTATGGGGGGCTTGAAGTTGGTACAGAAATTCAGCAGAATTACTAGTGCACTACTAGTATTTTATGTAGGTTATTTTGAAAATGCCAAACTTAAATGTATACAGATTACATTATTTTTTTATTACTTTAAAATACAAAATCGAATTCGTGTTTCACATACATGCCAATATCTGAAATGCTGCCCATCTACCTGAAAGCATAAAGTGTGTGTTTGTTATGTTGATAAATGTATAAAATAGTTTAGATCTGAATATGTATTTGTAAATCACTGTCAAACAAGCCTTTTTAAAAGGCAAACTTCTGAAATCCTTCGTTCTGCAGAGAAAACGGAAAGAAGAAATGTAGCTGAAATCGATTTCTGGTCTACTTTTACTAAAAGAATAGTAAGATCGTAAAAGCGAATAAATCCGAATGTTGTGAAGTGCTTCGGAAGGAGTCAACTGCTCCATGTTAGACCTACCTATATGTAGCCTACCTACAGAGGGATTTCAATATAGGTTCTTTATAATTCATTTCATTATATTTATTGTTCAAGTATGTTTAATTTGCTAGATACAATAAAATGCATTAATATTAATTATTAGATTAAATCGTTCGTACCTGTAGTAAGTAAAGAAAGAAATGACAACTGCGCTGTGCCTTATATACAACTGAGGAGCGGAGATATTGAATGACTTGCCATGTATGAAAAACGTCCATATACTGAGTCATCAAGACGTCTTCCTATCGTCCTCTTCCTATATCACTTTGGGAGTAAAGGGTAGACCACCGCTTGATTACTGAATGTCTTGAGGACTGCCTTCACCATTGTGCCCTCCTCTAGACTTCTAACGACAAATTAATTGGTGAAAATAAAACACTGGCAACGTGGATTATAATTGATTGCTGGTTTGCACACAAAATGTGTATTTAATTATGTGGAGAATTCAATTAATATTTGGGGGCTGTTATTTTAACAGCGTTTCCTGACTGTTAAAATAAAGAATATTTTAAGATTAAGCATTTTTTTTTTTTTTACAATATAATATCCCCTTAATTTAAATAAGTAGGCTATGTGCACAAATGAGCGCTTCCGTGCTCGCTTCTTTGTACTCCTCCTGTGGCACGATGCTAATCTGCAGTCTGTAGCATGCAATAGAAAGCAAAGCACGCATTGTATTAGGCAGTAACAAATGCTTAGATCTAACCAGACGATTTAGAAATATGTGTCTGTGTCTATATGTATATATGCATTGCACATAGCTAGTATGCCACAGCGCTGATGTCCGTCATTGTAATGTCGTTGCGTTGTTCTGTATGCAATTTATTAGAATAAGTGCAGAGTCCCCTACAACGTCGCGTGAAATCCGGTTAAATAAATTTATTTTTCATCACTTTCATTTATGAAGTTGGGCATCGCTGTTTCAGAAACCCTGCCTTACTGCAATAATTTATTTTATAGCATTTAAATACTGCTTAAACAATCTATATGCAGATTTGAAAGAGACGTTTGCTTCATTGTATTGCTTTATTGTGTTCGATGTTATAAGAATGAACTTAAGAACGTGATTGCACTTTATCTGGAAAACTAGCAGTATACATTTCTGCCATTGTGAGACTTCAGTCATTCGCATTCGAACAGATGGTTTTTGCTGCATCGGAGCGTCTATACAAAAAAAAAAATATTAATAAATAATATAGATAATATACTTTTTTAATGCTGAGTATTACACATGTAGGCCTATATGGGTCTGCATACAATCCACTTGGTCCATTAATCAACAAAGCCACTAAAGCAGTTTTATAATACACGACCGTAAATGTGCATAGTAAGATATCTATACTGACTGGCTTTTGAAGATTAAAATAAGAAATCAAACAGTTTCTGTTGTCAATCCAGAATCATTAGTATGAGTGTCATAATATAATAGTCTATTGTAGAAAGCAAACTATGCTAAACCAATGTGTGTGGGGAAGGGGATGAAAAGCTATGAATTTTAGAGTAAACTGCTAATGAAATTAAGTCTGTATATCTGTGTTTATAACAATAACAATAGTGTGAAAACATTTCAGTGTCGTGACAGCATAATTTCCTGGAATATTTATCAGCAGCCCGGCGCTTTGTGCGGCTGTCCAAGGTGCTGAACAGGATATACGCCCTCTCGGCCGTCCGAAGCTAGTAATGCAACTAAAGATCTTTTGAATAAAGATTTTGCATGGATACTGTGTTTTGGCAATGTTTCAGTTAAATTAAGTGAATACTTTAAAAAGGAAACGGGACAATTCTATTTTAGCATCATAATCGTTTTATAATCAACAGCCATGTCAATGGTACACCTGAAAAACTATGTGCACATGTAGAAATATTTCCTTCTTAAATATAAGCATCCATTACCTACATATAAATAATTTTCAAATCCTGGACAAAAACGTGTTACATTATGCTCACAAAATAGGTGAAATCATTATAAAATTGGACGGAGAAGACAACATGCAAATAATATAGAAAATAAATACAATGTTTTTCATCCATTCCCTTTTTCCTCCAAAGAATGCGCCAGTTGTAACTTGTAAAACATTATAAAGACTCAGTGAACTACAAGGGGGATGTGGTCTATGTTTATCTAGGACGTCAATACGTTTTAACACTATACAATTTGAGCCACAAAAACACAGCTGTAGAAAGACACACAAAACGTTTACGTATTCCTGTCAACAATGAAGTATGTACTTGTGCCATTTTGAAGAACAATTTGCCTTAGATTAATAGTAAATATGTAGATGAATGTTTGCAGAGCCCCTGGCTCTAAGGCTTGGTAAATTTATAGGTAAAAAATATATAACAGAGTGCCAAATTTGGCACAGACATGTAACTTGCGCTATTGGTACGTCAATGTAAACAAATAATTATGGCGCCAAGATATAATGACATGTATAATGACACTGAATAATGACATTGTATCTTCATGAGTCCTTGGTGGGTTTTCTTTGCAGCAGGAGCGCGCATCGCAGTCTATTGGTTAGTTTACTTGAATTCGTCAGAAATTATGTCGACGACCACAGCCAAAACAAAACAGTCCGGATAAGGTCACAATGTTAACATAATGTTTATGGTATTATTATCCAGCTTCTGGTGTAAACCAATGGCGTCGAAAGTAGTCGAATGAGGACCAGAAGTGATCTCTTTTTTCTACGCCAGTGGGTAGAGATACAGGGCTCTCTCCTTCTTTTGACATTCTCCTTTTTCCAGTTATCAGTTGTCAGTGACTAGAGTAAACGCTTACTTGTTTGTTTGTTGAATCTCGCGGTCGTCGTTTCTTTTCTGCATCAAGCACTATCTCAGAACATGCTGGTCTTTACTAAAGTGGCTTTGGCTACGTTCTGTCTTTGTAATGAGGACAGAACACTAGCGAACGGTCCGCCCAGAGAGTCCGGAATGGAGGTGATGGTGCCCGGGGCAGAGGCCCAACCTTGACTCGGCGCAGTGCCTCCCATACCAGCCACCGACGTCTTCACCTGTTCAACCGGGCCGTTCCCTGTGGCGCTGACCTGTCCGCCGGTGGGACTTGGTCCACCACAGTTGGAGGTAGGGTTTGGGTTAGGTCCGGGCCCACCAGTGCTGTCAGGATCGGTAGCTTTTGCCTCTTTGCTGTCCTCCTCTCGCGACTCAGATTTCTTCCCAGACCCGTTCTTTGCTGCAGCAGCTGCAGCTGCGGCTGCACGTTCTTGTTTGCGAAATTTGGCGCGCCTGTTCTGGAACCACACCTGTAGAAAATGCGCATCACATATTTTAAAACATACGTTACATTGCATTGTTCGTGTTTCATTGTACTTGCATTAGTGCTGACTAATACAAACAATGTCATTATTTAGTATGAATGTTCATTATATTAATAAAGAAAAGTTCTTCTTCTTCTTCTTCTTCTTCTTCTTCTTATTATTATTACTATTGCACATAACTGTATTAACATTTTGAAATGTATAGCATGGGAACTATGAAATGCTACATAGCTCTTAAAACAGACAAAATAAATTAAGCATAAACATAAACATATAAAATAAACCATTAAAACGTAATTGCTCGTCATGTAATATTATATAGCACGTCTTTACTTTTTGTCATGTTTTCTGTTGTAAATTTCAGAAATTTAAGAAGTAAGCCTAAATCCCACCTGCACTCTAGCCTCGGTGAGATCGATCTTTAGCGCGAGCTCCTCTCGTGTGTAAATGTCTGGGTAGTGAGTCTCAGCGAACACGCGCTCCAGCTCTTTGAGCTGCGCGCTGGTAAAAGTTGTCCGAATGCGTCTCTGCTTCCGCTTCTCATTCAAACCTCCGTGGTCGGTAAACAGCTTGTAGGGGACTGTTCAAATACATAAGTCAGATGTTAGCCATTTGTGAAAGTATACTTGTAAGAAAATGTACCTAAATGTCACCTTAAATGTTTTGAAGAAAAACATGCAACTTGTTGAATCGCATAATGAAAATTAAATAATTCAAATAATGTTTCTAAACTAAGCGTGTCCAGTGGTTACTTGCATCATAAATAGTTTAAGATAAGATAAAATCATGATAAAAGATAAAGTTAAGAAAATCTGGAGTAATCGTGTTATCTGTGAAATGCTGTTAATTAAATGTTATTGGAGACTGGATTGGAAACTTGTCATAAATGCTTCTATCTGTTCTATTGTTGCTACTGCAACTTCAATTCAGTGTCAATAATGAGCTTAAGTCCCTGGTTATTTCATTATTTTCGAAGGTTTATGTCTCATCGCAAAGTAAATAAATTATGCCTATCATTTTGGCAGCTTAAGATAATTTTGTTGGCGGTTAGGGTGTGACTGGGATAGTGTAACCCCGTAACTGAATTACCTCTTGCCTGCAATCGCTTCTAACGTGATAAATTCTTTCATTTGTGTAAGCAAATTTCGTTTGGTAAATACTAAACACATTTCCATTTTCGAAAGCAATCAAGGCGCCCTATATACCGGGGCCATGATTCTTGTGCCTTTCAGCTGGCAAACTAAAGGTGACTGTGGGCTTACCTGCGGCATACGGACTGCTCTGGTGGTCCCGCAGGGTGCCCAGACTACAGGAGCCCGGTGTAAGCGACGGGCACCCGGAGGTGGCCCCAAACGTCGTCCTGATGGGATTGTACTGAAAGCCACTGGCTTGGCTGCAGGAGCTGAAGTCCGCATAGGCTGACGCCAGGCTCGAAGTGTCCATCCCGGCCATACAGGACTCGTAGGCAGAGGAATTGAGGTAAGAATACTCCATTTTATACATTGAAAAGGCTCAGTGGAGAAGGAAAGCTGCACTCCCAAGGAAAAATACACACAAACGTCAAATTCAAATTGGATTAAATTGGCGAGGAGCTCATGAAAAAAGCAAGCCAAAACGCGGACGAAGTTGGGGAGCTTGTGGCGGCTGAATTTTTACTGGTTTGAAGGAGGCTCGTGCCGTGGGTAGATGTGCACTGCTCGGCGCCTGCTCAAAAACTGCCCTCCTTTATAGGAGCTGAGCCTTGTTTTATGAAAAGCCTCCCAAGGAGCCGCCTAGCCCCAGGTCTCTAGAGCATATAGTCCTCATAATAAACTTGGCTCTTTCCGCTTGGACAATAGCACAGCGTTTGGGTCTTATTGCTAGCGCTTTTTTACATGACAATAACTCATCAGTCTATTGGGCTGGCACTGGGGGATCGGGCTGTCCAACCTCCCTATCATTGATCCCCTGCATCTCTAATTAGAATTTAATACCCCACCATTACGCGCCAGCCCCCTCCACCACGTATAGCCCTCTCGCTCAAACCGCCATCTTGCCCTTTAATTCAATCACACCACTTGGAAATAATGAAAGTTGGGTGACGATTCTCCCTGATCCAATTTTCCCCAAGCTTTTAAGCTTTTAAACCGGTGGTATACCTTGGGCTGAATTTTAGATAGTATTTCCCTGTCTCCTTTACTTGTTCTCCTCTCCGTTTCTCTTTTCTTTTGCACGGCACTTCTTTGGCACGCGCTGGTTTTCAGGAGCTGAAGAGACCATTGTGGTTATCATAAATGTTACATGCTTATTTTAGCAGGATACATAGCCTTTGCTATCTATGTCATTCTGAAGAATGTAGCCGGAAATGATTGTGGAGTGGAAATGACGCGTTGGTAATAGCTTAATAATAGTCTTAATAATCATCATCATTCGAGCAATGGACAACTGAAAAGTTTGGATGTTAAACTAGGCTATTTGACTATACACTATAACAAACACGGCTTTTGGTAAAACTTATGTTTACCGCATGCACAAATAATTAATTTAAGTTAAACTGATCAAGTTGTTCATTTATTTGTGTATTTTATTATTATTATTATTATTGTTATCGTTATAATTATTGTTTGGGTAATAAGGGTAGCAAATTCGCAGAAAAAAGTTTAATCATCAGATATCATCTCATATCTTCCAAAATTGCCTCTGAACATAATTTTGTAATGGTAACAAGGTTCTTGCGTTGCACCCATGTCTTGGGGATAGCACAATATATTTAAGTCATGCGTAATGTAGACTTCTTAAATGTTGAAATTGTCATTATTCTAACTATAGTATATAAAAACGTATTATACAAAAAGTTGTATAACAGGCTTTGTATATATTTATTTCAAATACACGAAAGATTGAAAGAAAAGCGCTTAGTCAAATTTATCAGCCAAAGATGATTTCTCACGTCTTTCTTACGAGGCCACATCCTTTGTTATCGATCGTATGTAAAGCATAAGCAAAAACAAATAGTAAACCTATAAACGTTCAAAACATCAGTACTTAAACTAAAATATTAATTTACAATGATACTTCCTATGTGCTGAACAAACAAACAAATAAATAAATAAATGGAAACAAGAAAAACCGTTGCACCTGTGGTTAGACAAACAAAAATACGCTCTAGGTGCAATATGCAACAGAGGGATAAAAACGATGATTAAAATTTATGAGGTCACTCGAATGAAAGCATCAAGCTTTTCGAGTTTGATTTTCACCATTTCTGCGCCGTTTAAATTAAATTTTCTCTCCTTCAGTCAGCTTCGTCTTTTTTGTGAGAAAGATGAATGGCGATTAAAAAGTTCAGTCTTTCTTGATACAACCCGGCCCCTATTATGTAAATTTTTTCTTTCTACACGCGAGTTGTGACTAAAAGATGTTGCAAATGGTTAATTTGATTACTGAAACCAAAGACCAACTGGTCCACCGTCCTCCCTCCACGCGCCTAGAAAGGAAAAAGAAGGCATCGCGAGGAATTAATCTAATAACATACAAAAGGCCGAGAAAAGTCCTTTCTGATATTTTGCCGAGGCAAATACAATTATAGCTTTTACCATCCGTTTCCCCTATTCAAACAGCTCTTTATTCTCATGATCTGTGGTCCACCAGCTACCGAAACGCCCATCTTTTATATTTTCAACATCTCCTTTCATACTATTAACTGGTTATGCGATCTGTTGGGCGGACTAAAATGTCAACGTTAACCCTTTGATATTACTGAATAAGCGACCTGTCCACCTCCAAGCTTAACGAAAACATGCTCAAGAGTGTTTGTGCGGGCGCGCACAAACAGACGCGCACGTAATTCTAAAGGAGGTTTTTGGATCCACTTGGCTATAATCTGTGATAAATCAGTTAAATCAGCTTGCAACGGCATAATATCGTTAACAGGTCAATAGCACGAAGCATTCTAAATTAAGCCCTATTCTAACAACAAACCGTAAAACTGTGCGTTATCAGTGATTAACAGTGTGATAATGGTTCAATGACCGTAATTTAGAAGGTTATTTGTGATTTAATGACTTATAAATAGCAGCGTCCATATGGCTTCACTTAAATAAATCAAATAACTACAGGGCTCACAAGATCCTAAATCTTTGGTTGCAAAGTGGCTGACAATAGGGGTGTAAGTTCAGAAGGCTCGGCAGAGACTTCTTCAATTTCTGCACGCCTGCTCTGTGTTGCTCTGTGCTGGTGGAATGCGGGTCGGCAGGAGGGCAAAAGGAAAAACAAAATGCCTTTGTATGTGGAAGGATAAGACGAATCAGTCACAAAAAAAAAACGAAAAAGAAAAAGAAAAAAGAGGAGTGAATAAGAGGGGAGGCCAGAGGGGTGTGACTGCTGTCAGATCGAACATAACATCTCACTTTAATGTTGAGGAAACCCTAAGATTATCAGAGGGGAAATTAATATGGTTCTGTTTGTGGAATCAAAGGTTTTGCTGCGTGGAGTTTTTTTTTTTTTTTTTTTTTTAATTAAGCTGAGCGTTTAATTTGATTTTAACATTTGTTTGTTAAAATAAATGTATTAATTTGGATGTATTTTCTAATATATTCATAAATATGGGATTTATTTATATATATTTAAATTAATTAAGCATTGTTAAATATGTTTTCTGGGTATTACTCTGACTGATGTTTTGCTAAAAACCTGTAGTTTCAAGTATAGGCCAAGCGTACGTTCACCGACCGGCAATAATACAAGACTTGCAATATAATATACGTGACGTAAAGGCATTCACAAATAAATACTATACTGACATACCTGTAAAATTTTGTTATCATTATTATTTACACTAAAATAGAAAACAAGATGCCTCTGTTATGCCAACCTATAAGCGCGCGGAAGGATTGTATTTGCTAAATAGTTATGCAGCATGTTTATTGTTCACGTGCACCCATTAATAAAACAAATGACAGTTTAAATGAAGCTTTTCATAAATGACAAGTAAGTAACTTTTTATTTTAACGCTCTAGAATGCTACATTAATATAAATACTATACAATGCATTAAAAAAATATCTGGCTAAACTTTTATTTTATTTTTGTTTTTTTCTAATTCTAAGGATGGTGACGCTGACTTTTTAAAACAATAACTTATATTTACGATTACAGATACAATCACTTGCCTTTTTTTTTTTTTGAGAATAGGCCCAAAACCCAATAGCCGATGTGAACGGTGGTCCGCTGTGTATCCGGGATGCCAGATCCCTTATCCTATTCTTATGGCCACTCAGCTCACGGCCTTCCCAAGTGACCACGATGATGTCTGGCCTTCAGAGGAGCGGATTAGCATAAAAATCTTATTCTGCGGGAACAGTATTAGCAAACATATTACCCTCTAACGCGGCTCTGGCCCCGCCGAGATCCTGTGCTCGGAATCAATTACGAAATTACTTCAACCTCTAAGTCGACATTAACGGGAGAAGAAATGCCATCGACCGGACCCAAATAAGATTTCGAAAAGATGTGATTATTTAATCTCTTGCCAGTGTTTAAGAATTTGATTCATAAAATTGTCTAAAATGAGATGGAATTAAATTCTTATCGGAGTCCCCTGTCATCGTTTCATCCCGTGCTGTGTAACGCTCTTTTAACAGTGACCCTCATTAGATTCCACCAAATCTAGCACTGTCCGGCGGAAAGGAAGGCCTACGTCCACTCTCAAAATGCTCTCGATACGGTCTTGGGCACGGCGCAATACCATGCATCTGTTATTGATGTCATTTTCTTCATGAATTTAGCATTTGGCGTTCCGCGTTAATTACTCTGAAAGTTGAACGCTAAATGATAACCACTTTTAACATACTTTGTTACTGTTTTAATGAAGATGCATATATCTAAAATAAAACTGATTTATTTTAGTGCTTCTGTTCAGCTTAAGTGACTCTTATAAGTTGTCTATCAACGTTTACGAAGCATAGCTGTTTATTTTAACATGGCTTAAGTAGGCCGGCAGGGTCATTCGTACAAACGAGGCCAAACGACTGAGTGGGGGCATATTTTATTTAACACACTGGCATTGTTGCCCACGTTAAGCAATTGACAATTATTAGCCCCGATCTCATAAATCAGCCGGCAGGCCGTTATAATGGTTGAATAGAATGGCCGATGAAGCTCGGGTCACTGTCATTAACCAGAGCCCGTCTCCATGAGGCTACACAAGCAGGCTGGTCGGCCCCCCGAAGGCATTTGGGTCTCTGTAGGACCTGCTGGCTTAATATCGCCCGTGTGCTGAGATAAATGCTTAATCACACATGCATTAGCGGAAGACAGCGGGCTATTGTATGGAGCGAAGGTTTACTGGAATTAAGCGATTAATGACCAGCTACGTTAAATGGGACACAGCAGCACATCAAGAATGATTGAGTGTTTTTTAATGTTTAGTTTTTTTTAATTATTATTATTATTATTTTATTCCTTGTGGTCTCTCAGGGTCTTGCCTTTAAGTTGAATCACCTATTATCAAATGCTAAATTATCCCTTATCTCTCCCTTGCCTTTTCTGTATGTTGGCATAGCTCTCTATAGACAAATATTCAATTACCAATACAACATAAGGCTATACATGGTGTGTCTAAAAATGTCAATAGCAAGAAAATAAAATCACAATTTATGATGTGCTTTTCCTTTATTTTCTTGGTATCTTAAAATTCTTATACAAATACTCTACAAATACCATATACAAATACAAATTCTAGATATATAAGTATCTGCCTGGACAGGCCAGTCACACTGGTTCCATGTCCCCTCAGTACAGTCACTGATGAACATTGTGTCTCTCATTGGGAAAACAATGACCGGCATTCTTCTGTCTTTATATGTGACAATAAATCATGTGATCCGTGTCATATTTTTTGAGTTTTGCATTTGTCTTGCAATGAACAAAATGTTTTTGATGGATGAAAACGGATATTAGGGGTCACAGAACCAGCGATGATGAACATTTAAACCCACGGTCTGGTAGGTCTGGAGAGCTTTCTTCCTCTCTTTTTCCCCCTCTCTCGTTCCTCCTTTATAAAAATCGCTATTGCATTACGCCACAATCTCCATACTTTAAATGATGCAAGAATCCATAAGTGAATGTTTGAGAATAAGTGAAGGATATCCTCTCACTTAGTTTTTTTTCTAATTTTGCCCTGCTTTTAAAACCCCCTGCATTATTTCGTAAGTTTGATATAGCAACAGTCCAGCCACCTTGTGTCTCATCAGCATTACTTTCAAATGTGATGAACCCGAGCTGATGGTGATGATACTTTTTAGACCAGGAAAGAGTATAAATTAGAATGAATAGTGTGAGGTGAGGAAATGCTTAGGGAATCGACGGTGTTAAATCAACCCAAACTTATTTAATGTGGTTTAATGGAATGGCTCTGCCAGGAGAGTTGATAAATTACTATTGTATTCCCTCCACCTGCTATTGCATCTTGTGATTTTATTCTTCTCATTAATAGCTTTACTTTTTTTAAAGACATATCATGTATACGTGGTAAAAAAAAAAAAAGGCTATGAGGAGATAAAGCTATTAGTGATAGACAAATGTCCTAAAGAATGAACTATTTGACTGTTTATATGACACCGTTGTGCATGAGGTAGGTTGTCAAATCTTTTACATGTTGACATTTGAATCCTTTCACATCCTTTGAAATTGGCCTGGGAGGATTATTTACAAAATTTGATCTTTAGTTTGCTACACCTCATTCAGTAATAGTTAATTTTAATAATAACTGAAATGGGGGCAACATATTTTCATTCACAACTCTATTGATTTTAAAGCTTCTTTTTTTTTTTACAATTGTTTATTACTATTTATCACTGAATTATTTATTTGTCTTTGAAATGACATGTATGTGATTAATGTGATTAATTATTGTAATCATAAAAATCTTTTGGAAAGATATCATCATGTTATTGGAACATATTTATGCATAGGCCTAGCATGTTGTAACATGATTATTCCTCCTTTTATAAGACCACTGACTCAGCAGTTAACAAATTCATAGAGTGTATTTAAATGTAGTATGATTTTCAAGACTAAAGAACAGATTTCAGATGTTGAGTTCAGGCCAGACTCATATCATGGAAACAGAAGTTAGAGGCCTGAGGTAAGATATTGAGCTGCAGAGTCAGAACAACGCCCGAGAGTGGCAATAACGCTAATGTGATAAAAGAAAGTGGTTTTCTGAATATAGGTAGGTTGGAAGCAATAGCCAGAAATATCTATTTTCAGACCTTGGCTAAAATGAAAGAGTTATGGAAAGTGAAACCTGTGCCAGACTCGTTCCTCTTAGTTTCTCTGGTGAGACAGAAACTTTATTCTGACTGTGGATTTCATGTTTTGAATGCATTTATGCCTTGGTTTTGATTAAGGCCTGTTTGCCACAAAAGGCAGATGTCTGTTAATAGATTATGACATTGTGAATTATGAAAAGCAGAAATGACAATAAAAAGGAGATTGCAGTCCTACACATTTTTTTTTTTTTTTTTTTGCATTTGACACATCTGTCATTAATCAAGTAATGGCTTTGTTCCTATTTTTTTAAAAATAAAATAAAAAATGCACCCATTAATAAAACAAATGACTTAAGCTCTCATTTTATTACCCATCGTTTTATATTAAAGTTGTCTTTTTTTGGTATTGGGTGGAAAAGAAGAGAAGAGAGTTTTTCTTAGCCACGTGCAGGGCAGATTGATGTCATTGTCTCGGCACACTGACCTTTGCTGTAGTACCCACGGCAGACATCACAAACTCTCACATCAATTTAGTCCAATTGGATGTGGCATGTCTTGGCTAACTCGATTTGTGCAGAAATGCACCTGTCTCTGCCTTCTCTCCCTATAGATTTGCTCTGGGGGAGGAGGGGTTGCTTCTCTCTCTCTCTTTCTCTCTGCAGATGCAGCCTCTTTGCAGCAGGCCTGGTGTGCCTTCCAAGGTCTGGGCAGAATGTCTCCAAGCACCAGAAGGAGAGGCCATTAGCCGCACACTAATCATATTACTGCACGTTAAAGGGGGAAGTGAAGGCAAGCAGGGGAGGAGGGAGAGGAAGGGAGAAAAGTTTAAGGTGTTATTAAGGTTGTTCATCTCTCATACAGCTTGTGCAATTTTGTGTTGTCTGGGAGTGTGTCCTTGTGTGTGCGTGACTGCTTGTCTTGTATGTTTGTAATGTGGTTTAGCATATAGCATATGGTAATTTGTGATTGTGTGCTTCTGCCTAAGTTTTTTACAAACTGTAACTGCACATTGAGTATATTGCATATGTATGTGGGTACAATTGTATAAACTAGTTGTGTTGTTAACTGTGTGTGCATATTGCATTTGTTAATGTGTGTTTGCTAGAACACATGCTAGTTTATGTCTGTGTGTAAGTGTGTATTTGTGTGCGAGTGCGAAGGATTTGTTTAGGTCATGCAGAGCAGGTTGGCTGTCAGAGATGAATAATATGAGTGGCTTTATGAGCATTAGGTAATGAGAGGCATGCTGGGAACTGAGCGATCAGCACCAGCTCTCTGCATAGAGTCTTCCATCTGTGCTGACACAGTGATTACACTACACACACACAATCACTACGCACATGCGCATACACAGATCCTTGCTACCTATGTTCACAAATACTAAACAGGTCAAGCAGACAATCTTTCAACTCAACAATACTTACTCAAAGAGACAGTTTAAATGTAACAGATTTAAAAGAATATTCTGGGTTCACAACTTAAATTCACTCGACAGTTTTTGGAACCAAAGAAATATTTATTATATTTATAACATATATTTTGGCTCATCCCTTGTTTTTATAAATAAAATAAGCCAAACTGACAGTTACAGTGAGGCACAATGGAAGTGAAAGTAACCCTTTTTGGTGCAGAAATGTAAGGCATATTTTATAAAAACACTTACATTAATTCTTCTATCAATATTTGCTGCTTAATTTATTTATTTATTTGTAGCTGTTTTAGGGTTTATGGCATTTCAGTGTCATGGCAACAAAGTTGTAAAATAATAATTTTACACATAAAAGGTTAAAATCATGTTAAAATGTGCACTGTTTACATATTGTGGTTTTACTATTGAAATACTGAATGTTTGTGAATAGACACTTTAACTTTCAATAGATATTGAGACATGACATATGATGGTTTGATACAAAAAGACAGACAGACAGAGAGACAAACAAATTAGATGGATAGACAGATTAGCTAGACAGACAGACAGACAGATAGACAGACAGATAGATAGATAGATAGACAGACAGACAGACAGAGACAGACCCTGACGGATCACTGTTTTAATTCTAGCCTTGTTTAGCTGGTCTGACTGTGGGTCAATGTCTTGCCCCACTGTGCCCCAGCACACAACCCTTTGGGGCAGAATGCTAACCCACTGGGTGGGTTTGTGTGTTCTTACTGCACCCCTTCTTTTGTCTTTTGTGGGGTCACAGTTAGTGACCTGGTGTGCCCAGCAATCCTAAACAATACCTCACACAGATAGAATGACCAACCGCACACACACCACAACCACCACCACCACAAGACTACTAGTGCTGAGGCATCACAACACACACACAAAATGACCAGCATCCCCCTTCCCCTCTGATACTGACCCCACATTGCCTCCCCATTATAGAGGATTCAGAAAGCTTTTAGGGTTCCGGTAACGCTGAGAGATTGATGGTGTAAAACGCATGGTGGTGGGGGAAGAGCAGGTGGTTAAGAAGAAAATGTCCCTCTTTTAATGGGAGCCACAGAGCGTAATTTAATAATTATGAAAAGTGAGAGAGTGGGGAGAGGGTAGCATGGCGGGATGAATGGATGACTCTGGGTCTGTCTGGAGCGGCAACAGACCAGAAGGAGACAGACGCTCTCTTCTGAACAGGTGAGGGGACTGAAGAGTGCTCCCTTATGTACACAAAAGAAAAAGTCTGAGATTACAAATAAAAATGCTTCAGTTTTGCATTTTTCTATTTTATTAGATTTTATAAGATTTAATATCGAGTTCTTATTCTTAATTTCCATGAAATTAAACTTGAGGTTTGAGTAATATTTTAAATCCAGTAAAAGTACATTTCCTGTAAATATTAAGCATCTAGGTGTCACATAACTGTTGTTATTGAATAATGACTAAAGTATGTTCTACTGAGCACAAAAAGCTTGTTAAAAACAGCTTGCATTCAGAGAAACATGCTACTGTGATCACAACATTAGTGTGACTCCTAAATGTTTAATATTTTCAAATGCGTGCAATGATAATCACAGTTGCTGTTGTTGTTGTTTTATTTTTTTTGTTTGTTTGTTTGTTTGTTTTTCAGCATTTTGGCAAGAAATTGTCCTCTCACAATAGTGTTTACCCGTCTCTTTGTCTCTATTTTATTTGATTTTTTTTCCATCTTCAAATATCAGCTGCTCCTGTTCTGAGAACATATGCACTGAAACCAGCTCCTCAGACGCCAGCCATTCCCATGCATCCCTTCAACCTCTGCCCCTTTCGATCATCTCTTCGTCCTCCTCTCCACGAGCTTCACTTTATCTGTGTGTCTCTTCGAGTTCCCTGGGAAAGATGTATTGATAATTTCCTGCAAAAATATGATTCCAGTTTATTCTACAGAGAAAAATCCAATAGCGCAGCCTCCAATTGGATTGGGCTTTTCAGTGGAGTAGAGAACAATAGAGAGAGAGAGAAGGGACCTGGCCCCAGACATTCTACATGAGATTATTGTTAAACAGAGACCTGATAGAATTACAGGGTACAATAGATGATAATTGCATCACAACATGATTTCTCTTTTCTGTACAACAGCGCATATTCATCTACCTTATCCATCCACTAAGGGCACCAGTGTGGCGTGAGGGAAGCAAGGCTGATCCAGAAGGAAGGTGAAGACAGCGAGGCCATGAGATGAAGTTATAGATAAGCGAGCACATAGAGAGAACAGAACAATACAGCTCAGTCATACTAGTACAGAGGTATTGTCATATTTTAGGACACACTGTGACAGTGAGCAGCTAGTATTTTGTTAAATAAAAATATACGATCCACTACAGAAAAAAAATACATATACAAAATAGGCATGTTACAAAATACAAATACAAAACATTCATGATCCACTACAGATTTTTATTTTAGTTTTTAAATTTTTTTTATGTCAATGGATCATATACAACAGCATAGTTTATTCAATCAGGTCTGAATCAGGGCTTTTTAGATTACATTGACATGGGATTTTTAATGGCAGATTCTTAAATGATCACATTCAATAACCTTTAATTCTGAATGTAAGATTATATTGTTATTCAGTTTTTCATGTAGTATAACATATAACGCACACACACACACACACACACATGTATACATACATACATGCATACAAACATACATACATACATATATATGTGTGTGTGTTAGAGTAAATATTGACTGTAGTTACATTACTAAACATAAAAGATGATGCTTATATACACACACCTAACTTAAAAACAAACAACTCAGAGTAACTGGATTAATTCAGGGCCAGCAGTAGATGGTGTAGGACCTGGCGGTGAAAGATCGCCTCTTTTACAAGGAACGACAAAGAGAAAGAAAAATAACAAAAGAGCCCAACTCTGATGTTCTAAAAGTATAGGGAGCACTTCGCCTGGCTGGCTGGCTGGCTGACTGCTCGGCACGGTGCGTGTCGGCCTCTGTGGGTGTGTGTGTAGTGGGGTGGGCCAGAGGGGTTAAGTAGGATGGAAGGCACCCATACTTCAGATTGGCAGCAAGCTGCCGCAAGGCTAATCTAATCAAAGGCCTCACAATTCAATTAGAGCCATCTCAGGGGCCCCTCCGCCAGCTTGCCAAACGTTCAGCTCTCCTCTCTGACGCCCTGTTCCCCCCCTCCTCCTCCTCCATCAGCCCTGCCCAGTGCCACCCAGCTGTGCTAGATGAATGTAGATGAAATCTGAAATATGAAAATCTCCAATAATTTATGGGAGCTATGAGGGATGGCAAGGGGGAAGCGTTGGCTGGTGCTAGGTAATTCTCCCCTCAGGAGAGGAAGAGTCATCTCACCGGCAGAGAGACTGAGTGCGGCTGCTTATGTTGCAGAAATATATACGGTTGAGGAGCCCGTACACACACACATACCCCCACATGTTGAGTGTATCATCATTCCCGCCAGCAGCACAACTCATACTTCACCAGAAAACTCCATCTATTGCTCTCTGTTGCAACATCCACCTGAAATGGATGAGGCTCAGTTCAAAACACACACACAGAAAGAACTTGTACGTACTTTGAGGCGAGTCTAACTCATTGGCGAGGAGACAGACTAGGAGAGAGTGAATGATGGGCAGTCCATGAAATGAACTCTGATTCTTAAGTAGAATACAGTGGCTGGGAGAAAGTAAGTGGGGGGAGGATGCTCTTAGACAAATTACACCTCATTATATCCTGGCTCTCACCGGCACATCATGTCAGGAGGAATCTTTTTTTATTTGCACAAATTTGCCTGGAATTCCTCTTCGTTTTCCCGCCGTCCATTATCAAACAGGGCAATTTGATTACATTGTGATTATTCTCTTGCTTGCGGACACTCCCACTCTTTCCCGTCTGTGTTGCGTTTCATATCCCAGAAGTGGTATATTTGGCAAAGACGCTCTATCAATATATAGCTTATGAATTCTTAAATTCTTAAATAGCTTATGAAATCAAAATTTTAGTAGTTTTCTCATTGGTGATTTGCAAAAATGCTTTGCTGTTTTTTGGTACAATTGACAAGTTATTATGATTATTCTACATTAGTGACAGTAAAGGTGAGGTACTGTAATACTGAACAAAAAAAAAAACTGCAATTCTTTAAACTATTACGCAATTGCAGGACATTTATCAGAGTACTAATTACAGTATTTCAGCTTGAGTACTTCACAATCCAGTTCACACACTCTTGACAATAAAGGTTCTTTATTGGCATTGATGGTTTACTGAAGAACCTTTAACAGTCATGAAACCTTTCCATTCCATAAATGGTTCTTTGTAGTGGTAAAAGTCTCTTAAGATTTTTAAAACGTTCTTCATACTAAAAAGAAAGAAAGAAAGAAAGAAAGAAAAAGAAAAAGGAAGAAAAAGAAAAAGAAAAATTTAAAGAAAAAGAAAAAGAAAAAGAATTGATCAAACTGAATGGCTTCACGGAAAGGTTCGTTGGGGAACCTGCAAAAAAAATAATTTTATTTTTAATTTTATTTCTTTCTTTTTGGGAGGGGGGGCACATTATTTGCTTTTCATGTCTTTTTTTGCTTGCATGTCTGTATGATTTTAATTGGAGGTTTAAATCTGTAGTGTTTAAAAAGTGTTTAACCACAAACATTGCAGCAAGCTTGAGATGGGTACCATAGCAACAGTGCAATTTTTTGCAAGCAGCATCAACCTCATCAGCTCTATATGAAACGAATGGGCAGCTTAAGAAACTCTAACATGACAGAATCAAATCTTAGAGAACAGGTGAAAGGGATTCCTATGGCTAAATTATGACTTCAATTGAGCAATTAAAACCCCAAGTTGGAATTGAATTAACAAGATCCTGTGGCTCCAAATATGGCTTCCCACCCTTGCTCTAATCACAAATACATGGAGACATACAGAACCAGCCCTCAACCTGTTAACCACCCCGACTTTTGTGATTTTGACAGTATTGGGGCAAAAACAAAAGGCTTCATGAGGTGAAATTTTGAATATTGTTCTTTATTGTACAATACTCTGACAGGGGTGTAAAAGATTTAACATTGAAAAAAATGTTCAACCGAAATTTTATGAAAATAAAATTAATACCAACAAAATCAAAATCTTTGGTAGTACTGGGCTAGAATATGAGTGACTCGTATACGGTAGAACAAATTTCAGTTTTCTGCACACTATGCTGTTGCAAACAGATATATGTCTCTGAATATATTTGTACATTTAGGCACAAAAAAAGGGATGAATAATAAAGACTATATACACCTTTTAAACATACCTTGAGAATTCTTGAAAAAGTATTGAAAAACTAAATTAAAAACCAAGAATGAAAGCTGTTGTGAAAAACTTGCTGAGGATCACAGCAGGCATCAGAGTGCAGCGTAAGTGCTTCATCCCTCTAATTCTCCATCACTCTCTCTGTCTATTTGGCCTCCAGGAACAAGGCAGTTCTGCAGGATACCTTGTCTGTGGCCTTGGCTGGATGAAAGGCACTCCTGGCAGGGGTTTAGGGTATACTAATTGTGTTTTTGACTGATGCTGTGTTTGTAAATGTTGAGGTGGAGAAGAGCAAAGAACATGGTGTGCAGGCTACATATGGAACTCTTATGATGGATAATAATAATAATAATAATAAATGTGTTGGTGTTAATGATTTACATAAAAACAGGATCACCTACTTAGTTATTTAATAATAATAAAAATTGTTTTCAAAAAACAAACCTTTATCTGTAAATTAAATGAGAATCCATGTTTAACATATTTTTTTTGTTTGTGTACAGGAATAAATCTACTTTATTTCAATCGTCACTTTTCTCTGTTTGTTCCAGGGTTAATGTGGGACTGCAATGTGCTCGCTTTATTTATTTATTTTTCTTTCACTCTGCTGTGCTCTGTCTTTCTCAGCAGGGGCTGCGAGCTGTGCTTCTCTCCCAACCCCCCCAACCTTTCTGTCCTCTGCTCTCCTCGGCCATCTTTCGCTACTGCTCTCTATCGTGCTGCAGACGGCTGGTGGCTCAATGGCTAACTGGATTATGGGACAACAGAGCACCTTCCTCTCTGTCGTTGGCCTCAATCTACTCGCGCCAGCGTCTATTGAGCACGCCCGGTCCCCGCTCAGGCCCGGCTTTATTGAGCTGTGTATGGGTCTTTATGCTGTGCGTGCTCGGCCTTGCCCCCATCCCTCATCAATCATCCGCCTGTGAGGGCGAGCTCAGAGCACAGACAGGCTTCAACCACCTCTATAGGAGAAAAGAGAAACAGAGAGAATGTTTACTATAAGACTGATCACTCAAATCAATCGCGCATTTGTTCTGAAATGTTTCAGTGAAGTCTCGAAATACAGACATTTAGAAAAATTAAGACAGTTCAGTGTGATCGTAACATTTTTCTGTTTTCAGATGCGGATTTAAAACTCCACTGCGCTTGTATGATTTACAGCAGGTTATATTTAGCTGTATTTGTTTGTTTGTTTGTTTTAACCAAAATCAAACCAGAAAAAAATGTTAACTGGCCACCACACATATGCTCTGTGGTAAGTTTATATTTATATTTTATATTTTATATTTAAGCTTATATTATTTTGCAATTTCACCTTTTAAACAACGTGTTTAAATCCCTTTTTATACATTACAACATTTTTGTTAAATTTAAGGTATAAACCTGGCAGGTTGCTATGACTAATCATTTACAAGAATTAGTCTACCAGAAGGCATTTTGATTACTGTACATATTACAGCTCCTAACTGCAATTCCATTATATTTTGTACAGTATACACTGTATACCTATAGGCTAAAATCGGATTAAAATCGGATGGCTACTGTAAAACACGATGAGGCGGAGTTCATTATAATTAAGCAAAGCAACTATGGTTAACAGTATCCAAGGTTGCGCAGTGTAACAAAAATACAAAATAATGAACATTATCAGGGTAACACACTACAATAAAACAATGCGATAAATGCATTTAACCCATCCAACCTGCACACACACAGCAGTGAACACACACACACCGTGAACACACACCCGGAGCAGTGGGCAGCCATTTATGCTGCAGCGGCCGGGGAGCAGTTGGGGGTTCGGTGTCTTGCTCAAGGGCACCTCAGTCGTGGTATTGAGGGTGGAGAGAGCTGGACATTCACTCCCCCCACATACAATTCCTGCCGGCCGGAGACTCGAACCCGCAACCTTTGGATTACGAGTCCGACTCTCTAACCATTAGGCCACGACAAGAAGCTGTTAGCAGCTAATGCGCATGTAGGCTATTGTGTTTTAAAATACATTTTAAGATTTTTCGTTATCGTAGATGATGTTTTACAGTAAGCCAATTAATTAGGTATTAGAATTTTCTCTTTATTTCTCCGTTAAAATAAAAAAAACATCTTTAAACAGAACACCTCGTCTAGAGTAATGGTAAAACTGGTTACGGACGGAGAATGATATCTCGTCAGCTCTGTCGATGATATCACTTTCCCTCCCTTTTTCATCAGGCCTCAACAGTATGTCGAACTTCTCTCTCTGCGCCTAACTTTTTTAATAACGATTTTCCCCCTGGCCGTAGGCTCACACTCGTCTCCTGGAGGAATACCTCAATCCGATTATGGCTCTATTTTACAGCAGACGCCAGGGCGCAATAAGAGCAGAAACGCCACTTCACCCATCAATTAGATCTTTATTAGCATCCAATGCCCACCGTACTCCAAAATTAAACAATTCTTCAAGGGTCAATTCAGACCTTAGATGCCTTTCTTTCAGAACAAATTATTTCACTTAACGGTTTATTTCTCAACAAGTATTAATGATCAATAAAGTAATAAGAACTGGACTACCCCATTCATTGTATGTAAATGTTGCAATCCAACAATAAACGCAATAAACGCGCATTTTACAATAGCCCCCCCCCCCCCCCCCCCCCCCCCGGAATAATATAGGCAGAGCGCACTATTTTTTTTAACCTGTGCTCCTTAATCTCTCTCTTTCTCTCATTTATTTACATAGTATATAGGTTTCAAGCGGCCATTTACATAGCTCTTTTAAACCTGATTCCTGGCAGGCATTAAGCTTTTTACTGGATAATTACATACCAAATTAATATGAGCAGGTAAATTTACTTATAATTCACTGCATGGGGACCCTTCGATTAGTGCATCGTCGCCAACCAAGCAACATGTTAAAATGGTGCCACATTAAGGCCTGTTACCCTATACAGGAAGTAAGAGACTGTGTATCACTCAAGCATAACCTTCTACAAATTTGAAAAGGAAACGTTTTTTGTTTTTTTACCCTTCGAAAAAATAATGTAAAATTAATAATGTAAAATTAATTGTTTCCAGTGCCCCTTTCGCTGCACGTTGCTGACATTTTTCAACGGCCTTTCATGTGCTTACTATACAAGTAAGTTTGAAGGAGATTATTTTCTCTTGAAATACAGTAGGCTAAAGCTAATATTAGACTTAATGCTTTCACTAAAAACTATACTATGGTTTTGCAGTCTTAAAACACAATGATACAACCCAAATGAGCTCCTATGTCACTGTCAACGCTTTTTATTCGTAAAAAAATAAAACCTGCAGGACAAGTGGCTCAAGCACGTATTTCTCTGTTTACTGAGTCAAAGGATGGCCATTTATCATCGATCGAGACAGCATCGCATTTTCTACCTAGCTCTCTCAGACCTTGTCCTAAATTCAGCATTTTTATGGAAAACTGCAGTCATTTTGATTGATGAAATCTAAAGATGTCTAAAACAATCCCAGAGATCCCCAACTGTGGAGCTCCTACGGGGTGCTTCACTCCAGGCATTGTTATTGTGACATAAGGGGGGAGCTTCGTGAGAATACACGAAAAAATCGCGATTTCAGTGTAAAAGCGGACAGAAAAGGATTTCTTTACATTCATCCGGGCAGGCAGTGGGAAAGTTGGAAAAACTCTCTCCATTTTATAAGCAAACAATACCACCTCAGTGTCTGTTGACTCCTTCAAAATATAGTCCTGCATTATATGGCTCAAAACTCAAGAAAGGCCTTTTTATTAACGCGATGGACTTCAGAGTGTTCCTTTTAAAGTCCGCTCTTAAAATTCAAGTCACTATAGAATAGGTTTGTGGCGCCTTAAGACATTAATATTTAGATAATATGATTAGATTTTATTGGGCATTAGGGTTGCTTTATGTGGAGGATGAATCTGATGTTGTATCAAAATTATACGGCTTCATCAAAATAAAGGTTATTGCGCGATTTGTGTCAGAGCATTTGAGCACTGTATTTTTTGGTCATTGGTTTGCAGATTTCGTGCTTGTTTGCCAATCATCCAAAACAGCAGAAATGTCACCTGCTAAAATATTAATAAGGGTAGCAAAGCAAGGGCAAAATCGGAAATATCTTACTTCGCGACACCCAAAGGGAGTTTTAATAAATCTCCCTCTATTTAACAGCGTTTTTCCTCAGACTCCTCCAGGCGAATAGAGGCCGTGTCAAGATTGCGTTTGTGTGCCAGTGCTTAGGACCAGCTGCTCTCAAAAACAGACAAGCCCTTGTCAATTAAGTGCTGACGAGCAGGTCTGGGGATCGCCCGAGGCACTGTAGCGACCAGCAGTTACAGTTCCCGCAATTAGTATCCATTTCTGTCCAGACCTCCTCGGAGCGCACAGACACAGCGCGGTCAAATGGCAAAACATTGCAAAGAAAACTGAGAGGATATTTTTGCCCAGCATTAAGGCGACGTCAAATTGTGGCTATCAGGAGAATCTGCCAATAGAAAAAAGCCCCATGTATAGGCTACTCCCAACAATTTTCGTAAATGTTACGAATCTTAAAAGAAGCAGATAATTTCAAAATAATAAGAAAAAATATAGATCGGATGACAACGACATGTTTCTCGACCGCTGGCCGCTTTGTCGTGGTTGTCACCGTTAACAGCTGGTGGGCATTCCGAGTGCGCCTCGGCCCTGTGGCCTTTGGCCTGGTGGGGGATGGACCTTCGGACAGGGCCGTCCAGCAGCTTTAACAACCCGCCGTTAGTTTGGGTCAGAGAGGCCAAGTCTCTAACAGGACAAGCAAAGACCCTCGCCAGCGGAAGCTGAGTCGAACAAAACGACTCCAGCCAAGCCGGCCCAGGGAATCATTAGGGGATGCGTTTGTTTAACTAATTAGCAAGCTGGGCAGCCATGGGGAGACTTGTAGGACAAAGCTTTTACTCAGGGGAAGATCTAGAGTTCAAAGTACAGGAGGGGGACATGGCCTGTGTAATGCACTGAAGTTCAAGAACAGAGCAAACAGCACATGCCAAAAATGGGCAACGCGTTCAACCTGGCAGCTAAATGAGGCGAATGACCCCAAAGAAGAAGAGGAGGGGTCCCGCGTTAAATATGGGAAAGTTTGGGGAACGGGTCGATGGGTCAAGAAAAGTCAACAAGAGAGCAGTGTTAATGACAGACGGAATTTAATATCAAAAATACATAAATCTTCAGCAGAGGTCAGCGACACAATTGATACAAAGGGGCCGAGTGTTCAAGTCAACACACTAATTTGTTGTTAGAGAAAGAATGGGTTGATCCGAGCTGTTATTATTTAACACAAAACTAGAATGTATGGTTGGTAGAAAAACAAGCAAAAACCTACCCACGTTGTGAATTTGAGCAAAGAGAGTTTTAAATGCGACACTTCTCGATACTATGTGTCCGCAGATTATGACAGTTTAACCGATAATTACATAAAAAGGTGGAGCCGAAATTTATTATTCAAAATATCAGCGGAATGTCACACTAAATTGCAACTAAATGCAATGATGATTATAGATGATATGATGTCAAACGACAGACTAGAGCACGCAATCCTGTTCCTACATAGGCCTATTGGTTTCAAAGAAGAATTCGCTTAACCAAACACACCTGAACACGGGGATCACATCTGACAGGTTGTTTAAGGCAGAGTTAGGTCTATTCTGCGCAGGAATAAACTATACGTACAACTTCGCTGACCACACAGAGAGGCTAAAGCATAATAATTGATGAAAACTCTGCGTGACCTTGGGCATTGCCCCTCCCCTCTTAACCCTTGTTAGTCCTCACGTCCGTCCCCAGAAACGCCACATTCCATAACTCTTCATAAAAACCATTATTAGGGAAATCCTTTCTTTTTGACAATTTAATAGTGCAAACCAATCATGTGGGTGACACCAACCATTCATCTACCATCAGAGATAAAGAGCAGGCCTCTTCGCCATGCCGACGGGTGTCTGCGCTATTTTCAGAACTAATCTACAATGCAAGCATTGTATCTCCATAATCGTTATGTTTAGGAAACCAATCATAAGTTTGAGAGTTTTCTTTTATTTTTAATTTTTGGATTGCGACTTAGACCAAGTAAACAAGACTACCAGTTATGTCCTGATTGTATTATTTTAAGGCCATGAACAGAAGCAAAAGCACGAACTAGCCCAGTTTTTAAGACTCACGCGCAATGCACTTGTCAGCTCATTAAAAAGGGTGAGGTTTTTGTTCTTCACACATAGGTTATGAATTATTTTTTGAATCAATTTAGCAGATTCAAGGCAATTTTGCAACATTCTCCAGTGGGACTAACAAGACAGAAAAAAATGCTTCCTCAGAGGATTCACCTTTAGGAGCGCCTCAATAAAAGAGACATGAGCTCCACGCACCAGCGTATAATTTTTAATATATATGCAATAAATGTTCAATTTGTTTTCTGCAATGACGGGAAATAATTTCGTCATATTTTAAAGCCATTATTACATCCGTACTCCCACTCGAGCTCCTTGTGTTTGATTAAGTCATTCAGAGATTGTAGTTGATAGTTAATAACGATACTGTTATGGTCCTCTTGACATTAAATTCTCCACGGGGCAGTTATAAAAGTGCTTCTTTGTGTGCAGACCTCGGCCTCGGCTTATTTCCCTCAACCTGTCAATAACTCATTTTTAATTTGATGTCTCTATTTAGCTTGGGAAAATGACTCATAAAATACAAATGGTCGAATTTTATCCAAAACGACATAGTGCATATGCTACTTTTCAGGAAAACAATATAAACCGATTGACTCAATGTTAAACGGTTAATAAAGCACATATAGAGAATAATTATCAATGACTGATCAATTTAACATATACGACTTGCTTAGATTTCTTGTGAAATTTTCATCTTTGTCATGCTTTAATTTCTGGTCAAGGTAGGTGTTGTTTATTGTTCTGCTGCCTATTGTTCCTTCTGTTGAATAGTTTGCCTCTTTTGAGTATGCATTGATGACAATTACTATATTTAGGAGGGTTTTGTCTGTGCACCATCGCTTTAGTCTGCTGTATGTGCTTATTACTCATAATATTGGGCTTATTTCAGAACTGGTATTCAGTATGATACTTAATAATACCGAAGTGTTATTTATTTGTAGCCTACTGCTATTTAGACATAGTTCAATTTATCTTTTAATAATGCAGTTTTTAAATGTGATGTTTGCCACTGTATATTAATGGTTTTTCATCCAAAGTCACCCAACTTGTTCCTAACGTTATCAGTGAGATAAGATGATAAAAACCTAGGAAAAGTAAAAATACCTTTTCACTGTATTAAGCTAATCGATGTTTATGTCATAATACTGAATAAATACATTATATAATATAAATAAAAAATGTAACATCTTAATGTATTGATCTATTCTTTTAATCGAAATGCACATCCGAATTAAATTTCTAACATTTTCGTTTTTATTATTAGACTATGCATGCCATAATTCCACATCAGTTTGAGTGCAACCCAAAGATCACTGCAGTGACAATAGCTCATGTCATCCTGAAATTTCTTGAAACGCCTCGGTAATTTGGGGTGACAGTCATTATCCCATCCATTTAGCGGAACCAGGTCCACTAAGTAAAGCAATAATAATATATAATACTCTTCCAGTGAGTCTGATTTAATGTTTAAAAACCTGTGTTAGGAGCCGCGCAGAGCCGGTAAACGGGGAGAAAAAAAAACCGTTTAATAAATTATAGTTTAATTTGTTATTTGTATCACAAATACAAAATAAAGTAGCCTATTTACCTATAGTTAGAAATTATTATTATTATTATTAATAGTATTAGAAAATATATTTTCTAATGTTGCACGGCCAAAAATCGTACTGCATTTTAAACCCGCGGGTTCGTAGTTACGCGATGTTTCTTTTCATCAATAATTTGAGAGAAGTCTTTTAAAAGTCGGTTTTCTGCATCCCTTTTTTCTTTTGTCCCCTCTCCTCGCTTGTCCAGAATTACGTTTGTTTCGCTCTATTTCTGATCCTGTTTGTTTTATTCCTTTATTCTAGGTTCGATACACAGCTGCGGAGAGAATACAGTCTTCTTTTTCGATAACAAGCGCATTCTTTTTGACTGCAGTCTTTGATTTCTCTGGCTTTACACAGTCTTTGACTCTGAGATGTCAATCCGTCTCTTTTGTTGAGCTTTAGCTTCTATGCAGACTGGACGGAAAGCCCATCGTCAGATGTGATGGATCCGTTTCGAAATAGGGAAAGGTTAAGGGTGGAAAAGTGAAAGGGTTTCCCTGGTAATTGCTTCGGTTTTACGAAAATGCTTTACTTCGTCGCCGGTTTCTTTTTCCAGAGACTACGCCAAGAACATTAATGCATACATTTTAGTCATCACATCTGCTTTGAATTGAGATAAAATTGTAATATACTGTCCAAATTCATGTGTTCTCGAATTTAGTCACTTCAAAATAAATACCCTGCACGGATTATATGAAATAAACAGTTTATCTAAAAATGCGTTCACGTGACGCAATGCAGAATAAACCAATATATTGTGCGCAATACATTCAAAGGCAAAAGTAAAGCACTACAATATAGTCTGACCCTTATTTATTTTTGGTTTTGTTACGTTTAGCACCACTCACTGCAAGATATCTATACAAATCTGCTCTTTATCAATATGAGCTGCTGTAAAACACAGTGATTCCTCTGAGAATAACAGCCACGTAGGCTGATGGTTCGAGCAGTGCAGTGATCTCAGAGGAAAAAACACTGCACAGCACTCAGTGGTCGCTAAACCCGAGTAACATTCAGCATTAGACAAAATATCCAACAGATTTCAGTTCATGTAAAAGAGAATTTAAGCATGTGAGAGTTCAAAAATGTATACATTTAAAACGTTAAAATGCACTAGTTACTTACAGTGCCGTGATGCGCCTTTCCGTTTGGTATCCTGTCATATCCTAACAGTGGGCTAATGTAGAGTTTGTCTTGTCTTTTTCTGGGAGATTCACTTTAACAAGTGGAAAGTTTGTGTCCTTCTGCGCCATTTTATACATGATGAGCCGTCAGTAATGGGATTATTAAACAAAAACGGTTTCAGGCGCTGGCGTTAACCTTTTTTAATGCCTAATTAGGTTTTGCAAAGAAATAATTAGATTTTGCATCGCTTACATTGCCTATATTTTCAACTGACGTAGAAACAATTTAATCTTTATTCGACCCTCTTGTCGATCATCTTAACAATATACATTTAGCGTGACTGTATACAATATGATTTAAAAATATGCTGTGATCAAATATTGTACATAAATTAATTATGTTGCACATTTGCCCGCATCACTGCCGTAATGCAATGATGAGAGCGCCCCCTGTGTGCCAAGACCACTTATCGCACATTTTTCTTTATTCTTATCCTCAACCCTGAGAAGCACACAAAATAAACATATAGTTGACGACACAACTGCTTGTGGTAGTTTACCTGCTTTTTATTTGAAAGCCGTGACTGGCATGAGAATAGCCTACACGAATTAAATACATATTTGCCACTTTAAATGGGAAGACCTCAGGCTCCGGTTATAAATATCATACATACGTCGTTAGTTAAACTTAAATTACGTTACGTAGCTAACCAAAATTACGTCACATCATGAATTACTTATCGACTGAACCTCTCCAGTTTCCAAAATCACCCCGTTGAATGTTCATTACAAAGTGCAAAGGAAATGTTTGGACCTGACATCTCCTTTGCACTTTGTAATGTAATGAACCTCTTCCAAAACACGGAGAGTGACTCCAAACAAGTTTTTTATACATGCTTGTGATTTTCATGGTCATAAAAGTGTCATGAGAAAGTTATCATTATCATTTGATTTGATTAAATAAATAAATAAATATCCTAAATAAATAAATGATAAAGTGTAGCTTATGTTATAACAAACAATTTTGTGTGTGTGTGTGTGTGTGTGTGTGTGGGGGGGGGGGATCATTTGAGATTTGATGTGGTTTTAATTGCTTGTGCGCTCTGTGATTGTGTTTTGGTGGAGTGTTGATTTTGTTGAAATTTCCGCTTGAAATCGTCATTAATCTAACACACAACGCTTCGCTCCACCGTGTTATTATTCAAAATCATCTTCGACCAGTTAAGGTTAAGTTGCTGACTGTAGCCTACACCGCAGTCATCACTTGTAGCTATAATTAAGGCACAGGAGCATACTTGGGCGGGTCGGAAAAACTAGGGCGAGGAGGAGGGAGAGAGAGATGGAGCATGCTCACAGAACTTCACCTAAATGTCCCTTATTCGCCATTCTTTCTTCGTGTTTTTGTTTTCTGGAGATGTAAATATTTCCAGGATGACTTCAATTTTACGTAAACATATTAACCAGATTTTTAGGGGGGAAAAATTCGCTTGACTGCAATTGTGTTATGGTAGGCTTATGCTATATGCTATGTGGAAATGCGTCTTACTGTAACATGCACATAATGGGTGAGTATCGCTGAATTAAAATAGGCCTATCTCCATTTTGATTCATGCAGAAAAATGCTGCATATGACAAAACGGTCTGAGGTGGTCGGCTGTTCCCACAACGTCCTCAGAACGTCCCCGCTGCTGTCAAGGACATTGTCTAACGCCCCCAGAACGTTCTGAGATGGTCACGCTGTTGAGTTCTTTAAAGGGTTGGGGGACGTTATTTGGAGGACCTTCACAGAACATTCAGGACGTTCTCGGAACGTTTAGGGGACCATATTTTATTTGGAAATCTGATGTTTCCAGAACGTTTCATGGTTTCATTTGAAGTAACCATGTTTGAGATCAGTGTCTGCTTTAGTTGGGCTTGACATTTGTGTTGGTTTTTAAAAAAAAAATTATTTAGCAAGTGTTCTTCGAACATATTTGTTACAACTCAAAAGTCCAGAGAAAATGATCAGAAGCTGGTTGTTATATATTGATAATGACAATCATGTAGGCTATTAGTGACCTGATCTCATTGAGAGTGAACATAGACTCATTGCGTGTCTAATCTCTGATTAAATGGATGTTGTATTGATTATAGTAAAAGTGATTTTAAGAGCCAGTGCTTCTGTGATGGTCAGTTAATATAAAAGACTTTCTAAACAGTTTGTCCACTCAAACTTGTAATCTTGGACAAACGAGACAACACGTTTCCGGACCTACTCATTGTCAAAATCATACTCTAGATTTAATACTGTCACATGGAATTGATGTTAGTGGTGTTGAAATTCTGCAGCAAAGTGATGATATCGCAGATCATGATCTAGTCTTGTGTAAACTCCATAGAGCTAAAACTGTAAATTCTACTCCTTGTTACAAGTATGGTAGAACCATCAAAGACTGCTTTGTAAGTAAACTTCCTGATTTATCTAAATTCCTCAGCATATCCAACAGCGCAGAAAAACTTGATGATGTAACAGAAACTATGGACTCTCTCATTTCTAGCACTTTAGATACAGTTGCTCCTTTACGCTTAAGGAAGATCAAAGAAAACAGTCCGACTCCGTGGTATAATGAGCACACTCGTAAAATATGTACGAATTGCAGTGCTGTGAATAGTTTGTCTCATGATGCTAAAGAGAGTTGTTTACTTTGTGATTAGGCTACGTCCTTTTAATACCCTAGTCTTCGAAAATTTCATTAATAATATAATAAAATTCATAAATAGCATTAACGCGTAGTCTCTCTATTTGGAGATTTTGTTCTATTTTGGGCCACTTATGTTATAGCAGTGTATAATCCTCTTTCGTGTGCTCGACATCTGTGTGCAAGTCTCCAAACAAAGGAACACTATAGGCTAAATCGTAATTGCAGAGCCTTATAATGGCATAGTGCTTATAATGGTAAACATTGTTGTGTAATCACATTACACATATGTGTGTTTGGCTAACTTTTTAGGTTAAGCATTAACATTTCTGAAACCTTGCCATCACAAATGATTTCATTTGCTATGTTTAATAATGTTTTAATTTTATACCTCAACAAAACAAATTGAAATATCCATGTTTGACAGTATTTTCACATTATTTTCTTATAAGCAAGACAAACTCTAGCTCTGGGTAAAAAATTTGGCTTTAGTTCAGCATCTTTGAACTTCTAAAATGATGCACTACAAATTCTGTTGCAGTTCACAAATCTTAAAAATATGTATTCATTATAAAGTAATGCACAGAATCATTATGACGAATATGAAATAAGCTACACACACAATTACTCATGTATGTATAATACAAATTTAACACCCAGTAGTAGCTTACTATAATACTGGTTGATTTATGAAATAAAAAATTCTTTTACAAATGCATTTTACATTGTGCAATGTTTTTTTTTTTTTTTGCAGATAACTGTCTAAACTTAAACTTTAAATTGTTAAGTAATTTATTATATTATATTAGAACTAGTTATAAAACAATAGACGTCCATGTCCCCGACAGCTAAGTAAATGTGTGTTGATGTAGTCTATGGATGCTTATGTAAAATAAAATGGGCCAAAATGTCCTCATTATTCAAAAATGTTCTCACTAACATGTCATCCGCAAAAGTAAAATTATACATGTGCCCATGTTTGTTTGACGGTTTTGCGAGTAAGAGATATTGTAGGCAAGTAATCCTGCTATGAAAGCTATAGAAGGATAAGTCCTCAGTCAAACATATGTGAAGTTTGCATGAAAATGTACAGTCGTCAGTCATTATCGCAAAATGAAGCCCTTCCAGGTCGGTCAATCATATTGTCGGTTAATTTATTTAAGTCTTTTACTACAGTTTGGCTGTATCAGACTGGTATTGGATTTTTGGACATTTTGGATTTAACCAAAATCTTTCTAAAGGCCTAAAAGAATGTGCCTGTGATTATGGTGCCATGTGCCAGTCAGGAATATCGAGACAAATATTGAAATATTGAACTCTTTTAACCGACTGTGAATATATAAATAATGTAAATTTAGCCTATAACACTGTTTTACTCTGCCATTAAATTCCACAACTATGGAGTTTTCTATAACAGCTGTTGAGTGAGTGACTGTACCAGCCGTGCACCTATCGTGAGATGAAAGGAATGCTGATGGATTATAGACCTCGACTGCTATTTTAGTTTTAAAATTGGCATTATCACATTATAGACAGTTTTATATCCTACAAGACTTAATGTAAAAAGTTCAACTTAAAAGTAACTCGTAAAGAATGAATAGTTCAGCACATTCCATTTTAATTCAGTTTAGACAATCACAGTCTGTGACAGCAGTCTGGTCCAGCAAATTAAAAACAACAACAAAAAACCCTCACAATTCAGATTAGATTGTAGAGGGCTAGACATAAGTAATCAAATCTTAAAAACAATAGCCATGGGGTCAATTCAAATTAACTGCAACATATTTTCCCATTCATCTCAAATACAATTTTTTTCCCAATTTACCAGAATTCACCTGTTTCACAGTAAGAGAAAAGTGACATCTAGAGGACGGTTGAAGCCCCATTATTAAAATAATAAAGGCTACAGAAACATAAAATAAGATACATACAAGTATATAACAAAGCACACTTTTTGGCTTACAATTTTATCAGTTAGTAGTGGTTCACAAATACACTGTAAAATAGATATTGATTGAAATGAATTAACTTGACATAAATGTACTTCTTTAATTGCAAAGAGTCTTGTATATCTAATTATAGTTGCAACTGGCAGTGTTAAATCTGAACATATAATCACATCTCACATTATGTAGTGTAGTTATGTATAGTGTCAGTAGGTTGGTTATCTGGATCTATAACATCAAACTATTTGGACTTGACCAGAACATAAACCATGCCTGCCAAATATGTATTTAGCACAACATATTATTAATATGCACACAGAGCATATAGGTGCCAGTGGTTTTTAGAAATTGTTTTTAAACTCATTTTCATTTGATATAGCAAGTTAGAACAGCCATCTGAAATAACAAAGTAACAAGAAAATATCAAAATGTAGTTGAGGACCAAAAGTTGAAATGAAAGTTAAAAATCTGAATCCAGTCTCATAAGGATGAAATCTTCAGTTCTTGGTTATTTATCAAAACCGTATTACGTTATCTTCTGTGGAGCTTCTCCTTTGCATATATATTTTTCCCCCATTCCAAAAAATCCTGATTTACTCTTTCACAACTTTAATCTGATTAATTTTTATTCATATCCTCAGTCTCGTCATTTTGATTCATGGGGTCTAGAATAACATTTTTCTTGGTGGGCCTCCAGCACACAGTTCCCCCTCATCACAGGGTCCTCTGCTTTAAAGCATACCAGATAATCCATATGCTGACTCTGTGGCTGTAGGCTGCTGGCCCGATGGGGGCCAGCGTTTCTCAAATTTGCTGAAGAACAGTGGGTCGGTGAAGGGCCCTCCATACACAATGGTTTGCAGCAGGTAGACCAGTGCCACTACTAGGCATGAGACCAGAAAGAAGGGAATGAAGGGACGAAGATGTGTCCACACAACTCCCACACCATAAGTGAGGCCACCACGGTCATGGTAATGGGTGGTCTTACGGGATGTCGATGATGGTGGAATGGGCGAAGCGAGGCTGTCTGAATCCATGTAATTGGAAGACTCTGGATCAGTGGAATCCATGGTTGATGGTTATATATTGATGGTCGATCCACCCAGGAAATCAAAACGAACACTGATTAAATACTATGGCGCATCCAACAAAGGTAGATGTTCCAGTTGTCAGCATTTCCTGAGTATTGCATGATCCTGTGCATTTTAAGGCGATCTGTGGTCTTCTCAGTCAGATCTTGACAGATGAAACACAGATTGCAGTGAACACTCCAGAACTATGAACCTAAAGGCAGGTTCATCGATTTCCTCATGCGCTCTTATTTCTCTTTTTCCGACTCTTAACTCTCTCTGTGGGTGTTTGCATGCACTGACAGAGCTGGTGTCTGTCGGGATCTCATAAGATCACCACACCAGTTTCATACCAACCACACTCAGTGAAATAGAATACTCTGAGAGAAATACTCTGAGAGAGTGCAAATGATGTAGGGATAAGATTCCTATGTGTATATATAGCACCAAGCGACTGGAACATTTGGACAAAAAGGGTGTCAGAAACAGTGACACAGCCATTTGCTTCACTGTGTCAACAGCCTTAAAAATTCATCTGTTGAAATAGCATGTGCACCTTGCATAATAATTTTCCTCTTTTTTATTTACCTCCCTTTCGCTAGTTCTAACCAACACAAACTTCAAGGTAGTTTATAGCTACAGCATGGAGCAGATGCCCCTCCTGGGTTTCATGTTCTAAAGCCATCAAAACAAAAATTGCTGACAGAATTCAGTCAGCGTGACTTCTGTTTTGGAAGTCACTCTGTGACCTACAAAAAATTAAACAGGAGAGAGAGCGATGTTCTCTGTTCTTAAGGGTTATTGTGGATGACTGGATTAATTACAGTCTTTCGGGATCAGTTTACTTTTTGGTTTTGTAACCATTTGACTTTGATATATCAAATGGTATCTTTTACTTGTTATAAGTTGAGTAATGCAACACTGCTGTAAAAAAAAAAAAGAGTATTGGACCCACTGATCACACAGATCATTAGCACACTAGGAGCTCCATGAAGCTCCATCTATAAGAGAGCCATACAAAATGTGCAGAGCATTGGGTCCCCAGGACCAGAGTTAACATCCACTGATGTAAACAACACTAGGGCTGTGTTCAGATCAATACTGCCATACTTATCACTTCTGAAGTACGCAGAATGTTAACTGTGAAATGTGTAGAGAAATGTAAAACGTGTAATGGAGAACACTGCATAGAAGAGGTGCCAAGCACCACATTTCCAATTCAGAATGAGGTAATCTTATTTGAACATGTATTTGAAAACATATAGCCCACGTAACTAAGCTCCTCCTTATCTTGACATGTGATAGTAATGACAATATTAAATATACAAAATATGAAATGTATTTAATTGACTAGATAACGTCCATTTTGATAATAGAAAAAAAAACATAGGTTTAGAGCAACATGAAAATTAATTTGCATTCTTGTTTCATTAAACTGTAATAAAATATATTTATATATTATATAAACTATAATAACTATATTATTAAATAAATGTTATTAATTTGTTTAAGAGAAAGCTAAAACTCTGGCTGAGGGACAAGCCTAAAATGCACAAATTGTTACATATTTACCCTTTTATGCAATAAAACAAGAAAAATAAATTGTATCTATTATGAACCACCCTTTAAACTTACACTTCAAAAGTTCCCCTAATTGAAGAATTACCCTTAAACATAAAATTAAATTAAAATTTTAAATAGCTGTTTATTTAGGTGATAGTAACACAGAATGTAACAATGCCGTGAACAATTAATAATGCAAATACTGTGGAGACATCTAGCATCACTTTCTAAATTTTAGTTCAACAACAGAGCTTTGCTAACACAGCTTTGCTAGTGTTCAGAGCGAGTAGGTTCAGAGCTAATATTTTGAGGGCTCTTTTGCCATGAAACATTGTACAGTTTGTCAGAGGACAATGTGAGATGAGAATTTGAAGTCAGTAGTAAAACCAAAACTTAATTTATAGGCCCGGAAATATAATAAAAGTCACATGTTCAAGCATTTGAGGAAATTAAAATTTGTATAATGAAATACCTACTGTATATAATCCCAAACAACTCAACATAGAATAACACAGTTATCATCCACATTAGAAACAAAAATCACTATCCATACCTTCAAAAAAGCAGATTATGACAACAAAATTATTCTGACACTCCTCTTTCCTTTTTCTTTCATTTTTCAGTTTTTCTATTTTTCATCCACCGCATCTACATTTATTATGTTTTCATTCTGATCTGTCTCTTGTTCTGTCTTCCTGTCAGAATCTGATCCATTTTTCTCTGTCTCCTCATTTTGTTTAATCGCATCCCTCTCTCCATCTGCATTTCCTTCAGAAACCCCTTGATCTTCTTCTTTGTTCTTGTCCTTCTCCATGCTCTCGTTTTCCCTCCTCTCTTTCTCTATCTTTGAGAGGTGATGACAGAGAGCCTGTACATAGGTAAAAACACACAGAGAATCTGGATTGTTGCCCATTAGTAACATGTCAGACACTTCCAAAAGGGGGCAGCAGTCAGCAAGAGATCTGGAATTGAAAGAGAGATTGTTTGTTTTATATTAACAGCAGACTCTCAGATGTTTGACAGCTACATATGAAACCAAAATGCACAAAAATACTCTTCTTATCTTCACACACCACATCTTTTTGCCATAATGCAATACTGCTCACATATTTACATATTTACACACACATTCAAACATCAACATACTCTGCTGTACTGAAGGCCAGAGTGAAATTCTTCTCCCGTTCACTTGCTTTGAGGGAGGAGAAGTCAAAAGCAGAAGGAAAGAAGCGATGAACGAGTGCACAGAAAGCCAGGCCATCACTCCAGGAAGAAGAGAAGTTTTCTATGTTGACACCCTTTGAGATACAAAATATTACAAAAATAACTAGATCTCCCAGGAAAACTTCCACTATGGTCATACTAGCCTAATGTGCTTTGCTCATACTAACGAATGTAGTTTTGTTGGTGAGCATATACTCTCAAAAATACTTAAAAATTCCCATATAAAATTCAATATGGCATCCACTCTGACTAAAGCATATAGGGATCTTGAGTACTTCGATCATTTAACATTCTGATTATAACCTGTTTTTAAGAGTGTTTACAAAATTTGTGTTTCTTAGGAAGTTTTAACTTTAGTTTACCTCATACTTCTGTGTTTTGTTCCTGCACCACTGCAGAATTTTCTGTTTAATTGATGCTCCACCAGCCATACCTATAGATGTCCGTTGAACTTTAAAGTTTCTGACACCTGGAGTCCTACAACACACCAACATATGCTATTCACCCTCAAGATACAGCAGACTACAAATCCAACAGCAACGGCGGAGAGATACTACTGAACAAATAGACCTATTTAATAAACAGAATTCATTGCTGAAGATGCCAGGTTTGTTTTGTTTTTGTTTGTTGTTTTTATTTTTTATTTATTTTTTATTATTTTTTTTACATTAAATAGAGAATATAACAAATGTGTGGGTGATCAAAACTTCAAAGCACATGGTTTTGTGACAGTGAGCCATTGTTTTTGTTTGTTTTTTTTATTTTTTTTATTTTTTTTTATTTTTCGTTAAATAGAGAATATAACAAATGTGTGGGTGATCAAAACTTCAAAGCTCATGGTTTTGTGACAGTGAGCCATTGTTTTTGTTTGTTGTTTTATTTTTTATTTTTTAATTTTTTTCGTTAAATAGAGAATTTAACAAATGTGTGGGTGATCAAAACTTCAAAGCACATGGTTTTGTGACAGTGAGCCATATGATTATGAGGTTGATGCTAATGATAAAGAAAAATATCATGTTAGTGAGATGGCTTACTGGTCCTTCTGAAACTTGGCCATGGCATCTCTTCTGGTCGAGGGTCGAGCAGATGACCTGGTGGGGGCTCTAAGAGCAGAGGATGGAGCTGTTCCGCTTTTTCTTCGCAGATTTTCTGGTTTGTTCTTGGTATCATCTTTAGTCTCTTTTTTCTCTTTGGTTTCTCTTTCATCTTTATTTTCAGTTTTGCCTTCAGTTTCTTTTGTTCTCTTGTCCTCTTCTTTGTGCTTTACCTCAAGTTGTCCCTCTTTGTTGCAGGAATCATTCTCTTTCCTGTCAGGGTCGTTGTTACTCTTCTTTTCTTCTTCTTCGACCTCGCTTTCTTTGTTTTCATTTACCCCTGTCTCTTTTTCTTGTTCTCCAGGTTTATGTTCTTTGATATCCTTCTCTTGTTCTTCTTTCTCTTCCAGGATGTTGGCATTCTCTGTGACTCCGCCCTCTCGCTCACATGCCTCACTGTCATTGGCTTCAGTTTTTGTGTTCTCATGGTTTTCTTTGTTGTTCTCATGAGCTCCACCCTCCGTAGTATCAGTCCCACCTCCTGGCTCTGATTCTGCAACACATTTTGTCTCTGGAGACTTCACATGTTTGGCTTCCTGTGAAGAGCCCATTCCAAACAAAAAATGATGCAAAAGTACAAAATTACCAATCACAGTGTATCTCTACAGTGTGTAGGCTACACCAGCCAGTTTTATATATATATTAAATATGACAAAAGTTTAATAACATCACTCTATGTTTTTATTATTATTATTATTTTTTATTAATAGTTTGTAAGCAGGTTGTAAGTGGTTATAAACATAAAGCACTGTTTGTGTTGACACTGAAAATTCCAAAAAGAAAAAGTAGGTACACCTCAGGGACCCAGAAGATGCACTTAATTAAAAAGTGTGGAATGTCAGTCACTCCATGCACTTATATGTCGCAGTTGTGGAATTGGGACAACACTATAGTATTAACTAGTTAGCTTCTAGTTTAGCATTCAATTAACCTAGTCAATTAACCAGCATATTGCTAACTGATTATAATAGCAGGCTACTGTTCATTATATGTGACCCTGGACCACAAAACCAGTCTTAAGTTGCTCGGGTATATTTGTAGCAATAGCCAAATATACATTGTATGTGTCAAAATTATAGTTAATTATAAAATTATATATTTTTTTTAATGCAAAAAATCATTAGGACATTAAGTAAAGATCATGTTCCATGCAGATATTTTGTAAATTTCCTGCTGTGAATCTATAAAAACGTAATTTTTGATTAGTAATATTCTAAGTAATATTGCTAAAAACTTCTTTTGGACAACTTTAAAGGTGATTTTCTTAATTTTTTATTTTTTTTTGCACCCTCAGATTCCAGATTTTCAAATAGTTGTATCTCAGCCAAATATCCTAACAAACCATACATCAGTGGAAAGCTTATTTATTCAGCTTTCAGATAAACAATTTGAAAAATGTACCCTTATGACTGGTTTTGTGGTCCAGGGTCACATATGTAGCTAACACTGCTATACAAAAGCATAAACAGAAAGACTCTAAATTAGTAGCCTGTAATTTAATTGGTATAGTATTTATTTTTCCAACCTTTTGTGAAGATCTGTTATATCAGGAAGTATATACTGTCTTGTCAATCAGTCAAATCACTTTTTCATCAATGTTCTCAGTTTGATTTAAGGTAACATCAGTGTTTGTGTTTCTCTCTGTCTCTCTCTCTCTCTCTCTCTCGTGTGTGTGTGTGTGTGTGTGTGTGTGTGTTTGTGTTTAGAGGAGCTGTCCCAGGTGTCACATGAGGTCATGACTCACCAGTTGTAAAAAGAGCTGTAGCATTCCACTAAATGAGCAGGTGGGCGAGTGAGCATTAGTAAATGTGTTCTCATATCGAATTACCACATGCAACCAGCAAAATTATCAATGTGATAGCACTCCTGATAATAATTACATAATATTGTCATTATAAGTTTTTTACTTGGAGTGCAAACATTCTGTACATAGCAACTTCAGAATGCAAGACAGCGTGTGTGTGTGTGTGTGTGTGTGAGAGAGAGAGAGAGAGAGAGAGAGAGAACAAGTGATGACACCAAACATAATGCATGCATTCATTACATAACTATGGTGGGAAAGCATCTGCCTCATATTCTGTGGACTGCTTATCAGTTTTACGGTATATTTGGTGTAAAAAAAAAATAATAAAAAAAAAAAAATATATATATATATATATATTTTTTTTTTAAATAAAACAAAATAAATAAATAAAACAATTGTAAATAAAACAAAGATTATTGTATTACGTTTTACAAGAAAATATTATTTCATTTTTTCTACATCAATGTGTCATGTCAATGTGTCATTCAGTGTGTTACTGCTGTTTATTGTTTATTTACTAGTAATTTCTGATATATTTTCTACACCATTTGTTAGTGTATTGAAGTAAATCAGTAATAAACCACTTATTTCCCTTCAAATTAAGTCCCTTGACTTAAACAGATCTCATCTAATAAATAATATATATGTATATATATATATATCTAAATAAATATACAGTATATATATATATATAATTATTAAGTTTCAACTTTCTGTTGTAAGGAAGGATATTCCAGAAATCTGACTGGCATGAATACGTGGTTAATTACAAGTGATCTTGATTATGTTTATGGTCAATTTTACCCCAGCGTAACACATTTTAAACAAATATAGTAAAAGAGATGAAAATCAACCAAATAAACCACCGGAATGTATCTCTCTACAGTCACATCTATGCGCATGATAAATCATTGCATTTACTCACATTTTATATGGCAGGTCTCTGTACTCAAAAGTAACATAATATTTATCATATTGTTCGTGTGAAGTTAATTTGTTTATTGTCAATAAATGGTTAGCTATCTTAAAAATTCAAAACATTTGCAAACTTGGGGGGTCTTGGGGTCTCTTTTTGGGGGTCTTGGGGTCTCTCAGAGAGAACATGAGGGTTAATGTGAGATAGTGAGAGAAATATAGGAACTGAAATAGAGAGAGAATCACATTATAATTCACTGCAGCACTTACCTGGTCACTAATTACCTTTGTCTCACGGGTCACAGCGATATTCTCTGAGTCCTCCATTTGAACAGATGAATCTGGATTCAGATGAATCTCCAGTCTAACTACAGTAATCACTGAACTGACAGACAGTCTTCTTACTTCTTCACCTCTGTCTTTCTTCTGATTTTCTTGGTCTCTCTCGCTCTCTTCTTCCTTTTTCCCCTAACCTCCTCTCCCCCACTTCTGTCTCTGTCTGACCTTTTAAACAACACACACTCCAGAAATAGTGTAACACTGGCTCAGAGAGACCCACTGAGCAGCTGTTAGTGCTGGTAACCAATACACAACATTACACACACACACACACACACACACACACACACACGTAGTAGGAATAAACAGTATTGACGCACATCCAACATACTGTACAGACAAACGTTAATCACAGAAATAGCCTTTAATCTATTAATTGAATATGAACTGGCTTAATCTTTTTGGACCTTACTTGCATATACTCACACACTCTAAGATAAAATGTACAAAAGTTGTCATGGGGCGGTACACTTAGAAGGTACTACCATTTAGGTGCTAAAATGTACACGTTAGGTTCTAATATGTTACTATATATATCATAAAATATCATAGCCCCCTCATACTAATGTTTCCAGTTATTCAGTTTTGTGTAATTTTATGGGACGTTGTGCTCAAAACTTTAAATCTTCTCTGACATTCCCAAAGATGGTTTCTTGATGCTGTTTCAAGTTTTATGTGAATGTGATCAAAATAGCAGTTTGAAAATGAGAGTTTTGGACTTCATCTAACACTTTCACTTTGCGCACTTCTTTATCAAAGCAGACTGTGGTTCATTATCTCGGTGGACATGTATAGTTCTTCTTATCCTTTAGAGGAACGTCTCCCTCAACACAAAGCAGATGGTTTTAAAAATAAACTGCTATCTTTGCTCTCATTCACTCACTGCCCAAGATTATCTGTTGTCTTCCTTCACCTCCCTCTCTATCATCCACTCTGTGCTCACCTCTCTGTATTAACACATGTAACACATTTTTGCTTTTTATTTAATTAAATGATTTAATGAGTTAAAAAAACACGTCAACCTTAAATTCAATGAAAAAAGATTTGGTGTTAATATTGGTGCAGCTAAGATGCTATGAATAAACGCCAATATGGTCAATATGGTCAGTCTAATTTGTAGTGGTAATTTTTGGTTTTTGGGATCGATTATTTAAAATCTGTTAACAGCTTAACAGAATTGGTTCTACAGTTGGTTGGTTGTAGAAGAACTCCAATATCTCCCACAAAGTGGATGTATGTTCAGATCAGAAAAGGGCACCAAATGTACATATATTTACTCTGCCATCACTTCACAACCTTTCGAAGTCGTGCTGTAACATTAACCCACACACACACAGACACACACACACACGCACACACACGCACACACACGCACACACACGCACATGTTGGTTTTTGTGGTTTATGGGGACTCTCCATAGACGTAGTGGTTTTTATACTGAACAAACTGTGTGTGCTATTGCCCTACACCAACCCTACACCTAAACTTAGCCCTCACAGGAGACTTTGTGCATTTTTAGATTTTCAAAAAAACACCATTTAGTATGTTTTTTTAAGCCTTTTGAATTACGGGGACATAGGCAGTGTCCTCATAAACCACCTTCATATTGCAATACCTCTGTCATACCCATGTCATTATACAAATTTGTGTCCTCATAAACCACATAAACATGCACACACACACACACGTTAGGTTTTTGTGAATTGTGGGGACTTTCCATAGATTTTATAGTAACCATTTTCTAACCCCTAACCATAAAACCTATAGCTACCCCTTACAGAAAACATTTTTCTTTGCATTTTTACACTTTCAGGTAAACATAATGTAGTTTTTTTTTTTAGTTTTTTTTTTTCACCTCGTACAGGCCAATCCTCACCCCCCAGTTTTGCTATCCTTGTGGGGTCATTTAAATTAAAATACATTTATTATTATTATTATTACAATTAAGATTAATAACTGTCTTGATGTCTTGATTGGTCGTCATTCAAGATGTGCTTTATAACAGTACAGTAATTTACAAACCCGATTCCAAAAAAGTTGGGACACTGTACAAATTGTGAATAAAAACAGAATGCAATGATGTGGAAGTTTCAAATTTCAATATTTTATTCAGAATACAACATAGATGACATATCAAATGTTTAAACTGAGAAAATGTATAATTTTAAGGGAAAAATACGTTTATTTTAAATTTCATGGCATCAACACATCTCAAAAAAGTTGGGACAAGGCCATGTTTACCACTGTGTGGCATCCCCTCTTCTTTTTATAACAGTCTGCAAACGTCTGGGGACTGAGGAGACAAGTTGCTCAAGTTTAGGAATAGGAATGTTGTCCCATTCTTGTCTAATACAGGCTTCTAGTTGCTCAACTGTCTTAGGTCTTCTTTGTCGCATCTTTCTCTTTATGATGCGCCAAATGTTTTCTATGGGTGAAAGATCTGGACTGCAGGCTGGCCATTTCAGTACCCGGATCCTCCTTCTACGCAGCCATGATGTTGTAATTGATGCAGTATGTGGTCTGGCATTGTCATGTTGGAAAATGCAAGGTCTTCCCTGAAAGAGACAACATCTGGATGGGAGCATATGTTGTTCTAGAACTTGGATATACCTTTCAGCATTGATGGTGCCTTTCCAGATGTGTAAGCTGCCCATGCCACATGCACTCATGCAACCCCATACCATCAGAGATGCAGGCTTCTAAACTGAGCGCTGATAACAACTTGAGTTGTCCTTGTCCTCTTTAGTCCAGATGACATGGAGTCCCAATTTTCCAAAAAGAACTTCAAATTTTGATTCATCTGACCACATAACAGTTTTCCACTTTGCCACAGTCCATTTTAAATAAGCCTTGGCCCAGAGAAAACGCCTGCGCTTCTGTATCATGTTTAGATATGGCTTCTTTTTTGACCTATAGAGTTTTAGCCGGCAACGGCGAATGGCACGGTGGATTGTGTTCACCGACAATGTTTTCTGGAAGTATTCCTGAGCCCATGTTGTGATTTCCATTACAGTAGCATTCCTGTATGTGATGCAGTGCCATCTAAGGGCCCGAAGATCACGGGCATCCAGTATGGTTTTCCGGCCTTGACCCTTACGCACAGAGATTGTTCCAGATTCTCTAAATCTTCGGATGATATTATGCACTGTAGATGATGATAACTTCAAACTCTTTGCAATTTTTCTCTGAGAAACTCCTTTTTGATATTGCTCCACTATTTTTCGCCGCAGCATTGGGGGAATTGGTGATCCTCTTGCCATCTTGACTTCTGAGAGACACTGCCACTCTGAGAGGCTCTTTTTAAACCCAATCATGTTGCCAATTGACCTAATAAGTTGCAAATTGTTCCTCCAGCTGTTCCTTATATGTACATTTAACTTTTCCAGCCTCTTATTGCTACCTGTCCCAACGTTTTTGGAATGTGTAGCTCTCATGAAATCCAAAATGAGCCAATATTTGGCATGACATTTCAAAATGTCTCACTTTCAACATTTGATATGTTATCTATATTCTATTGTGACATTTACCATATTAAATAATTAAAACGGACTGTACAGGAAAGAGTGTGAGTAGGCAAGGCCAAAGGCAAATGAGATGAGGGAGAAAATAATAATAATAAAAAAAAAGTATTCATAGAATATAGGCTACAATGGGGACAGATTTAGATGTGTCATAAGATCTGTCTGTCTCTGTTACACTTATGATTGGTCTTTCATAAACGAAGATAGTACTGCTATAGTACTGTAGCTGAGCACAGGTTTAGAAAAGTGTCTAGTCATAAAACTAACAGGTTTGGACATAGAAGAGTCAATAAAACATTCTCAGCATTGCAGTCAGAGCAGTCCTTTGGACTGAGATGAGAAGTTTCAGGCTTTGAGGTTATATTTAGGTAAAGTCTATTTCATTCTAATAGTTCCCCTTTTTGGGAAAGTGTCATTATATATCTTATGATGTTCTAAAGTGATGACATACACAAATATGAAAATGCTGATGAGCAAATTTGACACATCTGTGGCCACATGTTCTTTATGAAACCATTTAGACAAAAGGTTAATCGTGAAGCACCTTTATTTTTAAGAGTGTAAGTAAAGTAAATAAAATAATAAATAAAATAAAATAAAATAAAAAGTTTCATTTCTGCCTACAATAAAATGACTTGGCACATTTTGTCCAGATCTATTTATTGAAAATGAAATTTATACATACAATTACTTGAATGCATCTGTAATGAGTAACTTTTTAATTTCTGGATTAGAATTTATTTAGCCATTTTTGGGGGACATAAAGTCAAAAATATATCAGGACGATACAACAGAAAAGCACACTTAATTAAAAAATGGTATAAAGACATTTTAAATCAACAAGATTTGAAACCAATACAGAAAATAAAATTCTAAGAACTTGGCACACATCTTTTAAAACAGACCTTCCTTGGCTCATGGAACTCACATTTTTGAGGAGTCTGACGTAGATGATCATACATAAGAGGAAATCTTTTGGTGGTCTTGTGATTGGCACACGACACACTATTTCTGTGCTTCCCTTTCAATTGAGTGATGCAACAGTGTTTAGAATAAGATTCTAATTGTACTTTCACAGTTCCAATCACACATTTAACTTCTGCTGTTCTTTTTATTTTAGGTTCTAAAATAACAGAAACACCAACAAATCATAAGGTTAACAGTCATGATCCATTGTGCTGAATGACTAGGGACGAGCTCGTATTTGGGTGTGGATCAGTCTATTTCTCAACCGACTACAAAACTTCCACAAAAAATCTTGCTTTGTGGCATTTTTGCTAAGAGCAGGCTATCTCATGCTTTAATGTGGAATGTGTGTTTGAGAAGTCAAGAGAACGAGGCACAAACCAGTATTTCAGAGCTTATCAGTGCTCTCAGTAGTTCATTCACTTGTTCCTCTCAAAATCAGTTCAACTGTAAAAGGGTTAAAGGGGGCTATATAACAGCTCACCAATTTCCAGAACCAACTTCAATTTATACACACAATGTGTTAAAATGTGTTTTAGTTGTGTATATTTGTATATTTGTTATTTAGTTGTGTATATGTGTATACTTGTTTACAATTTTAGTTTTACATTTAATAAGGATCAATAGGGATCTTGTTATATTAAAATGTTTGATGCAGAATTCAACAAGCTCTGTCTGTCAAGAAAAAACTGCTCTGTTATTGAGATCTGTGCTGGATTAAATGCTTACAAACATCTGCTGCTGAGAGTGTCCTAGAAGGAAATAAGAGGAGGGATTTGTAAAAATGGGAGGGAAAAGAAACTCAGAGGTCCATATAAAGACAGTAAGTGAAAGCGAGGGATAAGTGGATGTCTGTACACTTTGTTGAAGGAGTTGAAGATTTACGAGTAAGTGTGCATCCGCATTCATGTGTCTTGCTGTTGCTCATTTTACATTTTTTAAGTTTCCTTAATAAAGCTGAATTAATTACATTTTAATTATTTTCAAGGACACTGGAGAACCTCTAAAACAGTTTGAAGAGAGCAGAGAGAAAGAGGCAAGATGTTTGGCTGCCAGGGATGCGGGTTGAAGGTACGGTCCTGGTTTACTCTGATATCTGGGTTAGTGGAGTGTTTGGGGTTCGCAGGGGTTGTTTTTGGCTGGGCATCGTTGGTTTTTGTGCTCAAGACAGAAGGCTACTTCAGAAGTCTATGTGTGAATGCCACAATAAATGGAACTGCTATTGAAGGTCAGTTGAAAATGCAAACATATGCGCTGTGTATGCATGTCTAGCTGTGGAAACTGTGTAGTACATTTAACATTTGCTGTGTGTTAGATTGCAGTAGACAGGATGAGCAGCTCTCACTCATCTTTACCATTGCATCGTTCATGAACAACTTCCTCACGCTGCCAAATGGCTTCCTGTTTGACCTCTTTGGTACCACAGTTGCCAGGCTCCTGGGAATGTAAGTCAGATTTGCTTTAGCTATAGACAAAGTATTTGTCTGGCTAAAGATGCCTGTCCTGCATACCAATATCACAGCCACAAGCCATCACAGCCACTGTTCACTCTCCTGTTATGCATATGTTTGTGCCTCAAAAGCAATTAGGAGGGAAGTGTATTAAAATAGACTTTCGTTTCTGCTTTGTGAAAAAGTAAAGAGATTGTGTGATAACAGAGGGGTGATATCGTAGCTGAGGGAAGGAGGGAAATTTGGTAGGACTGAGTGGAGCAAATATCCACACAGCACATAAATCTATTTTATTTCGAAAGAGCAATTTAATGCATCCTTGCTGAATAAGTGTTAATGTCTTTAAAAAATCTTACTGACCCCAAACTTTTATGTGTGGCTTAAGTGTCCAAATATTTTTGGGGACACTTTATCTCTCAGCTTATAAATCTAAATCTGTAATAACTCTAACATTATGTTTCCATAAGTTTTGAGACAGAAGGGCACAGAAAACATCAAGTAGGCTCTGTCACCTATATATTTAACCACTCTCATATTCTCTTGTTATGATTTACTTTACAGATCGGTTTACACTGCAGGAATGTTGTTAATAGCCTTTTCCAGTCCTGGTAAATAGAGTTTTTTGTCTTTATTTGACCTTTGGTATATTGATACATTTCAGTTTGCTTATAGTCATAACCGATTTTCACTCCTGCAGTGAACTCCATCCTCCTATTCCCTGCTCTGTCCTTCATTACTGTGGGAGGAATTCTGTTCTTGGTGACCAACATACAGGTATTGAATATTTCATCATGCTGTGAGGCTTGGTATGTAGTAACAAATGCATGAGCTGCTTCAGAAATGCTTTTCACTGGCTTTTCTCAGGATATGAGGGTGCTTTCTGATTTGACATTCACATGCTGCACTGCTAAAAATTGCTGTAAAAAAACAGCCAAATTTTGACAGTAACAAGCTGTTTTTCATTAAAGCAATTCATTCTGGGTAATATTTGTCATTTTCGAGAAAGTAGCCTGCTGCTATATATCGTGAATAAGTCGACACACAGAGGCTGTTTCAAATCACACCCTACACCCACATTCACTATTCCCTACCTGAGTTTACTAATTCAGACACTAATCAACAGCTGATGCTAACAAGCAGAATTACTAATGGAAAGGGAAACAAGACGAACAAAAGAACTACAAATGACTTCAGCCACAGCCTTAGATGAAATCAACTGAAGATTTAAACAACTCAACAAACAGCTTTACCAGCTTCACGCATTACTAACCAGACTGAATTTATTTCTGTCAGACATCTACAGAAGATCTTATTGAGAATCAGCAGAGGTTTAGGTGATGATGTTTTATTGTTTTGTTTGACCTTACCATTGTGGAGATCAGTGTTTGCTTTAGTTGGGCTCCTAACCCTTGACTTTTGAGTCAGTTTTTGTTTTATTGCTGTAACTTTGTCTTTAAGATTAATTAATCATGCAAAAAATGCTATGGTCAGTTAGGTGATGTTGTCTGTTTAGTCATTATCGTTCTCTAATAGTCATCTTTTCGTAGACTGGCTTAGAGTCTAATTATATGAGTGCTGTTTTATATTTCTTGATTTTTCCAATGATTTACAGCATGAGATTGATCAGTGTTGTGACAACCAGAACATAAGAAGTATTTAAGAACAGTTTGGGTTTAAAACAGTTTGAACTACTATGTCATTTACACTCAAAGAGAGACATCAAGAATTAGCATATACATCTCAACAATAGAGACAGTCAAAAGCTTCATGTTGGAAGGCAAACTTAGACACTAAAAAAATAATTATACCAGGAATAAGAGAACAATTAATTTTATCAATCCATAAACAACAATACCAAATTACTTTTTCTTTGGCTCTTTTTTTTCCTCTAACAAACATGTTTCAAAAGCACATTGTTACAGCAGCCAAAGAAAACTTAATGTTAAAACGTCATGGTTAAAGAACCCAACTAAAGGAGGATGCTGATCACCATCATGGTAGTGGAAAAAAAACCCAAAAAAAACATCTTTAACTCTCTATAAAATATTCTGCAGACGTCTGACAGAAATAAAGTCAATCCGGTTAGTAATGTGAAACTGGTAATGCTGTTTTTAGGAGTTATTTAATCAGATCTTGAGAGATTAATGTCTTTTTTTTCTTTCAGTTGATTTCATCTAAGGCTGTGGCTGAAGTCAGTTGTAGTTCTCTTTCATTCAGCGATTCTGTTTGTTAACAGCAGGTGTTCATCATAATGCACAATCATCATTTAATTAATCACAAAATTATCTCATTAACTTCAGCACTGATTCAGTGCTACTTTAACACTCTGTAGTGTGGACACATTATAAGTGTTCATTTAAAACTAAGGATTTTGCTGTGGGGTTTAAAGAATTAAAGATGTAAGATGACAAAAAAGAGCATGGAACATAATTTAACAGTTATAAACTGTAATTAATTTACGGCAACCAACTGTAAAAAAAAAAACAGTAACATGCTGGCAACAAGAGCTGCCTGTAGATCAGGGGTAGGCAACGTCAGTCCTGGAGTGCCGATGTCCTGCAGAGTTGAGCTCCAACCCTAGTAATTCTGAAGACCTTGATTAGCTTGTTCAGGTGTGTTTGATTAGGGTTGGGGCTAAACTCTGCAGCACAGTGGCACTCCAGGACCGACGTTGCCTACCCCTGCTGTAGATTATCGTTAATTCAAGGAAAAAACAGTAATATACTGTAAAATATAACAGTCAGATTTACCAAACAAAGCAAGTTAATTTCACTAAAATATTAGTGAATGTTCATAGAAAAAAAGTTATGCAAAATAATTTACTGATAAGGAGAGTAAATATTAATCTGAACTGTATTAATGTGTTTTTGCACAAGAGAGATCTGTTTAGTTAGTTTTGTGGGTCACCATTGTGCTGGAGAGTAGAGCTTGTGCTTCATTCAACGATGAGACGCCAAGGCTTTTTTTTAAGAATTCAAAAACATGTAACAATGAGGTACGAGGTGTTCTGAGAATTGATTATAAAGAAATTTTCTTGAGAAATTTGGTCAAACATCCACCATGAAAAATGTTCCGTTACTTATGTTTGGGGTGTCTGAGAAACACGAATGAAGGCTATGAATTTTGGACTTGTTTAAATGATCTTTTCTGTGATTTGCTATTGAGTTTACAGTATAATGGATAACAGTCACATGTCTTAAATGCATGCATACTTTGCTAGAAGGGTTAAAGCATTGACCAAATCAGATGAGTACTGAAAGAATCTGAAAGGAAAATAATCAGATCATAATTATATGGGACTCCAAACATAAAGACAGTAAAGGTAGTATTTTTATAACAAAAGCAAATTTTTTGTTGCAAATGGAACTTGTGTTACTTGTAATGCTTTATCCTCAACACTGTCTGTTTCTGACCTTTAGAATGAAATGTCATGTTTTAGAAGACTTTGTTATGGTTGGCTACCCTTTTCTCATGGGAAGTGATTATGAAGGCAAGTGGTGTTGCTGTTGTGTCCAATACAGACCAACCTCTCTGTAAAGCATATGTCCACACGGAACATAAATCTCTTCTATTTCAAAAGAGCAAGAAATACTCCCTTTTCTTGTTTTTCATTATGTGAACCATTTCACAATGAAATGTACTCTTATAGAATGTTTTGTGTATGATCAAGCAGAAATCTCATCTGCTCTCTTTAGGTGGGGAATCTCTTTGGCACTCACCGCTCCACTATAATCACTCTGTATAATGGAGCCTTTGACTCTTCCTCTGTGGTTTTCCTCATCATCAAGGTAAGAGGCAAATAAAACACCTCACACTGGAGAGCAAGATAAGATTGCTGGTGAAGTCTTGAATCATGATGGTCACATCTATCTCTTTCAGTTGCTTTATGAGGATGGAGTCTCTCTACGAGGGTCTTTCCTCTTCTTGGCCTGCTGCAGTGTCATTCATCTCTTCCGGACTTTTGTGCTGATGCCTCGTACACATATCCCATACCCGCTTCCGGAGAACTACACCTATGGGTAAACAACACATTCAACACCTCTTCCTTCAGAAACATTCTGATATGAGTGCCTTCTCTTGGAGAATATCAGCTGCATATGAAACAGCTGAGTTTTTTTATATATATATATTTGTATTAGCTGCAAACAATATGAGAAATTTGCCTGCAGGAAAACAACAAACACCAAGAGAATTTTGTCCTCTGTCTTGCTTTTTTTTAAAGGTGAAATACCTACTTCAGAATGATGGTATTAAGAATGCTTGTTCTTCACAGATTGACTTTATGCTTCACTGTCTATACTGGATATGTTTCTATCCCATGTTCCCATGTCTGTCTCTTATTTACTGTGGTAGGATGAAATGTGGAGGGACTCGGGATTATACAGTTGCAAAGGTCGAAGAGAAAAACATCCAAACTTCCCAGGCTGAAGAGGAAATGTCATTTAAAGAGACTTCTCCTCAAGGCCAAAACACTGACAAAATGGGTAAGGACATGTTCAACACAGTGTGGTGCCATTAAACACACCTTTTTGTAATACATATGTGGATCTATTATATGTCTTTGCAGTATAAAGATGACTGTCGAAATAGCTCGCACATTTTAAGCTTGTTTTTAGCTAAACGAGACTAAAACATAAAAACTGCAATGTAACATGCACTGTAAAAAGGCCTGTATTGTTTATTGAAAAAGAAAAAAAAAAAAAAACAGGAAAAAAAGTGTCAACACATGATTTTTTTTACTCTAAGTTACCTTATCATATATGGTGACAATACGATCACATTATATGCAGTTTTACTGAAAAATACTGTCAAATGTATGCTTATTGCAAGTAAATCAATGAATTGCATTAGAATTTATTGTGGAAAATAATAAAAAGACATTCCCAGTCCCTGCGTGACACATCACATATGATTATATTTTATGCAATTAATTTTGTTTCTGGACAGGCCACTTATGATGAACTTTGATTTAACATTTGGTTTTCAATTTTACCATCTGTATTATCATGCATTTTCTGTAAACTGAAGGATGCAATGAATTTTTTTTACAATGCCTTTACTAGTGATCTTATAGTCACTTCCTATCTAAGTGCTTGATCAGATTAAGCTGCAATGTGCTTGAAACGACAGCAACATTATTGTCCTCTATTTTCTCTGCTAGTGCTCTCTGATTTAGCACTTGCATTACGTGTTCCTTCCCCTTTTTACTTTTACTAATACTTCATTGTGAAGTGTATCAACACTATGAATGTATGTGTTTTTGTCAGAGCGTAGTTTCAGGAGCTGTTTGCTTTCCTGGCTCTTCTTGTGGCATCTGCTGTGGCTTTCAGTGATGCAGTTGAGACACTACTTGTTCATCGGGACCTTAAACCCGATGCTGAATCATCTGGCTGTTGGAGACCCAGGCCTTGGTATATACACACGCATACACACACACACACACACACACACACACACATATAACACAGACACACGCAGTCTCTTTATCCTCATGTCCAGCTATTTATGGGCAGGTGAAGCCATGCCTTTGAGCAGTATGAATAGATATATACATACCAACAGGCTCAGACTGTGACATGTGTGAAAACTCATGAGCTTGAGTTTTCGTCATTTTCTCGGCTATGAACAGTCATGTTGTTTTTGCTCACAGTCAGTAGATACACAAATGCGTTTGCATTTACTCAGCTGTGTGGGATCCTGTGTGCCCCCTGGAATGGCCTCATCATGGACCGCCACAAACGACAGCAGCGAGAACCAGGTCAACACATAAATGCACACATTTCCTTAGGGCCATAAGAAAAATCTAATTTTCTTTGTTTGTTTTGGAAGTATTCAGTATTCGTTATATGAGAAAACTCACTCCCTAGACCAAAAAGAGCATTTATTAAATTCCTGACATAAATGTAGAACACTGAGCCGCTATTTGAATCACCTTTATGAGATTGTCTGGGTCATAGTCATCAAGCATGGCATTTATTTATTTGTATTTTTTTTGCTTAGGTTCAGATTTATCTGCAGTACTTTGTAAAAAATGCTGAATATCCATTTATGCAACAGACACACTGTAGGCTATTATCTGCTAAAATGCGGATTCGCCACACAACATCTTTTACGCAAATTAGATTGGGGAGGCATTAGTAAGTTTGATTTGACTTAATCATTTATTTACAGAAGAACTATTTAAAATGTATTAAATAATATTCATATTTACTACTGAGTTTAATTTTTTTTAATAAATAGTAAAATTTAATTATTATTTAATTAATAGTAAAATCCTTTCCCCACCCCGTGAAGAATTTAAAAGAAAAAGAATGATTTTACAGAATTTAAATCAGTATTTATTTAATATTGTTTGTTGATCATATATACCATATAAATAATATTGCAACAAATAGATTTAGTTCAATGAGAACACAAAAGCCAATTATTTAATGTTTAAAAAAATGTCTACAAAAGTCACTTATTTTTCTGACAATGTAAATTAATTTGTAAAATACTGTGCTATACAGGACAAAGTGAACAAGAGGCAGACTTGAAGGCAGCCATATTGTCTCTGTCGCTGACGGCATTGCAGTGTGTGCTGTTTTCAGTGTGTGCCGCCACCCCCATCCTTCCTCTGCAGTACCTCACCTTCTTCCTGCAAGTCCTCAACAGATCCTTCCTCTACGGAGGAAACGTTGCTTTCATCAGTGTGGCGTGAGTCATCACAGGCCCATAAGAACATTAAAGGGATAGTCCACCCAAATAGTCCAAACCCAAACCTGTGTGACTTTATTTAGTTGATAAATACCAAAAGAAAATATATATAAAAAATTGGCTGCAGTATTAAGAAATTAATTTTAGATGCATATTACTCTTGTGAAGAAGATATACACTTTAGCATACTTTTAAAAAATGTACAAAAATAATATACCTTAAAATAATACATTTAAGTGTGAACAGAATTGAATGTGTTCAGACACTTAACTGCATGTTGTTTACAATTAAATGAAAATGTATTCTAGTTTAAATTTATATTAAATGCAGTTATATGAACTGACACACTTAAGTAGGACTTTAAGTATATCTACTTTAAGTATGTAATTTCATAATTACTTCTATTGTCATTAATGTAAACTATACAGTACATTAATGTACTTTCTATTGAAACCTTTATATTTGTAATTAAACAATAGTAACAATGAAGTTGCAGTTTAATGCATTTGAAATATATTCACTTTAACTGTAATATCAAATAACACACGACAGGTTAAAATTATAATCAAGTAATTTGCATGTGTATTAGTACCTTAGTCAACAAATGAAAGTGTATTTCTTTAAAGCATGACAAATGGTAATTAAAAATGACTTAAAATAAGTAAAACACTTAACTAGACATTTTATTTAATTAATATTAGATTACCTCCAATTACAGTTTATTAAAAATATACTTTTAAGATTTGAAGTACACTATAAGTGTACATTCAATACAACTGCAATACAATTCAATACAAGCACACACTTATTTTTCACAAAGATTTGCATCCATAAGTAAAAGAAAAGAGTTTGGGGTATTTATGTATAATTGTGAATATGTTTGCGAAGGTAATCTTTCTTTTTTTTCAGGTTTCCATCCGTACACTTCGGAAAGCTATTTGGAGCGGTGATGGCTCTCTCAGCTGTGGTCTCGCTGCTCCACTATCCCTGCTTCACCCTCATTAAAGGACCCCTGGGTGGAGACCCTCTTTATGTAAGATTCTGAATGTTTTAATTTGTCTTTCCCACACGTACGTGCATTTTGTGATAAGGTGAGGTCACATTAGCAGAACTTCACTGGCAAAAAAAATGTCCATTGTCTCTTGTCAGAAGTCACTGTCACGTTCCCTCTCGGGACACAAGGAGCGAGGAGACGTAGGGTTCCAATAATCACATTTATTAGGAGAGAGACACACAAGGAGACGAGGAGCTTGGGGAGAGACGAACATCACTGACGATTAAGACCGGACACAGGGGCTAGGAAACACAGGGATTATAAACACAGGGAAATACGGAACAGGTGTGGACTAATCAAAACACAGGGCTAGGGACTAATTAAACTAATGGAGACAAACGAGGACAGGAACAGGAAGGCCAAATATGGGCACAGGAGGAGGGGAAACACAAGACAAGGACTGACATTACGCCCCCCTCCGGAAGGCGTGTCCTCACGCCTAACACCATCCAATGGGGAGGGGGGGTGGGCGCTCTGGAGGCCTCCAGGGCGGTGCCCGTTCCAGGGGCCATGGCGGGTCAGGGGACTCGGGAGGCCATGGCGGGTCAGGGGACTCGGGAGGCCATGGCGGGTCAGGGGACTCGGGAGGCCAGGGCGGGTCAGGGGACTCGGGAGGCCAGGGCGGGTCAGGGGACTCGGGAGGCCAGGGCGGGTCAGGGGACTCGGGAAGCCACGGCCTATTTTTTTCGGGTCGTGTGGCCTTGGCCCTTGGCCCGGCCACACAGGCTGTGACCCTCTTACCCCCCCCCAAAATTTTCTTGGGGAAGCTCCCCCCTGGGAGCCACAGAGGAGCGGACTCTGTCGGGCGCTCTTGCAGCGCGGACTCTGTCGGGCGCTCTTGCAGCGCGGACTCTGTCGGGCGCTCTTGCAGCGCGGACTCTGTCGGGCGCTCTTGCAGCGCGGACTCTGTCGGGCGCTCTTGCAGCGCGGACTCTGTCGGGCGCTCTTGCAGCGCGGGGCTGGACAGAACCCGCGGGAACGTGCGTGGAGCCGGCACGGGAGGGCACGTGCGTGGAGCCGGCACGGGAGGGCACGTGCGTGGAGCCGGCACGGGAGGGCGCTCGGGAAGCGCGGACACCTGGGGGCGCTCTTGCAGCGCGGAAACTTGGGGACGCTCTTGACGAGCTGGGCTGGACGGAACCAGCGGGAACTCAGGGGGGCACGGGCGTGGAGCCGGCACTGGAGGGCACGTGCGTGGAGCCGGCACTGGAGGGCACGTGCGTGGAGCCGGCACTGGAGGGCACGTGCGTGGAGCCGGCACTGGGGGGCGCTCTGGAAGCGCGGACACTTGGGGGCGCTCTGGAAGCGCGGACACTTGGGGGCGCTCTGGAAGCGCGGACACTTGGGGGCGCTCTGGAAGCGCGGACACTTGGGGGCGCTCTGGAAGCGCGGACACTTGGGGGCGCTCTGGAAGCGCGGGGCTGGACGGAACCAGCGGGAACTCAGGAGGGCTGGACGGAACCAGCGGGAACTCAGGAGGGCTGGACGGAACCAGCGGGAACTCAGGAGGGCTGGACGGAAACAGCGGGAACTCAGGAGGGCTGGACGGAACCAGCGGGAACTCAGGAGGGCTGGACGGAACCAGCGGGAACTCAGGAGGGCTGGACGGAACCAGCGGGAACTCAGGAGGGCTGGACGGAACCAGCGGGAACTCAGGAGGGCTGGACGGCACCAGCGGGAACTCAGGAGGGCTGGACGGCACCAGCGGGAACTCAGGAGGGCTGGACGGCACCAGCGGGAACTCAGGAGGGCTGGACGGAACCAGCGGGAACTCAGGAGGGCTGGACGGAACCAGCGGGAACTCAGGAGGGCTGGACGGAACCAGCGGGAACTCAGGAGGGCTGGGCGGAACCAGCGGGAACTCAGGAGGGCTGGGCGGCACCAGCGGGGACTCAGGAGGGCTGGGCGGCACCAGCGGGGACTCAGGAGGGCTGGACGGCACCAGCGGGGACTCAGGAGGGCTGGACGGCACCAGCGGGGACTCAGGAGGGCTGGACGGCACCAGCGGGAACTCAGGAGGGCTGGACGGCACCAGCGGGAACTCAGGAGGGCGCTCTTGACGCGCGGGGTTGCGCGGGTGCTCTGGGCTGAGGACAGCAGCAGTGCTGGGAAGAGTGGGGTGGCCGGAACATTTGGCAGGGCATGTGGAGGGTCCTGGCGAGCGGTGAGCTGGTGAGGCCGGGTTGTTCTCGGGTTGGGTTGGACGAAGATCAGTTTGACATTCTTCGACTTCGAAATCAATGCCATGTACATTGAGGACATAATTTATCAGCCCGATAAGAGAAAAACTGGACGTGGGGATATCGCAGCTGATGACATCCTTGTCCAACCCAAACCGAAAACACACACCGAGTGAGGCGTCAATCCAGCTCACCTCGTTGGAAAGCTCAAGGAACTCCTCAACATACTCTACCAACTCCCGACCATCCTGCCGCAGACACCAAAGCCTGTCTTCAGCCATAGTGTTGTTGTTGGTCCGGTCTTCTGTCACGTTCCCTCTCGGGACACAAGGAGCGAGGAGACGTAGGGTTCCAATAATCACATTTATTAGGAGAGAGACACACAAGGAGACGAGGAGCTTGGGGAGAGACGAACATCACTGACGATTAAGACCGGACACAGGGGCTAGGAAACACAGGGATTATAAACACAGGGAAATACGGAACAGGTGTGGACTAATCAAAACACAGGGCTAGGGACTAATTAAACTAATGGAGACAAACGAGGACAGGAACAGGAAGGCCAAATATGGGCACAGGAGGAGGGGAAACACAAGACAAGGACTGACAGTCACGTTCAATGCAGAAAATCCAACTTGAACTCATTGCAAAATCTTTCGCTCTCACATGAAATTACTGATTATGTTGATTCCTATTTAAATGACAGGATTTGTCCTGTGAAATTTCACAGAACAACAGTAAATATGACCACAACAAAATAAACATATACAGTATGTGAGCAAATGACCGAACTGTATTATAACCTTCCAGTGGAGATCATGGTTTAGCTTTCATCGTGTGTGTGATTATTGCAGATATATTCCCAAAAACATTGATTATGGTTTATTGCTTTGCTTTTTTTTTGTATTTATTTCTATGGCTTTGTCTTTCCTTGGGACTTGTTTATCTAACTTTAGCCTATTCAAGTCTGAATAGGCTAACCTTTTTTTCCATTTCTTAGGAAGAAAAAGGTTGGAGTCAGCTTCAGAATAAGAAACATCTGTTTATCTTTTGAAGTCCTCTAGTCCTAAGCAATGAAAGGCATTTTTTGGCACATATAGGTTCAGCATATTTTTTCATAATTTTTCTGAGAAGTTTGAAACTGTTAATAACAGTTATGTTCTGTTCACACACCCATCAAGAAAAAACACAAAATAACTTTTTTTTTTAAATTTCTGACATTTCAAAAAGCTCCTGTTTTAGATCAAGTGTTGATTGAACTGTAATAATTGATTTTTCTAGGTGAATATTGGTCTGACCGTTCTGAGTCTCCTGGCCTTCATCAACCCTCTTTATGTTTACCTGCACTGTCGGCGTCAAGCAGCCCAGCGAGCCAATTCCAACAAAAGTGCCTCTTCATAAGCCCTCTAGGTAAAGGGAATATCAACCTGACCTATGACGTTTAAAACTGGTTTCTATTTCTTATTAGTCTTTCTTTACAAAACTACACAAAAATGTATTGAGGAAATAAATATTTTACTAACCTTTCAGTGCTCTGTTTGCAGAGGCTGACTCTTGACCCTGTGGGTTATCTCTGCTGATCATAGCAGGAAATTGACCACTTCCCCACCCTCTTTACTATTTTTATTAATGCACATAAGTTGCTGGATCTTGCAATAAGGAGCCAACCTCGTGACCATGCACATTCACACTCAAATATTTAAAGAACATTAGACTAAGAAAATATCCGATGAAAAATGGAGAAGGCACTGGCTATCTTCTGCCAGGACACCATCCAGTATACAACTTAAAAGACGACTGTTGAATAGGAAACATGTTTTTGTTGCAAAAACAAAAAAGATAACGACTGTTAACAGATCAATCATAAAACTACAGATAAATCATAAAGGGACCACCATTAAAATATGTGATATGACAGGCATATTTTTTGACCAAACAGGGGAGAAATGTCTGCAAATGTTCAACTATCTATAACACCAACTAAGCAGCAAGTTAATCCATGTATGTGCACAAACATATAGTAATACTCAGCAAATGTTAACATGCTTAACATGGTTATAGGAGCCCTCTGCTGGACACTGTGTGAAACACATCCTCCTCGGTGCTCCTAATGAAGTAGCTGTTATTTAGTCTGCTGTCTGTAAGATCTCTTTTACAAATATACAGTATTAACAGTATTACTCCAAATAAAGGGAATTTTTATAAGACGTTTAGTGCAATTGACTGAATGTGTTACATAAATGGCATAAGTAAATAAATAAACAACTGCACTTTAACTATGGTTCTATGTAAAGGGCCAGACATGGCATTAAAAGCTTTATGAATCAAAACTTGTTATACTTGTTACAGATGTAAAACATTTACCCAAGGTGCACCAGCAGATGGCGCACAATGTGGTGTTTTTGTATAAAGCTTTGCACCCTAATACACATGCTAAATAAAGTTTAAAAAATGTAATGTCAGTTTAATGTTGTGCATCTTTATTTTTTGTGTTTTTTGTTTGTTTGTTTGTTTGTTTGTTGTTGTAATAAAGATTATGCTATAAATATAACTATATTTTATATATATATATAAACTTAAATTTAAGACTTACTTCTTGCCCTCTTGGCTAGGCTTGCTGAGGCTGCCTAGTGAGTCCCAGCTGCCTGGTTGAGAACCACTGGCTACTTGAAATCCTCTACATAAAACAGAGTCTGCTTCAGTCAAGTGAAGTCACCTTTATTTATATAGCGCTTTTAACAATGTAAATTGTGTCAAAGCAACTGCACAATATTAAAAAAGGAAAATAGTGTGTCAATAATGTAAAATGAAAAGATCATATGTTCCATCAAAACAAATTTCAGTTAAAGGCATTTCATTATTGAATTCAGTGATGTCATCATCCAGCTCAGTTCAGTTTAAATAGTGTCTGTGCAATCAGATCGACGATATCGCTGGAAATGAAGTGTCCCCAACTAAGCAAGCCAGAGGCGACAGCGGCAAGGAACCAAAACTCCATCGGTGACAGAATGGAGAAAAAAACCTTGGGAGAAACCAGACTCAGTCGGGGGGCCAGTTCTCCTCTGGCCAAACGAGCCAGCAGTTCAATTCCAACTGCAGCAAAGTCAGATTGTAAGGGCTCAACTTGTTCCAGTGGTTCTCACTGGGGATCTGTCTCTGGCGCTCATCTCGGTATCCTGGTCTCCGCTGACGTTCAGGGCTGTAGAGGTCGTCTCTGGGTACTGATCCACCATCTGATCTGGATACGGACTGGATCTGGTGACTGCAGTGACCATCTGGACTGGATACGGACCGGATCGGGTGGCTACGGTGACTGGGGATATGCCCCCGGGACTCATCCAGGTGTCCGGCCTCCGCCGACGATCAGGGCCACATACATCATCTCCCGGCACCGATCCACCATCTGATCCGGACACGGACTGAGAAACAGAATAGAAACAGACAAATATTAGTGTAGATGCCATTCTTCTTATGATGTAACGAGTACATCATGTGTTATGGGGAGTGTTCCCGGTTCCGGTTGATCTAATTAATGCAGCCTAACAATCCTTTAACAGATTTGAATAATAGAGGTGTATTAGTGTGTTATGTGTAAGCCAGGTTAAAAAAATGTGTCTTTAATCTAGATTTAAACTGACAGAGTGTGTCTGCCTCCCGAACAGTATTAGGTAGATTGTTCCAGAGTTTGGGTGCTAAATAGGAAAAGGATCTGCCACCCGCAGTCGATTTTGATATTCTAGGTATTATCAAATGGCCAGAGTTTTGAGAACGCAGCAGACGTGGAGGACTATAATGTGATAAGAGCTCGCTCAAGTACTGAGGAGTTAAGCCATTCAGGGCTTTATAAGTAATAAACAAGATTTTAAAATCTATACGATGTTTGATGGGGAGCCAATGCAGTGTTGACAGAACCGGGCTAATATGGTCGTACTTCCTGGTTCTAGTAAGGACTCTATTTTGGACCAACTGTAATTTGTTGATCAAGCGTGCAGAACAACCACCCAATAAAGCTTAACAATAGTCTAACCTTACGGTCATAAAATCATGAATTAGCATTTCTGCATTTGACGTTGAGAGCATAGGTCGCAATTTAGATATGTTTTTGAGATGGAAAAACGCAGTTTTACAGATGCTAGAAACATGGCTTTCAAATGAAAGATTGCTATCAAACAGCACACCTAGGTTCCTAACTGATGAAGAAGAATTGACAGAGCAGCCGTCAAGTGTTAGAGTGTTAGGTTCTAGGTTATTACATGTGGGGTTTTTAGGTCTGATAATTAACACCTCTGTTGTTTCAGAATTTAGCAGTAAGAAGTTACTCGTCATCCAGTTTTTATATCGACTATGCATTCCGTTAGTTTCTCAATTTGGTGTTTTTCACTGGGCCGCAAAGAAATATAGAGCTGAGTATCATCAGCATAACAGTGAAATCTAACACTATGTCTCCTGATAATATATCCCAAGGGTAACATGTAAAGCGTGAAAAGTAACGGCCCTAGTACTGAGCCTTGAGGTACTCCGTACTGCACTTGTGATCAATATGATACCTCTTCATTCACTGCTACGAACTGATGGCATTCAGATAAGTACGATTTGAACCGTGCTAATGCACTTCCACTAATGCCAACAAAGTGTTCTAGTCTATTTAAAATAATGTTGTGGTCGATAGTGTCGAACGCAGCGCTAAGATCCAGTAGAACTAATAAATAGATACAATCATGATCAGATGATAAAAGCAGGTCATTTGTAACTCTAATGAGAGCAGTCTCAGTACTATGATACGGTCTAAATTCTGACTGGAATTCCTCACAAACACTATTTTTCTCTAAGAAGGAATATAATTGTGAGGATACTACCTTTTCTACTATCTTTGACAGAAAAGGGAGATTTGAGCTCGGCCTGTAATTAACATTAATCATCTTTGGGGTCAAGTTGTGGTTTTTTAATGAGAGGCTTAATAACAGCCAATTTGAAGGTTTTGGGGACATATCCTAATGACAATGATGAATTAATAATAGCCAAAAGAGGATCTATGACTTCTGGAAGCAGCTCTTTTAGTAGTTTAGATGGAATAGGGTCTAACATACATGTTGTTGGTTTAGATGATTTAACAAATTTATACAATTCTTCCTCTCCTATAGTAGAGAATGAGTGAAATTGTTCCTCAGGGGATCTATAGTGCACTATCTGATGCGATATTGTAGCTGACGGCTGCATGGTTACAATTTTATCTCTGATAGTATCGATCTTGGAAGTAAAGTAGGTCATAAAGTCATTACTGCTGTGCTTTTGGGAAATGCCAACACCTGTTGATGTTTTATTTTTAATTAATTTAGTGACTGTATTGAAGAAATACCGGGCGTTATGTTTGTTTACTTCTAGAAGAGACGAAAAGTAATCAGATCTAGCAGTTTTTAATGGTTTTCTGTAGGATAGGGTATTTTCCCGCCAGGCTATTTGAAATACCTCTAGTTTTGTTTTCCTCCATCTGCGCTCCAGTTTCCGGGCTGCTCTCTTTAAGGTGCGAGTGTGCTCATTATACCACGGAGTCAGACTGTTTTCTTTGATCTTCCTTAAGCATAAAGGAGCTACTGTGTCTAAAGTGCTAGAAAAGAGAGAGTCCATAGTTTCTGTTACATCATCAAGTTTCACCTCCCCCTTTACCTTTCGGACGTGGCTCATTTTTATTGCAGTAATCTTGGGGGGTGGACTCATTTAAAGTAATGTATTCATCTGGTTTTAGCCATGTTTCTGTCAAACATGGCAAATCTAGATTATTATCTTTGATCAAATCATTTACAAAAAGTGCTTTTGTAGAAAGGGACTTGATATTCAGTAAGCCAAGCTTTATCAATTGTTTCTCTGTATTGTAAAATGTTTTATTTGTTGAACATCAATGAAATTGTTACTCTTACTTTGGTTTGGATGTTTTCTGTATATTCTAGTTCGGGGAAAAGACACAGTCTCTATAGTCTGATATCTGGGTGAAGGAGTCTCTATGTGCTGAGAATTAACTGACTTCTGTGACGTGAGGCGGCTAGCAGACGGTCCAGTTAGCCAGTCTGTCTGCTTCCTGACCTGGGCCCCAGTAAATCAAGTACGAACTCTAAGACTATGTGCCATATTTCTAGAGAGAAGAGCGGCACCACCCCAGGAGGGATGAACACCATCTCTCTTCAACAGGTCAGGTTTTGACTAGGGCTGCCACTAACGACTATTTGTATTTCGATTAATCTATCGACTAATTTACAGATTAATCGATTAATCTAAACGATTAATTTCCCGCAAAACATCAACAATTTTACTTAAGAATATTTTATTAAACCAAATGAAATCCAAATTTCTATTAAATCCTGTTTTTAAATCAAAAGTGAAGTGCAACATAGAGAGCAAGAAGCAAGTGTCCATCTCATAGTCCAAATCACTGAAATCAAAGTTCAGTATTATAGTGTAAGAAAGACAACATATCCACGTGTTCTAGTCTAATAATACAATTATAATAAAAAAAACACCTTTTAAAGGAGCATTTACCAGAAATGTTATTTACCAGAATTTATTTAGGTAAAAAATGTAAATATTTCTGAGAAAAAAACTTTTTTTTAATATAAAATCAATTAATTGGAGATGCTTTTGATTATTAAAATTTAATGGAACCATTAAAATGGAATCCAGAAAATAATGGAAAACTGAATTTGGTAAAGATAAAACGGTAAAACTCAATTAATTAGACAGGCTGTCTGATTAATAAAATTTAATTTAACCATTAAAACTGAAAAATGAAAATGGAAAAAAAATGAATTTGGAAATAAACAATAGCTTTTAAAATGACTTAAAATACATATATAACTGCAGCAATGATGCAATAATAATTAGTTCAAATAAAGTATCAAAAGCAAGAAATCATATGGTTTTATTGAACAAAACTGTTAAAATACATAGGCCTGGTTTCACAGACAGGGTTTAGACTAAACCAGTATTGGCCATAGTTCAATTAGGACATTTAAGTAATTTTTATAAACATGCTTAGGAAAAAAACATTACTGGGGTGCATGTTGAGACAAAACAAAGGCACTGATATATTTTAAGATCAGTCAATGCAAATGTATTTCAGTTGAAACAGCTAAGACTTACATTTTAGTTTGGGCTTAAGCCTTGTCTGTGAAACCGGGGGATAATGTATTATAAACAATAGAGCTAATGTAGATTACGCATTACAACAAAGGCTTGCAGGGGGCGCCGACGGCCGGATGATTATTTTTTACACATTACTGTGCGATATTGACCAAGCACCATTTAATTCAAATGTCCACTTATTCTTTAATATTTGGCCATTTTTTAAAGACAGAAATGCTATAGCCACTGTAATTAAATTAATATGTGGACATCAAAACGTGTAAACTCAGAGTGAGGGTTTGAGCTTTTATTTTGAAATCGCAATGTGTGTTTCTCCTGCGTTTGTGTAGATTTATAAATGATTTACCTCACAAATCTGATGAAATGGCGCACGTTGCGTCCCCAGATGAAGGTTATAATAAACCCAAACTCAGAGCAACATGCAGAGATGGAGTTTGAGACGCTCCACATGTAATTGATAACAGTTTCTGTGGAGCTACTGTGAGACGCACATGCTTCACCTACAGGCATGTAAAATAATTAAAGCCCATATACTGTGTTAGAACTGCCTCGCATATAATTATTTAATTAAATCATAGCGTTTGTGAATTCACAATTATGCTTAATTATGATTTTTAAATGGGTTTAATATATCATGCAGCCTTGGAAAATAGTCTAATAATGTGTTTTATGGATTTTCGTCCGAGAAATGCGCCACTTCCGGTATTTTGCCGGTTAGTTGACGCGAGCAAAATGAAGTCGACGATTTTTAAAAAGCGACTAGTCGACTAAAATCGACCAATCGCGACAGCCCTAGTTTTGACCCGCGACTAGGCCGCCTCACAGTCACCCAGTTGCCCTGCTGCACGGGCTCAACCGGAACCGAACAATGTACAGGACTCCCTGAGCTAGTCGCATCCAAAGCAGTATCTACAGCCCTCACATTCTTACTGTCCTCAACTAAAGTTTGGATGCGTCTCTAATTCTGAAATCTTCTCTGTCAGCCTAACTATTTCCCTGCATTTATCACATGTGAATCCCTCATCGCTGACTGAGAGATAAACTGTACATGTAGCAAACAGTGCAAACAACAATAGCAGGAGAAGAAGCCATTACTCACCGTGATTGAAGAATGATACCAATTTAACTTACCACTGTTATTTGATGAACTCGTGAAAAACGGAGCGAGAGAGAAATGAAAACGGAGCGAGAAAAAAGAAAACAATAATAGGCCCGAATAGAAACGCAAGTAACAACTAACCAGCTGATGCGTTGCACTCCCAGTTTTAAAAAGCGAACGATCAAATTAGTTAGATTAGTTTGATGGATAATACCAGAAATATGGTGGGAATGAAGTTATATATTATCACTTTAAATAACAGAGCGTGAAAGTAAGGTAAAGATTCAATAAAAAAGCGGAGCTACAAAAGCAAACCTCTCAGCAGCACAACAGACAGGGACAGACTGAAGCAATGTACAGCATACAGCAAAGATTTGCTGAGTTGAACCCAAACCCCCCATTCTTTGTTTCTTTGAAGAATCTTGAAAAACAAAATATATAACAGTTTCCTCAAAAATATTAAACAGCACAACTTTTTTAAATTGATTATAATAACAAATGTTTCTTGAGCACCAAATCAGCATATTAGACTGATTTTTGAAGGATCACTTGACACTGAAGACTGAATGCTGATAATTTAGGTTTTCTATCACAGAAATAAATAACACTTTATTAAACAGAAAAAAAAACAACAGTAAAAATATGAAGAACTAAAATAACTGTTTCTGATCAAGTAAAGTTAACCTTGGTGATCATAAGAGATTCCTTTGAAAACATGAATTATTCCAGAATTTGGCTGTTTGTGTGTGTGTGTGTGTGTGTGCACTATATGATATCAGCATAATTTTAAATTATGATACAAATGTTATTGGGGTGAGTGGGTCAAACAATTAATCTAAACTCTAACTGAAGTGAGTGGGCTATTTATTCTCTTTTCAAATTATTTCCATCCTTTTTTGCTTTGTTTTCCTCTTTATCTCTATCTCTCTCTCTCTCTCTCTGAACATCCTTTCAGTGTTATAAACTGTTTGGGATATGACATGGTCTGACATCGCCACTAAAAATACTAATGAACAAAAAAGACTCGCAGAAATACATAGACGAGGGCGGCAGTGTAAAATGACTGATTGTGAAACTTAGTCAGTGAGATGAATGTGACAGAGAGATGGGAAGGCTCTAATAATTACTATAAATGGAAATGCTGGGATTTAAGGAAGCACAACAAAAACATTGGGTAACACTTTATAATAACGTCCAGTTATAAGTAATTTATAAGTGATTAGTTAATGATTAACTAATCGTTTACAAAACATTCATAAGCAATTAATAAGTGATATGCTAACAATTTGTGTATGTTTTGTTAATTCATTTAAAAGTCATTTACAAGTAATTAGCTAATGATGAACTAATCATTTACAAAACATGACTATGCATTCATAGATGATTAATAATTGATATGTTAATATTTTTATCTATGTTTTGTAGAATAAGTTTTGAATCATTTACAAGTGATTAGATGATGATGAACTAATCATTTACAAAACATAACTATGCATTCATAGATGATTAAGTATATGCTAACAATTTATAAATCTGTCATAAGTTATCTTTAAATATAGCATCATGAAATAATTAAACAGATCCTTAATGGTTAATAGTTAATAGTTAATATATTATTAATCACTTATAGATCATTGAAATGTCAACATTGTACTATTATCTCAATAAGCAGTCTAAATATTGAAAAAATTAAGTCCTTAGCAATGCATATTACTAATCAGAAATTATGTTTTGATATATTTACAGTAGGAAATTTGCAAAATATATTCATGGAACATGATCTTTACTTATATATATATATATATATATATATATATATATATTATTTTGGCATCAAATTTTTTTTTATCATTTTGACCAATGCAATGTATTGTTGGCTATTGCTACAAATGGACCCGTGTGACTCAAGACTGGTTTTGTGGTCCAGGGTCACATATGATTGAAAGAATGAATAAAAAAGGGATGGCCGCTGCAAAAGAAGTTTGCCTTTAGGAGTTCTAACTGATAATATGCTGCATACTGGAAGAAAAAAAAAAAAAATCTTGTTAAAAATGTTAAAACATCTTACCAACATACAGTCATGGTCAGAATTATTGGCACCCTTGGTAAAGATGATCAAAGCAGGCTATGAAAATGAATCTGCATTGTTAATCCTTTTATTTAAAAATTCACAAAAATCTAACCTTTCATTGGAGAATAACAATCTAAAATGGGAGGAAACATCATTATGAAATAAATGCTTTTCTCTAATACACATTGGCCACAATTAACTGCACCCTTTTATTCAATACTTTTTGAAACCTCCATTTGCCAGTTTAACAGCTCTAAACTTTTTCCTATAATGTCTGATGAGGTTAGATACCACCTGACAAGAGATCAGAGACCATTCCTTCATCCAGAATCACTCCAGATCCTTTAGATTCCCAGCTCTATGTTGGTGCTTCTTCTCTTCAGTTCACCTCACTCATTTTCTGCAGGGTTCAGGTCAGAGGACTGGAATGGCCATAGCAGAAGCTTGGTTTTGTGCCCAGTGACCCGTTTTTGTGTTGTTTTTTAGGTTTGTGTTTGGATTATTGTCCGTTGGAAGATCTAAACATGGCCCATTATAAGATTTCTAACAGAGTCAGTCATTTTTTATCTGTTGGTATTTGATAGAATCCATGATGCCATGTATCTAAACAAGATGCCCAGGGCCTCCAGCAGAAATATAGGCCCACAACATCAAAAATACAGCAGTATATTTCATTGTACACATGGGGTACTTTTTTATCGCTGTGTGCACCAAACCTATCTTGAGTGTTTGCTGCTAAAAAGCTAATTTTTTACTTTCATCTGACCATAGAAGCCAGTCCCATTTGAAGTTCCAGTCATGTCTGATAACTGAATATGCTGGAGTTTGTTTTTGGATGAGTGAGGAGAATTTTTCTTGAAACCCTCCCGAACAACATGTGGTGATGTAGGGGCTGTTTGACCATTTTTTTCTTTTAAGGTTTTCTGACCCCGAAACTCAACCTTTCTCTACAATTCTCCAGCTGTGGTCCTTGAAGAGTCTTTGGCCACTCAAATTCTCCTCCTCACTGTGCATTAGGACGATATAGACATGTCCTCTTCCAGGCAAATTATAGAATTTGAACTTTGTTTTCCCTCCTATTTATATTTCTGTGAAAAAGGAAGCCATGGCTAGACAATTTCATGTTCATAATCACCCTGGAGTGCTCAAAATTGTAAATATGAATGGGAATATACCTCAGAGATATTTTACTCATAAGAATTTCTAGGGGTGCCAATAATTGTGTCCAACGTGTATTTGGGAAAACATTTATTTCATAATGAGATTTTCATCTATTTTTAATTGTTTTAGTTCAATGAAAGGTTAAATTTTTTGTGATTTTTTAAAATAAAAGAACAAAAAGATTAATTATGCAGGTTTATTTTGCAGGTTTATTTTCAATTTGAGTTAATTCAGAAGATGCTTTTATGCAAAATTCAGGGTATACTGTACGTTCTCCTTGCACTTGTTATAAACTCTATGGATCTCATGTTTGTGCTGCCATAATTAATTCATGTGTGTTGTCCTTTTGCCATGCTATTTCCAGCCCCTGGTATTACCTACCACTGTACCTGCAATCAATCATTATGTTCTGATGATATCTGGTATCTGATGGTATCTACTTCTGGGGTCTTGGGTTAGTACTCAGTAGATAATATTTTCTTTTAGCCTTCATGTTTTTCCCGATTCCCATCTGAGCCTTGAACATTTCTTCTAGCACAATGCCTGACATAAGTTTCCATGTTGTGGGCAGGCAGGTTATTGCTAGTTTTTCTAATGTCCAACCTCCTGTTGCAAGTTTATATGACAATCTGCTGGTAGGAGTTTAATCATCTGTACCACCAGGCAACAATTTAGTGCTGTAGTTTTCTTACCAGTAAGTATGAATCATATCAGGGCCTGATATTGTTCAAATCTTCTGCCCTTGGACATCTGCTATTTAGCAATCAGTGGATTTGTCTCAGATCTGCAGGTGTTTTCTTAAAGTGTCGCAGCTGTAAGTAGACATTGAAAAAGAGGAAATGACTCATTTAGAATCTTCTGTTCTTGGTGTATCTCTGCTGTTGCTGTGCTGTAAGCCTTAGTTGATCAGTATCTAGGCCTTTAATTACAGGCATTGTGTTACTTCCGTATCCAGTCACTATCCCTCATCTTTACTCCATTCTGTAGCTCAGCCATCCCACAGAATTGACACATTTTGGCTCCTTCTTTTTTCCTTGCTTCCTTGGAAAAATTAGATGTCTTTTGCTTTCAGTATCCAACATCTGAAGGATCACGATTTACAAATATTTGGGAGATAAACCAGAGATAAAGAAAAACTGTTAATTTTAACCATTTTGTAGATAAAAGCAGTTTGATTATTTGCTCTCTGCCAACAGCTTGTACCATTAACTGTGTTCTCTCTCATACACATTCTCTTCATCTCTCTGCATCATTAATTCTGCGTCATAATGGCTTGAGATATGACAGGGACAGCCTTTGTATAAAAATAGAGATGTATGAATGAATAGACAGCAGATAGACAGATGAGGGAGGCAGTAAAAAAGGAATGGAGGTAAATATTAGTCACCGAGACAAAGATGACAAAGTGATGATAAGGTTCTGCTCTCTATTACAGGAAGTGTATAAATTGTAGGAGTAAAGCGAAGTCATTATTTAGACAAAAACAGGTCAGATAGCTAAGTATAGAGGTAAACAGAGTTTACAGTATTAAACAGGTGGGAGAGCATTTTGTAGGGGGGATGGACACATTTCCATTAAATCCTGTTTTATTTATTTATTTTAATTATTATTATTATTTACTATTTTAATAAGTTATTAATCTTCCCTATTCTCCCAGAAAAAAAAAAAAAAAAAAGAAATAAAGATTTTTCATATTAGGGCTGTCAAGTGATTAAAGTTATTTAATCTAATTAGTTGCACATCATTTTTGGCTGAGAATTGGAATATTTAATATTGAAAAATTAAAGCACCCTTTAAGAGAGTGCTCCAAATCTCAGCTCCTTACTTGTATAAAAGACACCTGGGAGCCAGAAATCTTGCTGATTGATAGGGGAGCAAATACATATTTCCCTCATTAAAATGCAAATCATTTACATTTATCTGACGCTTTTATCCAAAGCGACTTACAATTGCTATATATGTCAGAGGTCGCACGCTTCTGGAGCAACTAGGGGTTAAGTGTCTTGCTCAGGGACACATTGGTGTCTCACAGTGGATTCGAACCCAGGTCTCTCACACCAAAGGCATGTGTCTTATCCACTGCGCCATCACCACCCCTTCAATTTATAATTTTTTTTAAATGCATTTTTCTGGATTTTTTTGTTGTTATTCTGTTGTTATCTCTCACTGTTCAAATAAACCTATCATTAAAATTATAGACTGATAATTTCTTTGTCAGTGGGCAAACATACAAAATATGTTTATATAAGCAGTCGTGGCCTAATGGATAGAGAGTCGGACTTGTAACCCGAAGGTCGTGGATACGAGTCTCAGGTCTGGCAGGGATTGTAGGTGGGGGAGTGAATAACCAGCACTCTCTCCACCCTCAATATCACGACTGAGGTGAGACCCTTGAGCAAGGCACCGAACCCCCAACTGCTCCCCGGGTGCTGCAGCATTGGCTGCCCACATGGTGTATGTTCACTACTGTGTGTACACTTGGATGGATTAAATGCAGAGCACAAATTCCGAGTATGGGTCACCATACTTGGCCACACACCACTTCCCTTTAGTTTAGTTCATTAATTTATAAAGCACATTTCAAAACAACAGAAGTTGCCACCAAAGTGCTGTACAGAGGTATTAAAACAAAAATTAAAACACAATTCTGCAAATATAATACAAAAACTATATATATAGCTATAGTCGTCATCCTGCATCATGTCCATCATCAACATGCAATGCAACATTCATTAATCATTTTAAGTTATTTTTTTCCCAAAATGAATCGTATCAAATTACTGTGTTAAATTTGACAGCCCATATATGAGATGGAAAACAGTTTGGTTGTAAATAAACCATGCATCCAGGGTGATAGGTGTTAGTATAGAGTCTAAAACCATACTATTGGGATTAATAAAAGCCTGCTAAGAGTAAGGTAAAAGGTTTACTGGCTATATCTGAAATCATCCCCTATACTCCACATTAATCCCCTAATATAGTTCACTTAATAAGTGAATAAAAACTAGTAGGTGGATTTGGACACAGAGTGTGCTGCTAGTGCTGCACATGCCATCTTCTAGGAGATCTTGAGATTCAGGAATTCATAGCCCTTCAGTGTACATCTGTTATACACTCCTTATTGAGGTGCATTTTGGGATTGAATACTTGCACTTGATAATATCCAATATCATGGTTTCAGACACCAAATGTCTGTCCCACAAATAATCCATATAGAAGGTTATAGGGAGCAATTTCAGACAAGTGAACCTTTAAAGATATTATTTCAGCCTTAAAATACTCGTATCCCAACACACTGACAACTGTAAATAAGCTCATAGGTTAATTCTCCTGAAAAGTTTAAACACTGCTTTGTGAAAGCATTTAAAAACATTGCTTGCATTGTTTGTTTGGTTGATACATGCTCAAGATATTTTCATGTTTTCATCACGTAGAGAAAACTCGCTACACACTAGTCTGCCTTTTATAATCATTCTCTTGCAAACAATTCAAACTAAAACTTTCAAACTAGTACATTTTAAAATCTCTTTGAAATAGTTTTGAAAGAGTTGTAGGAAGCTTGTAGTGGTGGTGATGTTTAAATTATTTGATGGTAGATCGCTAATATTCTAACCAAAGATTCTTACTTCTGACATTGTCTTTAGGCTTCAAAATTTATAAAAGTTATACTCATTTGTGAATATTATATTTGCTATTATCCACTAGCAAATGGGAAAAACCTATGATTATTTTTGTTGATTGAACCAGAGTGGTGTTAACGTTTGCCCTACAAAGATATGATTTCTGCAGTACTTTATTGCAGACAACCTGTGCAGAACACACTTCACTTTTAAAAGCTAAATCTGTGACACAAATTTATGATGTACATTAGGAGATTTATATTAAGATTTTCTGGTTGCCAACCTCAGTAAGAAGGCACACATGTACAGTACAAAGCTGAAAACATGTTCATGGCATTAGGAAGAAATATTCAAAGTTGAGCTGTTCAGTACAGGTTGGCAACTGTCAAAGGACACACATATGAACTGACATGCACACACAAGCATGTACACACTCTCCCCAAACCCTTCTGTTGCTCTTTAAAGCATGTGTCACTGCCCCAAGTGTTGAGGGGGAGTGTGGGCATCTGTCTGATCTTGCCTCATGTATGTATGTCTTGTGTGTGTGTGTGTGTGTGTGTGTGTGTGTGTCTTCCCCCACGGCCCCCTGCAGCGCTGAGAATGAGTTAGCTGGTGGGCTAAGATTATTGTGCACAGAACATAGCCTCAGGCTTGGCTGTGTTGTTTCTGCAAAGCACACTAAGAACAAAGGGCACATTAGGAGGAGTGACCTACTACTGTGTGTATGGTTCTGCAGGCTGTGTGTCCCGTCCCCCATGGTCCCCTGCCCTAACCTTTGATTTTCAGTGATGAGTGAGCTTGTGGGTACAGATGAAAGTGTGTGTTCTTGTGTGTGTATATGATATTCAGTGTTTGTCATGTGATCTTTCATAAAGTCCACTGAGAGAAAGAGTAGGAGGAGTCCATGAACTGTAAAGTGTGCATATCTGCACATGCACATGATTGCATTCTGGCAGAGCAGACTGTGTGTGTGTGTACAGGTTCAACATGGGTTTACAATTAGGAGATAGAAAACAGCATTAGCTCAGTATAAAAAATAGATAAAAAAGAAAGTCCCCACAAAAATACAAATACAAACATGTGCGTTTGCATGTGTCATGACATGGGTACACAGGTGCGCGTGTACAGATGGACTGCATCATGCTGAAGTTGGAGCGCACTGACCTCAGTCACGGTCAGGGAACAGAACTCTTGACTCAGTGCAGCCCACACATGTGACACTTGCACACAAATGCATACATGAATTTCAAACACTTCTTTTACTCAACCATTTACACATGCAGCAGCTTTTTGCATACTAAAAATGTGGCTCTGGAAACTAAAATTGCATTGCCATTGAGTAAAAATATTCTGAAGAAAATTCAGGTTATAGGATCAAATTTGACTGCTAGAATCCTCTTGGATGTGATTTTATATTTAGAACCCCATGGTAGGTTATTGGATTCTAATAATATTTTATTGCTTGATGTTTAAAAGAAATCACAGTGGGAGCTATTGGGGTTTAAATATTCTAAAAGATTTTTGTAGAATTATGTTAAGCCTATAAAGCCTTCAGTATCATATTTGATATTGAAATTTCTAAAGCCTCTAAATTATCAACAAGATCAAAACTTTGCTGAAAAACAGTTGTACGCAATCTTTTACATGCATTCATAATAAGACATTTTTGGAAGATATAGTGACAACTGATATTTATATGCATTTTACAACCTGAATTCCAGAAATGTTGGGACGTTTTTTAACTAAAAGAATTTCAAATCACATGAGCCAATATTTTATTCACAATGAGAAATTTGACAATTTTTCAGCATTCATAGTGCCTTCCAAAACATGCAAGCTGCCCATACCGTATGCACTTATGCACCCCCATACCATCAGAGATGCTGGCTTTTGAACTGAACGCTGATAACACACTTGAAGGTCTCCCTGCTCTTTATCCCGGAGGACACGGCATCAGTGATTTCCAACAAGAATGTCAAATTCGGACTAGTCTGACCATAGAACACTTTTCCACTTAGAAACAGTCCATTTTAAATGAGCCTTGGCCCACAGGACACGACGGTCCTGACCTCTTCTGGACCACGTTCACATAAGGTATCCTTTTTGCATGATAGAGCTTTAGGTGGCATCTGCAGATGGCACGGCGGATTGTGTTTACCAACAGTGGTTTCTGGAAGTATTCCTGGGCCCATTTAGTAATGTCAATGACAGAATCATGCCGATGAGTGATGCACTGTCATCTGAGGGCCTGAAGACCACGGGCATCCAACAGAGGTCTTCGGAGTTGTCCCTTACGCACAGAGATTTCTGCAGTTTTTCTGAATCTTTTGATGATGTTATGCACTGTAGATGATGAGATTTGCAAAGCCTTTGCAATTTGACGTTGAGGAACATTGTTTATAAAGTATTCCACAATCTTTTTACGCACTCTTTCACAGATTGGAGAGTCTCTGCCTATCTTTACTTCTGAGAGACTCTGCCTCTCTAATACATCCCTTTTATAGCTAATCATGTTACAGATCTGATGTCAATTACCTTAATTAGTTACTAGATGTTCTCCCAGCTGAATCTTTTCAAAATTACTTGCTTTTTCAGCCCCTGTGCCAACTTTTCTGAGACCTGTAGCAGGCATCAAATTTTAAATGAGCTTATTTAGTGGATAAAAGTGTACAATTTCTTAGTTTAAACATTTGTTATGTTCACTATGTTCTATTGTGAATAAAATATTGGCTCGTGCGATTTGAAAGTCTTTTAGTTTTCATTTTACTCAAATTTAAAAAAACGTCCCAACATTTCCAGAATTCGGGTTGTATGTAAATAAATAGTCGGCTATAATCTTTCTGGATAATATTTTTCACGCCAGGCTCTACAAAGTTAGTTTCTACAATGCCATTTATCCCATTGGAAATTTTAATTTCTTATATTGATATTTGATTTCTTATTAGATTTTTTTATTTTATTTATGTCTTGTAGGAAATACTGTAATTCACAACAACAAGGTTTCACAACAGAGTTGTTTCCACAGACTTAGTAATTATTGTTTCCTATGGCAACACTCATAATGTCATTTTATTGTTGATGCCCACAAAATTCTTACCAAACTGATGTACTGTGCATGTGACTAATCCTAATCGCACTGCTTCAAGTGGGATACAAACCAGCATCAACCAGCAGTCGCTAATATGCCTTTTGAGGCCAGGGGAGTGAGGTTTACTTGTGCTTTATGTGTGCTTACACTATATATTATGTACACTCATCTAGTGTGTGAATTTAGGATAGATATGAAGAATAGCGTGTCTCTTAATAGACCATAACTTTTTCATTTTGTTACAACAGGGAAGCAAAATGACGTTTCAACCTGATGTGATGCTGCTACATTTAGGCCCTCACCTTCCGCTACGTATAGGAAAAGCTACGACTACTGAATGTATATTAAAAATGGGATGTGAGAAAACATCTTAAACCAGCCAGTGGGCAACTTGATATCAATTTGACATCAAATATTAGTCAAGACTTGATCAAGATGCTGTAACATCATTTTAAATTCATTTTAGACGGCAGTTTCTTCAAGTAGTAATTGGATGAAAATAGGAAGTAAATTCCACACTGAAATTGGTTTAATATATATATATATATATGCCAATATGTTTGACGTTTAATCAAATTACATTACATCAAACCAACACCAACTCAATTTTGTATATTTCACCTCTTTTTTGACATCAATTTTGATGTCAATTTGATGTCCTTTTCACATCTATTTCCCACTGGGTAAGCTGGTTTGCTGGTTAGCCTGGAATGATGTTGGTTTTAAATGGGACACATTTCAGGTGGTCAAACTGGGAGAAGCTGATCGCTTGGCTAAACACTACCTTGGCCAACTGGGAAAGCAGTTTAACAGCAAATCATCTAAGGATGGTTTAAGCAGACTTTTATTATATCTATTTTGTTAAAAATGTAATTTTAATATTCTATGAAACAAAACAAAACAACAACAACAAAAATTAAATACCCAAATTCCTTTAATAATTGAAGCTGCTTCCGGTTTAGGTGGCTTTGCAGTTTTATATGACAGCTGTCAAGTGGGAGAAAAAAAAGTAAAAAACTTTTTCACAAAAGTTGATGCTTCCAGCTTCTCATCATCATGGTTTTATCATCATCAAAAAACAACAACAAACAAGCAGAAAACACACCATGCTGTACATGTTCTGTTGTACTAAAACAATAGGCTTTAATGAACAGAAAATTTAAATGTGTAATTATAAGATTATAAGAGTATGACAAAACTTTGAACAGTTTTTAGTCAGAAACCCATAATCAATATGAATGACTATGATGTGAAAAATCGTATAAAAGCAATGTTAGTCAATATAATTCAAATAAATTTTATTTGGATTCTTTATATTATAACAAATAGCTGATTTTTGTCTGTGTGTCTTTTAGTGTATTTTAGTTTTTATGCTATAATATAAATAATCCTATCTGTCATAACCAAAATCATTTATAGTATAATCTTACTTGTCACCTGTATTCGTACAAATTATAAACCTATTTTTCAAAAGTGTTTAGTTTTTCGTCCTTATATGTAGCCTACACACTGATTTCTAGCCTGTTTACTAATACGACTCTAGAGAAAAGAACAGTCATCTGTGTAAAACAACCGATAAAGTTATTTAGTCATCCCCCTCAATACACTCACTCAGACACATAGTCCGGTTTCCTCCCCCCACCTACGCGCTGCTCGCCCTCGCGCGCGTTACGTATGAGAGATTCCGCTGCGTCCCGCGTCCGTGGGCAGCCGGTGCTGGACTATAAACGCTGCCGGGGTGCAAGTCGCTCCTCAGTCGCAGTCGCAGTCGACTCAAGCACCAGAGCTGACCGTTAGAGCAGATAGCAGCTCACGCTCAGGCTAACTCGCTCTCGGTTTGGATTTTGGGATGGAATCTCGTGCGGCTGCGCGGAGCGCTCGCGTCTCCAACACTCTTACCTTCAAGAGTAAGTACCAACTTTTTATTGTAACTATTAGTTAATGTTTAATGATTATGCATATTTTAATTTCAGGCACAATTATAGACATTATTCACATAAAAATGCATTTTTTGTTCTATTGCGCTAAAACAGTTATTCTTATATGTTTATGTTAGATATGTATTGATGCACATTTAAAGACATTTAATTGCATATTTAATGTTATATTTTGAATTTTACAAGATGCAAACAAATATAAATATGTAACAATATACATAGCCTATCAAACAAAAGCTAATAATTATCACTACTTTTGTTTGATTGACATTAATTGATATATATTTATATTTTTGTATATATTTTTTTAATTATACAACATACAAACACAAAAATACATGATAGATATGAATAAAAATAAACAATATACACATTTTTGTACATGAAATTGTAGCGTTATATTTTTATATTTTTCATTTGAAGTCCCAGTTTGTTCTGACCTCAGTACAGCCACTTCTGATTGTGTATTGCGCCTAGACAAATATTTTTTTTATGTGCCACTTTTTATGTTACCTGGATAAATATAGAATAATCAGTCATTTCTTGTCGTTGAGAAACTTACAAAGCTACTGTCAACAAAAACGAGTATGCAGTTATGCAAAAAGGTAACGCAGTACAATTTTCCACATTAGTCCTGTGCAGCGGATTAGTATCTTGTCCTGGAAGGAATGTGGAGTGACCAGGTCATAGGTCAGGTAATAGGAAAATCTTGTGCAGGCAACATGAATGCACGCAGCATGATTAATTCACACCATGCGTGTCTTTAAGCATCATGTTATTGTGTAGAGTCACCGATCCCCGTGAGGTCCCTTCTTAAATATTCATGAGCTGCAGTAATTTAATCAGGATCTGTTTCACAAAACTGAAGTTAATCCGACCTTTTTTTTTTCACGCACTGTTAGGCACTGTTCTGTTCTGTCCTGGATGGACACTGACTGCACAAAGAGTCTTTCTTAGAACTGCTTTCTTCAAGCGGAATATATGTGTATATTACTTAACCCAGCAATGATATTTCAAATAGCAGCTGTTATATTGACAAATTGTTTCCGCATGAGGATGTGGAACAGCTTCTTCTCTAATGTGAACACAAACATCTTGTTAAGTCTACCTTTTTCTCGCTCCACAGGTGGTTTGTCTCTTTGGTTGGTGATATGGTCGTTGGCATGTCGCTGTGCACCGGGTCAGGCATGTCCCAGGTTGTGTGTATGCTACCATATGCCCATGACTGTGAGCTGTCAGTCTCAGAACTTCACTGATGTTCCAGCCGGCGTGCCCTATGACTCCCAGCGGGTTTTCTTGCAGAACAACCAAATCACTGAGCTCAGAGCCGACTCCTTTGGCTTCGAAACACAGGTGAGAGCATATCTGTATGTAAACATCACGCTGAATCTTTTCGTGTGAAGATTTAAGCAGAGATTTATCTTTGTCTTTACTTTCTGAATCCGCAGGTCCTATGGCTGTATTCCAACAACATCACATGGATCGAAGCAGGTGCATTCAGTAATCTGCGTGTACTAGAGGAACTAGATTTGAGTGACAACCCATCACTGCGCAGGCTGGACGGGGGTGCGTTCAGGGGGCTGGAGCGCTTGCAGAGTCTACACATGCACCGCTGCCACTTGACCGAGCTGCCTGCTGACCTCTTCCTCAAGCTCTACAGCTTGCAGTTCCTCTACCTGCAGGAGAACCAGCTGAGCCACCTTGCAGATGGCCTCTTTTCCGACCTGGTCAACCTCACCCACCTGTTCCTGCATGGCAATCGTATCCGTGTCCTGTCTGAAAATGCCTTCCGAGGCCTGGTGAATCTTGACCGCCTGTTGCTGCATGACAACCGTATCCGACAAGTCCATCGGCGAGCCTTCCGTGACCTGGGCAGATTGACCATCCTCTATCTCTTTAACAACTCTCTGCAGGAGCTTCCAGGCCAGGCGTTGAAGGATACGTCGTCGGTGCAGTTTCTCAGGCTCAATGCTAACCCCTGGACCTGCGGCTGTGAAGCTAGGTCGCTATGGGAGTGGTTCCGCAATGCTCGGATCTCCAGCTCAGACCTAACCTGCTCTTCACCAGCCCCTCGTAAAGGCCAGGACTTGAGGTTCCTGCGGGAGCTGGACTTTGCCCTCTGCCCGGTGCCTGACCCAGGATCCCTGGCTGGCACTACAACCACCACCTTCAGCACCAAGACCCGTTGGTGGTTCTCCAAGAACAAACCGGCCTCGTCATCCAAGAGCCACTTTCACAAGAGTAGCGAGACCCTGAAAGCCTCTCCATTCACCTCTGTCAAACATCCCTCATCTGCATCATCCTCCTTCTCATCCAAGTACGATCTCACTGCGGAGGAGGCTGCTTTACCCAAGCTAGAGCCTGAAGAGTACTGGGCAAACTATGGCAATGAGGATGCAGCCTCAGTCCCCTGTTTCGAGCTTGAATGTCCACCAGGTTACGACTCTCCCATTCTCCCATCTTCCTCTTCGCCTTCACTTCTGCCCTTCCTCTCGCTCACAGCACTTACTCTCTCTTTTCACCTTCTGTTCGGCTGAGTTTTCCTTCTCCTCCTCTTTTTCTTCTGTTATGCTTCACTACCTTTCTCCTGCAATTGGGCTTATGCTAATAAATGCATAGAAGCAGCCATGCAGGAAAGGGTGACAAGACTGGCACACAATAACAAATTAAACACTACACACACTGTGCAATTCACACAGTACAACAGAGACAGGGCTACTGCATGCACGCACTCCCAGCAGGCTTTGCAACACCACCTCAAGTGGCGTCATCTCTAAAATCAGAGAACACAGGACAAGTAGAGGGGCAAAGAGAAACAAGGGAGTGATGTGGAAAATGAAACTAGAGGTCAATGTCAAAGATGGCGGGGACTGTCTCTGCATGGAGAGGAAAACTCTCATGCTGACAAAGAAGACTACGTCATTTATCAATGACCATCACATCATCATGTAAATATGAACATACACAAACTAGACATATTTTTCCAACAGGACACTGTCAGTGTCTTTTTGTTGATTGTTGGGTACTAAACCAGATACACTATCACATACAGTTGCTCCAAAAAGTATTTAGGCAATTATGCTACAATGTCCAAATTTAAAGAAGAACATTTCACAATTTAAAAAAATATATATTTAAAATTATAAAACTATAGAAATATTGTATAAGGATAAATTCTGATTGTCAAAGTGAAATGTGCATGGTTGAAGTGATTAACTAAAAACAGATGCCACTTGCTTTGATATTTTATTTCCCAATGCAATGACATTTTCAGGAGTGGTTTCAATGTCCAAATATTTTTGGGGCCACTGTAAACAATACGATGAACAGATAGCTAATGGAAGAGCTGACTAACAAAGACCGTCGCTAATGTTTTTCATTTGTTAAAACTGTGTTAAGTACTTTGGTTTGTGTTAGTTAATCTGAGTTGTGCCATGCACTTTGAGTATCAGGTGAAGCTAGGGCAGGAAGTCAATGTTTAATTCAACCTGAAGAACTCAGAAACTGCTTAAAGTGAGAGATCTGTGTTTTCTCTGTGTGTAAGATATCACATAGTCTTTCTGAGCAAGTTGACAGAAAGAAATGTTAAACACAAACTTTGTCTTTGTCTAAAAAAACTAAATAAAACCACAATGAATCAATATGCATTATTATCAAGTGTTTTATTGAGTGATCTCTTGTTTTGCAGCATTTGATCTGTTGGTGTGTGTGTGTGTGTGTTTAAGCATTAACAGATAGTGATGGAGAGGCAATTCGATTTTTAAATCTCACCCCAATATTAAAATTGTTCAAATACAGTTTTTAAGTCCCCAACAGTGCACTAAGTTGCATTGCAGCCAGTATGCATGCAAGATACTATTTCAATTAGTTAATAAACACAATCTAACATTAATATAACATTTCTCTATTATTTAAAATTTCTCCTCTGACGAGTCACTAGACAACACCCTTCAGCAATCCAAGTAATCTGAAAGCCTTAGAAGAAAGGTGTATTGCTCAGAGGTCTTTCATAACACGTTTAACATCATAGACTTGATGTTTAGGAATCAACTTTATCTCTAACTTTGTTTTTCCATAAATTTCGTAGGAGAAATATATATTTTTTTAATTATAAAATAATAAATATATGAAAAGGTATGATAATGTAGATAGCAAATGACAATCTGACCATTACTAGGAGACACTTTGGAAATAATTTATTGGGATAAACAGGCAACTCTCCATGTGCTCTCTATTTAATGTCGCTTGCTGTGTAACAACAGGTCTTATAGAGCTTTCCTACGTCCATATGTGTGCGTATAAACTTTCAAAATAACTTGACTGGAAATTTCTCCTCTGAAGACGTACTTGATCTGTTCTCCCACAGAGTGCCTTTTGTTCTGGGCTGTCTGTTCGGCATTGTTCTGCTGTCTTGTGTCAATCACTTGCATTCAGGCATTCATGAGCTCGCCATTCATTCATCTCTTGTTTCCTAAATCTCATCATCTCCTCATACGCTCTCTCCAGATGGTTCTGTTTGAATGGACGCGTTTTGGCGTGGCTGTGACGTGCATCATCAGTCACGTGTCATGCCTGAGAGAATACAAGTGCATGTGCTTGGGTGTCTTAGACAGAGCACAAGTGTAAATGTTCCATCTTCCAGCTCATTAGCGCTACTAATTTAGGGGTGAACAGAATGTGGGGAGAGACTAAAAAAAGATAAAGCTTGAACCACAAATAACATTCTGTTGCTGGGGACAAATACTCCAATAACACAGTACATTACCTGCAATGGCTAGTGAGTGTATAAGATGAAGTGTACACTACTGATAGCAGACGGAGTGCACACTAGTGAATATGCATCAGTTGGCGTATACACTATTGAGTGCATTAGATGGAGTGTATCTGATGGAGTGTACACTAGTGAATATACATCAGATGTAACGTACACTATTGTGCTTTTGCATCAGTTGGAGTGTACACTAGTGAATATTCAAAAGAAGGAGTATACATTACTGAATATGTATTAGATTACGTTTACACTAGTGAATCAGATGGAGTATACATTCCTGAATATAAATCATACTGAGGGTACACTAGTGATTATTTATCAAAAGGAGTATACATTAGTGAGTGCATTAGATGGAGTGTATCAGACAGAATATACACTAGTGACTGACAGCACTGGATGAAGTACACACTAATGTGTGAAACGAACATTAGTGTGCATTAGTGTACACTAATGATCTTATCAGATGAAGTGTACATTAGTGACTATGTATATCAGTCAGCATGGAAAATGAATGGAAGGATCATATTAAGTGTGTCATATGGGGAGAGGTGATTAAGAGACTGCGTCAGCAGCGTGGGGGTCTGCATCTTTTCCCTCATCCCCACCAAACTTCTGTTCTGAACTAAAAACACGCCCTGCCAGAAGGCACCCAGAGAGGAAGACAGAATGTGTGTGTGAAGGACAGTTTGAATAAAGGCATCTGAAAATAACAGATCGAACAACTCTGAAAATAACTGTATCAGTTTAACATATGGGAACCACTAACTGGAGCGGCTTGCTTTTGGTGGTTTGCGTCAGGTGTCCATCATACATCACCATTCATTCATCCCTCTCTCCAGATGAGTGTTAATCTGCACTATGATTAATCATGTAGCTCACACCGATTAAATCAAATCTCTCTTTTTCTGTCCAACTCTATTTCTGACAGGCAAGTTTGTTCAGGCTTTAGCTGAGATCATCTCTCTGGCTCGGGAATCTGTGCGTAAACACACGGGTGGTTGATTTCCTGTTTGTCAGCGAGTACGAGAACATTCTGAAGTGTTCAGCCTCACTCCTGCTGATTTCTTTTACACTCTGCTCCTCCTGCTTTCATCGCCTTCATTCACACATGCATCCATACTTTTCTGGCTGCACCTTGTCTTCTCACATGACTTTTTTTCTATCAATGGTCTGCCATCTTCTCCAATGGGACTACGAAAGTTTGTCAACTGGTAAGTCTAGCACAGTGAGATGAACTCAGGTCAGGTGAGTGAGACAGTCTGCAGTCCTTTTTTTCAATCCCAGACGACAAAAGGATGAGGGAAGGATTATTACTTTACTGCCACCTATTGGCTGATCTAAACAACAGCTTGCATTCAAGTAAAAATGTGCACCACCCATTGTCCTGTTCACGTCTGATTTAAACTTAGAATAGTACTTAGAATAGAATAGTTATCCATCATTTTAATAAAGCCTTAAAGAGCACATATGAAAAAAATACAACTTTATTTATTGAAACTAAAGCAGTCAGACAAGTGCTGAAGTGTTTTTAAATACTCATTATAACAAATATTTATGGTGCATTCATTTATATTTGTTTACACAATTTCAATCGGACAAAACAAAATTAAGCAGCCTCTGGAACTTTTGAAATACGAATGTTTCTCTTTGGAAACGTTTCATAAAATATTTAAAAACAAGTTTTGTACAACAAACTGAGGAATGATTGTGTCACCAAAGTTTCTAGTGGCAAGAAGAGTTTGTATCTTTCGTCTAGATACTGCACCTGTGTGTGTTTGAGAAAGACAGTGAGAGACAGAAAGAGATATAGAAGAGAGAGAGAATATTGTGTGTGTGTGTGCATGTTTATGTGGTTTATGAGGACACAAATTTGTATAATGACATGGGTGTGACAGAGGTATTGCAATATGAAGGTGGTTTATGAGGACACTGCCTATGTCCCCGTAATTCAAAAGGCTTAAAAAACATACTAAATGGTGTTTTTTTGAAAATCTAAAAATGCACAAAGTCTCCTGTGAGGGCTAAGTTTAGGTGTAGGGTTGGTGTAGGGCAATAGCACACACAGTTTGTTCAGTATAAAAACCATTACGCCTATGGAGAGTCTCCATAAACCACAAAGACCAACATGTGTGTGTGTGTGTGTGTGTGTGTGTGTGGGGGGGTTAAGGCCAGATAATAAAAGCTAGGGAGAAAAACAAGAAAAGGAACAAAAACTATAAATTATAATAAACACAAATTTCAAACAAGAGAGAGAAGAGAAGAGGAATCAGTCTTACAGCCCAATTTGGAAGAAGAACATTTAAGAGACAGTATCTATCCAGAACATGTTCTAACACTCTGATAAACATGAGAGGACACATCCATACACACCTTCTCTTCAATCTCTTTGATTTGTCTTCTCTGCATGTCAATGTTATCTTCAAGGTCTCTGATCCTCTGTAAGTCAAATGATAATGTACATGAAACACAAAAAGAGATATTTAGAAGACTGTCCAAGCTGATTTATTTCATGCAATGAAAGTGAATAGGAACCAGGGACAATCTTCCACTTTCATTATGTGGAAGAGCAGCTTGGACAAGTACTTTTTACTTTTTGGCAATTTTGCTAATTAACACATGCCCAGATCCTGACCTGCTGTGCAGACTGAAGGAGCTCCATGCGCTGTTGTAGGACCAGCGTGTCTGCATGGCGACTCTGCCGCAGGATCTGTCTCCGCACTGCATCCATTGACTCGGCCAGCTTCGCTCGCTGCCTGTCACTCAAACTCTCCCCCACACAGCTGTCTGGATCCTGCTGCAGGGCAGCGTATAATGTGGCCTCCAGCTCCTGCACTCTCTAAACACAACAAACAAACATGTACACAATGCTTTATGGAACGGAACAGAGTTTGGCCAGATTATGTAGTGGAATTGATTTTTAAACAGTTTCACATCTTTTCATGAATTTGTCATATAATGTTGGTCAAACTGGCCGAACTGGAACTTGCCACAAATGTGACCCTGGAACAGAAAACATCTGTCAGTTTTTCAAATTGAGATTTATAAATGATCTTTCCATTGATGTGTGGTTTATTAGGACATTACAATATTTGGCTGAGATACAACTAGTTGAAAATCTGCAATCTTAGGGTGCAAAAAAATTGAAATATTCGATATATTCAATATCACCTTTAAAGTTGTCCAAACAATGCATATTACTAATCAAAAATTAAGTTTTGATATATTTACCATAGGAAATTAACTAAATATCTTCATAGAACATAACTTAATATCCTAATGATTTTTGGCATAAAAGAAAAATCTATAAATTTGACCCATGCAATGTATTGTTGGCTATTGCTACAAATATACCCATGCTACTTATGATTGGTTTTTTAGTCCAGGGTCACAAATATGGTACAAATTGATGTCCTGTCACTTTCTAAAAAGAAATTAAGGCACTTATTGTACAAAATAACCAATTTAAATTAATATATATATTTTTATGAACTTATTGTAATCACTAAAAATACAGTACATACTTTTTTACTTTTCCAATAACTATTTGTCCGACTTAACCATATAACTCTGTTATCAAAGATATTGTAAGAAAAATTAGCAAAATTCATAATTGCTACATAATCTCAAAGTCTTACCAGTTGGGACTGATCGAGAGCTTGCTTCCTGTAGTCTAGTTCCTCTTCCAGGAAACCTTTCTGTTTACTGAACAGCTCCTGTTGATAACATCAGTTCACCACGGTCAAGACAGGAGCACACACAGATGATACATTTTTAATCAAGTGTCATCAAGCCTCCTCTATCACCAGACAGTCATCTCAGAAGTTCTCACCTTTTCATTCTCCAGATCAATCATTTTCTGTGTCAGGGCTGCCTCTGTGCTGTCGATCTGCTTCAGCCACTGGTCACAAAGACATAACAATACAACAGAACTACTGACAAAATATAAGGCATCTCATCTTTGAGGAGTTAGAGAATGAAGGAGATGATACCTTTTCACATAAAGAAAGCACAGTGCCTGCTTGAATGACCGTCACCTGTTCCTCGTTTCGCAAGTTCTGCCAAAGATAAGTGATAATTTCAACTCTCTTTTTTGAGAAACCGGAGTAATGCGTGCACATATAATAGCAAAAACCATACCCCATTATCCCCAAGAATGTCAAGCTTTTTCATGAGGTCAGGAATGATGACATCCTAAACCAAACACACATGAAGATGAGGCCAACACACAGTATGTTATCATGCGGTACATATATGCAACTGTGTGGAGTGTGCAATTTATTGAATTGTATATGAATATATTGTATATTGTATAAATCAATGGAGCTAAATTGACACATTCCTTAAACCGCACATTACTATAGTAGGTACATTATATAGTTTTGAATTAAGTACCTTAAAATGTGTAACTTAGATGGTTAAATGCCAGCAGTGTGTGGGGTTTTACCTTGACACCCTCTTGCTGGCAGTGTAGCTGTAGGATACTGTTGTTTTCAGAGGCAGAGATTTGCAGGTTAAAGGCAGGAGAACGGCGTTCCCTCTCCTATTGTAAAAGAAGAAAAAAAGGAATTGGTGGTGAAATATAGAGAATGCATTATTTGGGGGGCGTAATAGTATCTGGAGCGAATTTTTACTTTTAAATAATAGTTAAATAATTAAATATTTCGGCATTGTTTAACCAATAAAATAAAACTTTCTTCAGATGAACAGAAAAGGTAACTGTTCAACAATATCCAAACATCTCTTCAACACAAAAAAATGAGTAGTGACCGTTGGGGGCTTGTGGGGGGGGGGGGGGGGGGGGGGGGTTTAAAAAAAAAAACACATAAAGATGGTCCATGTATTTTTAAGTCATACAATAGCTTAGAGAAATATGACTTAAATTGTGGTCTTTTCATTACACAAATGCTATTATATGACTTCGAGAGACTGGGAATTTATGAACACTATGCACATTTATGGTACTTTAATGTGTATTTTTCATCATTATTGAAGTGGGACAGAACCATTCTTGTGAAAAAGACATGCACTTAAATTATACTGTACTTTAAAGTATATTTTTTTAAAAACTGTACTTGCAGATGATATATAGATTAAATAAAAGACCATTTAAGTGTAATAAAAGCAAGTACACTTTCATGACTGTTTCATCACACACTATACAATTAAAAAGTACACTTTGTAATGTAATAAAATTTTTACTTCATAGTAAATGTAAATAATGGTTTTACTGATTTTAATATGCATTTAAGCCTCCAAAAACATTACATTTACTTCACATGTAAGTATATATATTTTTAAGTATATTATGAAAATGCTTTCATATTCAAAGTATGCTAAAGTGTACTTTTTTTTGTCACAAAGGCAGTTTCTTTTTACTTGCATGACAAGAATAGCCAGGATTTTCTTCAAATATTCATTATCTGGGTTTACCTAAATAAAGAAAGTAATATGGATTTGAAACAACATAAAAGGTAGTGGTGACATTTTTGAGTTCATTTGCTGTACATCAGATGCTTATAAAAGACTTAAACATACAGATGAGTTCATATCATACTTCATACAACAGTATGAAACAGAATGTTTGCAGATACTATGAATGTTGTTTAATATTGTAGGCTCTGTGACAATCTGTTTATGTTCCTGTAAGTCACTTTGAATAAAAGTGTCCACAAAATGCATAAATAAGTGTAGAAACCACTACTCATCTCATGACCTACAGTTAGAAGATCCATGTGTACAATATTAAGGATGTTCTAAGCTGTGTGAAATACAGTCATTGAGTAAAAATACTTGAAGAACTCTCTCTCTATATATATATATATATATACACACACATGAGAGAGAGAGAGAGAGAGAGAGAGAGAGAGATGTCTTTGTTGGCTGGGCTCCAATGACATTCAGAATATCTTCTTTTGTGTTTGAAAAAAAAAAAAAAGAAAGTCATGCATGTTTGGAGTAACATAACGGTGACAGAATTTGGATTTCTGGGTGAACTGTCCCTTTAAGCACACTCAAACAACCTAATGTTTCAACTGAATTACTTATAAATCACACGCTTTGAGTCATTTCTGTAATCAAACAGTATGCACCTAATTATATGCAGTAATTTGAACTAAGAGCGAGCTCTTTCTAATTGGCAGCTGCAGTTATCGTATACTGCAAATTGGATTCTGTAAATTAAATAACTTCTCACAAATATTTCACAATGATCACACAAATATTCACCTCATAGAAGATGTATAAGATTGTACAAGCATACAAAAAGAGTACACAGGCATACATATGTGTTGGGATGAATAATGATCTGCTAATTGAAAAGTTGACATGACTAATAAATAGTGAATTTTTGTGTGTACACATAAACACATGCAGGAAGTGCAGTCAAAAAGAAAAAAAAGAATAGTGAGGAGTTTCATTCAAATACATTTTATTCCACTAAAACTTATAATTAACAAAACAATATAAATATACAGTTCTTGAAACAGAAAAAAAAACACTTAAAATGTGTATGAAAATATCTATAGCAATATGAAAACAAAAATCAAAGCAAGGGGTAAAATGGATTCATGTATGTAGCTTGTGTAGACATGAGCTGGGTTTGGCCGTCCCTGTTTGCTGCTGTGGGAGCAAAACAGATTCTCTTACTTCCAGTTCTAGAATTCGGAATTCAAGCAGCTCATTCTGATCCAGGGTGTCTTGAACTTCCGCGCGTAATCGCATTTCACACTGCTCCAGCGATACTATCTACCACATACACACACACACACACACACACACCAGAAGAATGTTAAGTGTTTATGTTTGAGTATATGTAGATTGTAGGAAACAGCGGACACAGGCTGTACCTTCTCTCTGAGCTCCTGGTTCACCCTGAGAAGATTTTGCTTTTCCTCCACCCATTTTGAATCCTGCATAACAAAGCCACACACAAACACACACACCACTACAAATTACACTACTAGTACTTATCTAACACTCCTATTATCACTATTCACACACACAATCCACACTCTTGTGTACTTGTGTCAACCCAAATAATCTCAGATCCATTATCAAATAATCAGTTTTAAACATTGAGCTCAGCATAAACAAAGAGACACATAGAGAAAAAATAAAATGAGAAGTTAAAGATGGAGAAATGGCTGAGATTTATTAGACTGCATGCAGGTAAGCCCATTTCCATATTTTACAAGGAAAAAAACAAAGCAACCAATCAGAGACAAGCAGAGAACAGAAAGGAAATACATGCAAAAGCAGGCTGACCAATGACAAACATTCACTGTGAACCAACTGATCATTAAGCCAGAAATAGCTATGTTCGGAATAGCATACTGCCATACTACTTACTATTTACAACAATGCATTTCCATTACCAGTGTTCCAGTGTGAACAAACAAATATAAACTTTCATTTTTAACTCTTTGGTCTCTTTTTTGTTTGTTTGTTTGAACAACAATTGGAGTAAAATACTACATTATTATTTGTAAAATAATAGATGGTCAATAGATTCACACCTAATTAAACATGCAACATGATCAGATCATGCATAAACATTGTTGCACGCTACGGTTTGAAACACACTGTAAAAAAAATAAAAAAATAAAAGTTGAGCCAACTTAAAATTTTAAAGTAACCAGCTTTTTGCAGATTTTTGAGGTCTCTCAACTTATCTTTGTAGGAGATTCTCAACTTTTTGTTGTATAAACTTAAAACAACAAGTTGAGAAAACTCAAAAATCTGCTGAAGTTTGTTGCCTTAAAATTTTAAGTTGGCTCAACTCTTTTTTGTTTTTACAGTGCATTTAGCAAATGTTGAATAATTCACAGTTCTGTTTCACACACTATTTTAACAAGAGTTGTTTGTGTTGCACATAGAAGACGTTAGCATCCGCTAATTTTTTAATTATATGAGAAATCTGGTTAAGCTTTTGGCGCTACTTTCGTTTTGATCATGTTTTTGCTTTGTAAATGTTTCTGCATCACATAAATTCTCTTCCATAAATCCAAATCATTTTCATAACGATCACAGGATGTGTGTGTAGTCAATGTACGAAACCATGTACAATATATTTGATGCATGAAACCATGTATAATATTTATACCAAACCATGTATAATATATTTGTTTATTTTGTGGCGAATTGCAGCATGTTTTGTGGAGGGACACGTGACGAAACTGTTTAAGTTTGGATAGTGCACTTTAACGCCTGTGTTCAAAAACGGGAGTGACAGTTAAAGGGTTAATGAGAGTTAACGAGGCTAGATCCATTGTGTTCTACTTACAGGTTACCACAACCAGTTTTGTACCATTTTTCAGAACTGTGGAGAGAACCAATGGGTGTTGAAATAATGTGCAACATCTCCAGAAGTAAAAGAACTAATTTTCTCCCTATGGAAAATTATTTTAATGACTTACAAACCTTAAAGACAGACCTGTTGTGAACTCTGAGGTTGTTAATTGACAGTATATGCTTTTGTTGAAGCCACAGGCAACATTATTTCAACATATTTTTAAATAACCAAATTTAACAGCAGAATTTGTAGTGAGAAACTAAATGACCCATTATGCTGTATAGACAATTCCACCGATCAAAGCGTTGTGGAAAGCAAATCACACCAAAAAAATGCTCTGGAGGGAACGCCTACTCCCATGAAGCACACACAAACACTAAAATACTTATATATATATATATATATATATATATGCATCTATCTATCCATCTATAGATTTGATGATTTGATTATGTCGCTTCGTTTAGTTTTTGTTCCTTCAGTAAAACAGTTAGTCCCATATATATTTGTCTTTTTGTCCGATTTTAACATATGTCTTTAATGTAGTGATGCACCTCATAGCTGGTTGGCTTGGTTCATGGTTTATAATGCTTTAAAGAAGACTCTTTTAAAATCCCAATGGGAAAATTAGTGTAACAAATACCTCTGGGACCAACGCCACAGAAAAAGTGGGTGTGCACTAATACACTTTATAGGGGGGTTTCATGACCCTTTAAAACAGTAAGCAGTCACCAGTATTCCATTCCGAGCAGAATGTATTTGTGCCCTAGTACACCCTCAATTTTTGGTCAGCGGACAGGATATACCATAATTAACTGTGCTGATTCATTTGATTAATATATACACTGAAAAAGCAAAGTAAAAAGCACTGGTCAAGCAAAGGAAATGTCCAGAAATAACAAAAACTTTAAAGTATGACTGACAAAATCTGTACAGTATGACTGATCCTGTGGGGGAAGTTACATGATTTGGTGCCATATCCTCTCTTTGTAGCGCCAGCACACAAGCATGGCTGTCAGAAAGACAAGCAGCAAAGCCACTGTGACTGGAGTCAGGGGTGTCTTCTCCCCGCCCTCTTTCTTATTTACCTGCCCCCTCTCTGCCAAGCTCCGCTCCAGGTCGGCAATCCGTGCCTGACAGCCAATCAGCTCCGTCTGCAGCTGCTCCCGTGTCTGACGGACAGAGCACAGAGCCAATCAAATAGCCAGCCTAGGGCATATGTATGCATAAACAATCTATATTGGCTTCTTTTTAATTTCAAAAGAATTTCAAATGACAAATGTTTGAAATTTTGGTAGGGTTTTTTTTTTTTTTTTTTTTCTCGAGGCAGGAATTTTTGGCCATGCTTGCTACAATGCTGGCTGTGATCAACAGATGAGTGGTATTTCAGTGTGGGTAAAGGAGATTCTGAAAAGGTCTTGGAATTCAATTAATTTAAACTGTATTTAAACATTGGTGCGATTTGATTCAGATCTAAAATTTATCCAAAATAAAAAAAATAGTTGTACAAAAAATAGAAAAGGATCCTTCAGAATGTCCAGTGTTGGAGGGGTTAAACATGTGTCTGTGGAGTTGGCATCATGGGCCCTGACCCTGCAGTGTCTCTCAGGGTCCAGAGGCCCCGTAGTCTCCTGCAGAAGTGCGTAAGCTCGCTGAAGAGCCTGGTACTCTCGCGTCAGCTGCCGAAATCGCAGCTCTGCCTCCTCTCGGGAAAAGCCCTGATGAATAACAAATACAATTCCATTTGTCACATTTGTTCATGAGAATTCTGGACAAGTCATTCCCAGCTGTTCATGTAAAATATGAACTCATTTAACGAGACATATGCTCACCCTCAAGTTGTTCTAAACCTGTAGGACTTTCTTTCTTCTGCTGAACACAAAAGATATTTTAAAGAATTTTGGTAACCAAAGAGTTTTGGAGGAGGTGTTGTGGAGTTTATACAGCACCGAGAGATTCATACAGGTTTGGACAGACAAGGGGGTGAGAAAATATGTCAGAATTTTCATTTATAGGTGAACCATTATAAGGAAAAAACTAGTTAAGTAGTTCCTGAAATTAAAAAACAACTCAAGACAAGTGTGTCTGATTCACATTTCGGTTATTACTGTGCTATCAATATTTTGGATATGATTTTGCTTGCTTGCAGTGGGAAAATCATTTTGAAGACAAATTTTCTGTTTTGGGTGAGCTACTCCTTTAAGATCAAGCACTGAATCAGGTAGGACTGGGTTGCATGATTTCAGATTGTTCAAACACATCTGGTTTTCCAGAAGACTTCCACAGAAATTTCTTCTGCTTGTGTATCATAAGGCCCATTATATTTACTACAATTACAGTAGATTCCTGTAAAAGTGTCTGTAATTATCATGAATCACATCGTTGCACAATACACATTGTCAAGTCAAATCACCATTATTTATATAGCGCTTTTTACAATGCAGATTGTGTCAAAGCAGCTTTACAGTATTAAACGGAAATAGTGTGCCGTTCTCCTCTGGCCAGACGAAACCAGCAGTTTAATTCTAGGCTGCAACAAAGTCAGATTGTGCAGAGGATTGTGTCATAATACACACTGTTTCAAAGCAGCATTACAGGAAATCATGATATTATTGTTTATAATGTTTTAATACATCAAATTTGGCACATAAAATAGATTACATTTTCTATGTTTTATATTGCTTTACATGAGCACGCTGTATATATACACAGATAAAGCTGGATATAATACATATCCGACTTTATACAGCTGTGCGATAATACAGTTTACATTGTGCAACAATAAAATGTTTGTTGTAAACAAACAACTGTTTACAGTTTCAGTCAGTAAACTAAAATCAAACTTAAAACAAATTCAATTTGACAATTTGTATGACATTTAGTGAAGAAAATCTTATTAAATGAACAGCATATTCGAGGGAGCTGAGAACACTACATGAACACATTGTTATGGGATCGTCTTCATGGTGCAGTTAATGACTCGCTCATAATCCCACTCCTCGTTAACTAGCTCTGGCTATCAGTAAACAACTGATAGAGATGCTGAGACTAGATAGAAACGGCTGAGATGCCTCATCGTGGTCAGAGCCCTGCATTTCGGCCCGGGCCCGATGGGCCCCGACTTTTTTACGCCTCTAGGGCCGGGCTTCGGGCCAATTTCCATGTCATAGTTCAGGCCTCGGGCCTGTTTTGGGTTTCTCCTTATTTTTATATTGTAGACATCTATCGATTAGTGATGAAAAAAAATTGCCGTGCTGGTGGAAACAACACGAGACCGTGCCGCGACTGAGAGCAGCTCGATGGTGTTTAGTGTCCCGCAGCAGCGTGCGCAAGTGAGTTCTGCATTCAAATGCACGTAATAGGCTAAAGCTTGCTGAAAAACAACAGCAAAAATAACCATGAATGTGTCTGCGGGAAATAGTAAGGAGATATTTGAATTATTTACTAATAAACTAATGTTTTCTGAGTCCATGTAGCAAGGATGAAGTTGCTGATCCTGACTCGCCGTCTCCTCATTAGACGCGCCTTTAGAGAGAAATCCATCTTTATTGATTATGATTAAGATTACAATAAAAGAGTTTTTGTTTTCAATTTTTTTTATTTTGTTAAGTGATAATTTAAAGCTTTCTATAGATATATTTATCATGTCTGTGAGGCATGTATTCGCTCAGCTTCGGTTCATTTTTGTGACGCGCTCCTGTTCAAGACGCAGAAAGCGCATCATGTTTGTTTTATAAAAGAACTACCTTTTGTTGGTATTGTGAGTGCACACAAATACAAGCAGACCCTTTACAGGTCCGAATGATGTATTACTCTTACTCTTTATCAAAAAAAAAAAAAAGACGGCGTAGGCTACTTTAATTTGTTTCCACTGAAAGCAATCCAAGTGTTTGCTGGTGCCTCCATGTCCAGCAGAGCGTGCTTTAGCTTCCACTCTCCACACAAACTTAGATACAGTATAGACTAGCACACATTATTATTATAGCGCAGGTTTAACGTTTATACATTGTTATATACTTGAACTGTTTTAGTATATCTATAGATTTTATTTTAGGCAAGTCGTGATGATATGAGAAGGCTAAATTGATCAAACATAGGCTATGATCAGCTCATGCTGCTGGCCGCTTGGTCTTACTTTAAAAAAACAAAAACTTATAGTCTATTTAACGAACAAAAATGCTCCAAACCTTTTTCTAAATTAACTTAATAAAAAATAATTTTGCCATTGGACACAAAACTGAACTATTTTAATAGCCGAAACAGTAGTATAAACTGTTTTAGGAGAAGGAAAAAAAAAAAAAAGACGGGCTCGGGTCGGACTCGGGCCGGTAATTCTGATAAGCTGTCAGACGTGGGCCGGGCTAGGGCCTGAGCGTCTCGGGCCAGGGCCTAAATTTGAGGCCTGTGCAGGGCTCTAATCATGGTCTCGAGCACAACACTTAACTGCATCTGACCAAATAACAAGTCTAATTCAAATAAATGCTTTGAATTAAACAAACGCTGTAGTTTGACACCATGTTTACACTCTCCCAGGCTGCCAAATTTATGAAATGAATATGCAGACTACAGTTCTATACTGTCAGAAGATAATAGAAATATTAGGGTAGTGTTAATGGTTGTCATGGTACTGCTATGTGGCTTAGCTGTTTTCGCTGTATTGCTATGTGGTTGCTCAGAATTACATTTTCATGGACAGTAAGTAGCTTTACTGGGTTGTTGCTAGTTGTTTCTTACTTAGAAAAATAATAATAAATTTTTCTTCATAAGCTAAATTAGTTGATGTATTATTCATGTCAAATGTGCAGAGCAAGTTACAAATACTAGCAAATCACTCACACTAAAAAACTGGATTTGATAAGGGTTGAAAAAAAAAAAATTCTCAGGAACTTTGATAGACAGCACAGGAAAATGTGATTTAAAAGACATAAACAGGATTAATATTCTAACTTGTGCATTTGGTTTGGATGTACACTACCATTCAGAAGTATAGGGTCAGTAATTTTTCATTTACTCTCATTTTTAAGGAATGTAATGTGTCATTGCTGAATAAAAGCATTGATTTCTTTAAAAAACAACTTTTTCAGTAAAGACATTTACAGTATAATGCTACAAAAGATTTCCATTCCAAATAAAAGCTGTTCTTTTAAACTTTTTATTTATCAAAGAATCCTGAAAAAGTGCATCACATCGATAATAATAAAAAATGTCTAGAGCAACAAATTGGCATATAAGAATTATTTCTAAAGGATCATGTGACACAGAAAACAGTAATTGCTGCTAAAAATTCAGTTTTGCCCTCACAAGAATAAGTTACATTATAAAATACAAAACAGTTATTTTAAAATTGTATTAATAGTTCACAATATAACTGTTTTACTGCATTTTTGATCAAGTAAATGCAGCCTTCGTGAACATAAGAGAGGGGGAAAAGATTGTACTGACCCCAAACTTTTGAACAGTTGTGAGTTGTGTTTTGTGCAGGTATTAAGGTTTGTAAAATAATTAATTACATGACATACATCTTCAAGATCCTCTTCGGGGGTGGCAGGGGTGTGATCTGTGCGGTCGGTGTTATATGATGTCAGAGAGGATGTTTCAGAGTCGACAGATTCTTCGTCAAATCCAAAATATGTCTCCACAACATGCCTCTGAAAAAGAAAGACACCAGTGCTTAAATATTATACACAAATTTACATTAAACAAGTATAATAAAACCACTTTCAGACAATATCCGCAAGTAGCCTATACCAAAAAGGAACATGCTGTAACTATCTGCACAGTACAGTTAGCCTCTCCTCTCTTTTGTTTACACAGATAAAAATCCACCCACAGGAATTATGATGGTAACGCATGACCAGAAGTTCACCTACCCAATAACAACAGTGCCATGGAAAAGTTAATTTAACAAAAATATAACCCTGACCGTTTATGCTTTTAAAGTGCATTACTGTAAAGGTTCATTTTTACAAAATGAGGGATTTAACATTATTGTCATTACTACACACATGCGACCCTGGACCACAAAACCAGTCGCTGGGGTATATTTGTAGCAATAGCCAAAAATGCATTGTATGAGTCAAAATGATCTACTTTTCTTTTATGCCAAAAATCATTAGGATGTTAAGTAAAGATCATGTTCCATTAAGATAGTTTGTAAATTTCCTACCGTAAATATATAAAACATTTAGTAATATGCATTGCTAAGAACTTTATTTGGACAGCTTTAAAGGCAAATTTCTCAGTATTTAGTTTTTTTTGCACCCTCAGATTCCAGATATTCAAATAGTTGTATCTCAGCCAAATATTGTCCTATCATAACAAACCATACATTAATGGAAAGCTTGTTTATTTTGAAAAATTGACCCTTGTGACTGATTTTGTGGTCCAGGGTCACATATGCTGTGAAAACAATGTGACTTGTTTCTAATTGCAGAATAATAATTTTTTAAAAATGCCAATTTTCATGGACCGTACAGTATGTAACGGACACGCAGATGTCCTTTGAATACACTATGCAATTGCTCTTACCATCATGTTTGTAGGTCATCTCCTGACAGCCAGAGAAATACAGACACACCAGAGCACACAGACACAGGAACATGGAGAGATACAGCACCAGCAGGAAGTACTCTAGCATACTGGATGTTTATATGTGCTCCTCAATCCAGTGTCATGGTATGCGGTATGTCCTTTTAACCTCTTTAACAAGCATCATCTTCCTCAGTGTTCACAGGAAATGAGAGTTACAAATGTATGTTAAAGCCAGTGTTATGGTAATGTCTTGATGTTGCGCTCTTGCGTGAATTTATAGTCAAGTCCACTGACTCCACCTCCATAGCAACGGTTCTTGAGAACGAACAACTAAGCCCCACCCTACAGCGCCACAAACACACACAGGTTTACTTCACTAAAATGAGAACACGCACGCAGCACCATATACAGTATAAAGCTAAATCATAAAAAGCGTATATATTAATTATTTCATTTACTAGTGACCCAAACTCAAACATTTTTAGAATAAAATAAAACATTTCATTTATTTAGTAGTATTTTTTTTTTTCAATTCAGGACATCCTCAAATGTTCCCAAAGGAGGTTTTGTCAGATTTAGTTAACAAAAATGGATAATTTTGTATCCAAAAGTACAGTGAAGTAAACCCAAACACACACAAACGCTGAAGGACAGTGAAATCGCAACTGCATCAACAGACTTTTGCATTGTGAAAATAGGTTAGGATTAACATTAGTTACTGGTGAATGACTGGTTTAACCTTCTAAGCAAAAAACTGAAATCAGAGACTGTTTAAGTGATGTTTAGCTGGTGAAAGCATGAGAAAGTGACTTGGTTTGACTCAGAGGTCTCGAGAGGCCAATTAATGCACCTATGTATCCAGCACACACATGAAGAAACACACACTCACTCATTCACTCCTCGGAGGAGACAGTTGCTTAGTGACAGTGTACATTATGCTTTAAAGAAATGAGAAAGTAACCATAGCAAAACGTCCATAAAAGAGACTCCAAATATGGTTTAATATAATTCTATGAATGAGAGGATCAGCTCACCCTGGGCAACTTGATGTTTTTTCGCCTGTTCTTTTTGTTGATTATCAGCCTGTCCCGTTCCTGAAAACACATCCAGACATCACATTAAATAAGTTGTTAATAGTACAATACAAAAACACAAAACTTAGAATCTTCATTCAGCAGAACATTTAAGGAGTGAGTTTCTTTTCACATTGAATCAGAGTGTTACAGTCAAACAAATTTACAATTACAGCAATTTTTTTTTTTTTTTTAAGTCTCTTATGCTTACCAAGGTTGCATTTACTTGATGAAAAATATGGTAAAACATTAATATTGAGAAATAAAATATAAAATAGCTGTTTTAAAATGTAATTTATTTCTGTGATGGCAAAGCAGACTTTTCAGCAGCCATTACTCTTCAGTGTCACATGATCATTTAGAAATCGTTCTAATATGCTGATTTGGTACTCAAGAAACATTATTATCAGTGATGAAACCTCTTTTTTTGCTGTCACTTTTTTGTCAATTTAATGCACTCTTGCTGAATGTATTTGAAAAAAAACTTGAATATCTTTAAAAAAAAATAGTGTATGTAAACATTGTCACATGCATGCATTGCTGGCAATACTTTAATATCAGCGTGCATGTTAACAGAAGTCATGAGGGAGGGGAAAAGAAAATGACGAGTGACGCAGTAATTCAGTTCTAATTAGGCTTTGTCTTAATTAAGTAAACAAACTAATTAACAGACACAGCACTGATTACCAAACACAAATAATTACAGGGTGAGACCAATTAAAGAATAAGCAGTACACAGTACACACATACACAGATTACAAGCTAAAGTACAGGCAAGGACACAGAATGTGTATCTAGAAATAGATTTAAAGACAACATGAAATCAAAATGGACACTCTTTACTTATTAATATGAATTTCCTGGTTTTATTGTGTGCTTATCATTGAACTGTTAATTGAACAAAAGTTCACCTATTATGGTTTTTCAGAAATTACTTTCATGTAGTGTGTAATATAGCTGTTTGTGGATGTAAAAGGTCTGCAAAGTTTCAAAGCGCATGACACATGATATTTCAATCTCAAATGAAAGAACTGATTCTGAACTGCCTGAACCCAGTCCTCAGTAATTCCAGTCTTATTTACGGCACAAGCCTATGTAGGTTTGTAACAAATCTTTATAATGATCTTCCTGCCATGTGTAGAAGACACTATTTTCTGCACTGCAAATGTGAAACCACTTTGCATGTACTCCCAAAGGATGAAGATGTTGAGGAGTCAAAATATATTATACAGTGAGATAGCAGTATAACTCCAACCTCATTGTGTTCCCATCATTTTACTCTCGACTGTTTCTCAAACCTTGCAAATTTCAATGTGGGATTTGCATAACACTTACTTTATTTTGACCATCTCGTGCCTCTGTTCCACAGCCTGTAAGTATGATTTATTATTTATGCATATATTTTCTACTTCAAAAATGCATAGCTTTGTGTTGTATATGGTGTATAACAAGTGCACAGCTGTAACCCTCTGCTAACTAGCTAACTCACTGTTGTCTTGAAATTCTTCTGCTCTGAAATTCTAATTGCAAATATCAACATGTATGTGTTTATGGCTCGCAGAAACAAACCTGCGTGAGCTCATCAATGACACCACGCTGCTCGCTGATTTGCAAGTGCAGATACTCGACTTCCTGTTGCTCGTGGGCATGACTTAGGTCCGTTAGAGAGGTGTGTCTCTTCAGCCCACCCAGCTGCAAGTTCTGCTGGGATTTCTCTTTCTGAGGAAACACAGAGACAGAGGTGTACTCTATAAACATTGTGTGTTTAAGTACAAATATAACAAATGTTAAATGTTAATTAAATGAATAAAAATGTTTATCAAAACTTTCTTTACACCTGAAACTAATTTTCTTTTCTGATGATGTAATAATAGCTGAGCCAATCAGATCCTGATTATTAAAACCATGTCCTGTCCAACATTATTTCCCATAATTTTCAGTTTTCCCTTAACAGCACACCTGTTCAGCGTTCGCTCTGCTGAGTGTCTTCAGTTTGTCCTCCATGCGCTGTAGAGTCTGCTGCAGCTCTTCATTCTTTTTATTCAGCCGTTTATTCCTCTCCATGAGAGGCTTTATCTCTGCATCTGTTTCTCGCACTCGTTTCAGCTGTATGACAGAGAGAGACTGATCTACATACAGAATGAAAGACATCTGTACTAAAGTCCAACTGGGATTTCCATCATAATTTGGAAGCTATCATAAAGGATCCTACTGTGCGAGAATTATCTTAAAGATTTTTACAACACAAAATACAAATCTTTTGAGAACTAACCGTGTAATCATTAATTGTTAGGATGAATTAACAGAAGAGAAAATGCAGGTTAAATTATAAACACACTCATCGGCCACTTTATTAGGTACACCTGTTCAATTGCTTGGTAACACAAATTGCTAATCAGCCAATCACATGGCAGCAACTCAATGCATTTAGGCATCTAGATGTGGTGAAGATGACTTGCTGAAGTTCAAACCGAGGATCAGAATGAGGAAGAAAGGGGATTTAAGTGACTTTGAACGTGGACTGGTTGTTGGTGCCAGACGGGCTGGTCCGAGTATTTCAAAAACTGCTGATCTACTGGGATTTTCACGCACAACTATCTCTAGGGTTTACAGAGAATGGTCCGAAAAAGAGAAAATATCCAGTGAGTGGCAATTGGACGAAAATGCCTTGTTGATGTCAGAGGAGAATGGGCAGAGTGGTTACAGAAGATAGAAAGGCAACAGTAACTTTCAAATAACAACTCGTTACAACCAAGGTATGCAGAATACCATCTCTGAACGCACAACACGTCAAACCCTGAAGCAGATGGGCTACAGCAGCAGAAGACCACACCGCTCCTGTCAGCTAAGAATGGGAAACGGAGGCTACAATTCGCACAGGCTCACCAAAATGGGACAATAGAAGATTGGAAAAACGTTGCCTGGTCTGATGAGTCTCGATTTCTGCTGCTACATTCAGATGGTAGGGTCAGAATTTGGCGTAAAGAACATGAAAGCATGGATCCATCCTGCCATGTCTCAACGGTTCAGGCTGGTGGTGGTGGTGTAATGTTGTGGAGGATATTTTCTCGGCACACTTTGGGCCCCTTAGTACCAATTGAACATCGTTTAAACGCCACAGCCTACCTGAGTATTGTTCCTGACCATGTCCATCCATACAGTGTACCCATCTTCTGATGGCTACTTCCAGCAGGATAATGCACCATGTCAAGCTCAAATCATCTCAGACTGGTTTCTTGAACATGACAATGAGTTCACTTTACTCAAATGGCCTCCACAGTCACCAGATCTCAGTCAAATAGAGCACCTTTGGGATGTGGTGGAACGGGAGATTCGCATCATGGATGTGCAGCCGACAAATCTGCAGCAACTGCGTGATGCTATCATGTCTATATGGACCAAAATCTCTGAGGAATGTTTCCAACACCTTGTTGAATCTATGCCATGAATAATTAAGGCAGTTCTGAAGGCGAAAGGGGGTCCAACCCGGTACTAGCAAGGTGTACCTAATAAAGTGGCCGGTGAGTGTGTATGTATGTGTGTGTGTGTGTGTATATATATATATATATATGTGTGACCCTGGACCACAAAACCAGTCTTAAGTCGCTGGGGTATATTTGTAGCAATAGCCAAAAATACATTTTATGGGTCAAAATTATACATTTCTCTTTTAAGCCAAAAATCTTTAGGATATTAAGTAAAGATCATGTTCCTTGAAGAATTTCGTAAATATATCAACTTAATTTTTGATTACCTTTACATTTATCTGACGCTTTTTTTTTTTTATCCAAAGCGACTTACAATTGCTATATATGTCAGAGGTCGCACGCCTCTGGAGCAACTAGGGGTTAAATGTCTTGATCAGGGACACATTGGTGTCTCACAGTGGATTCGAACCCAGGTCTCTCGCACCAAAGGCATGTGTCTTATCCACTGCGCCATCACCACCCTTGATTAGCAATATGCATTGCTAAGAACTTCATTTGGACAAATTTAAAGGCGATTTTTCTCAATATTTAGATTCTCAAAACTCGTGGGGTGGTGATGGCGCAGTGGATAAGACACATGCCTTTGGTGTGAGAGACCGGGGTTCAAATCCACTGTGAGACACCAATGTGTCCCTGAGCAAGACACTTAACCCCTAGCTGCTCCAGAGGCGTGCTACCTCTGACATATATAGCAATTGTAAGTCGCTTTGGATAAAAGCATCAGCTAAATGAATAAATGTAAATGTAAACTCAGATTCCAGATTTCCAAATAGTAGTATCTCGGCCAAATATTGTCCTATCCTAACAAACCACACATCAATGGAAAGCTTATTTATTCAGCTTTCAGATGATGTATAAATCTCAATTTAGAAAAATTTACACTTAAGACTGGTTTTGTGGTCCATGGACACACATATACATGCATACATGCATACATTAAATAATGTTTGGTACTTGATATAAAATCTGGGTCCTGAAGAAAAACCAGTTGAAAAATCACAAAACATTGTTCCCAATAATCTTTCACTATATTAACCATGTAATTTGACTGCAAAATATTGTCAAATGTATGCTTTTAGAAGGAAAAACTATTATTTACCACTTAAAAAAAACAACTGTGGAAAAACAAAGGTCCCTGCGTGACACACCACACATGATTATATTTTAAGTTTTGCTTGTTCATATTTGTTAACAGTAATGCAAAAAAAGGCTGATTTGTGTTTTTTAGTTGATTATTGCATTAATTTAGTATAATGTGTTACCCTGATGGTGTTTTGTCTGTATCATGTGCATCAGCTATAAGCGAGTACTGGCCATGTTAATGAGCAGGACATTTAACTGGATTCATCATGTGGCTTTCTATTGTACAACCTGGTTATCAGTACATTTTAAGGTACAAAGCATTTTGGTAGTTCAGGTAGCTTGGTATATTAACATTTTATCACTTAATGAAATACTCGGTTCTAAATTTTAAAATATACAGGCACCAATATTCCATCCTATTAAAACTGAAATATTGTCATAGTATTTTTACACTGAATTTTTGGCAACCACAGCTGCCATTTTTTACAGTAAATTTAACAGGATATTTTACAGTTTATGGCTCAGATAAGATCCTATTAGACAAATTCCTATATGATTTTTGTCCTTAGTTTGTTGAGAGTGGTTACCAGTTCGTTTCTCTCATCTGAAAGCAGGGTGTTTCTATCCTCTAATTTCCTGATGACTGCCTGCAGCTCAGCGATCTTCAGCTGAAACCTCCTGATATCCCTCTCATCCACGTCCTATGAATGGATAAACATACTTTATTGTGTGATGGTAATGGTTCAGCGTGCAGGGAAAAGCTTTCTGCCATGTTATTCCAGCTCTAATGACAGTTTATGTTCCTGATGATATAAAAGCTTTTTATCAGTCATTTCTGATTGCAGAACAGAAGAAACCTGGTTATTGACAGAGTCTGAGTTTTCCCCGAGAGACGGCGCCACCTCTCTCTTCGGACTCCCATAATGCCGCTCTGACTCCTTCTGCAGCAGCAGACGCTGTGTCTGTCCCGCCTGCACCCCCAGCTCTTTTTCCAGTGAGTGCACCACACGATCTCTGCTCTTCAACTCGTCCATCTGAAACAAATATATATCTGAGTACATGCTTTTTGTGGTCCATTTCACAAAATTTCCATCCTTCAGGTCTAGCTGCTGAACTAATAGCAAACAATTGAAGTAATTCCTAGTTATGCACAGGTATAGAAACTTTACGGTTTTGGGCCAGTAAGATCTTTGTTTTTAGATTTAGATTTTTGTCAGTAAAGACATTTACAATGTTACACACTCCTTCTATTTAACATAAATGCTGTTATTTGGAACTTTTTATTCATTGTAGAATCCTGAAAAAAGGGTATCAGTGTCCACAAAAATATGAAGCAGCATAACTGTTTTCAATATCGAGATCATAAGAAATGTTTCCTGAGCACCAAATCAACATATTAGAATGATTTCTTAAGGATCATGTGACACTGAAGGCTGAAGTTATGAAGCTGAAAGCTGAATAAATTACATTTTAAAATAAAAATTCTAATAAAAACAGATTTTAAATTGTAATATTTCACAATAAGCAAAAACGTTTAAAAAAAACTTACTGACCCCACCTTTTGAATGGTAGTGTACATAAACTGTTTAAAAATTGGTGTATATTAAATAAGCTTCTCGTGAGGCAAATAATTTTTTTTTTTTTTTTTCAAAAACTGTATAAAAATTTATAATAAAAAGCTTTCTTGATGGCAAACAGATCTCTATTTTTTTCGTCCTTTGATGTATGTTCATCCAGTTTTGTTCATTATAAGGACGGAAAAAACTAAAAACTATAATCCTGTCTATCTGTCCTCTGTCGTAAGAAACACAATTTGTGACTGATTGATATAAGTAATGAGACTGAGACATTTTGAGGGCTTTTATACATTAATATCAAATTATTAATATCAGCTGATATTTGAAAAATGATGCATGTCAATTGTCAAACAGAGACAATTATACATATATAATTGTCTCTGTTTAATATCAATTAACATGATGCATGTCAATTGTCAATGTATAAAAGCTCTCAAAATGTCTCTCTCATTACTTATGTCAATCTGTCATGAATATAAGTATGTACTGTACATACATTTGTAGGTTGATTCCCCCCAAAAGGTGTAAACCAGAGAAGCCACACTGAATCAACCAAGGGCCTGAGACTGGAGCGGGACTATCAGCCATTATTTTACAATTTCATATGTTGAGGTTTTTAGATAACTCTATCCATCCTTCTTACCAGTCTTCGGATTTCTCTCTCGCTCTCGCGTTTAATTCTCTGTATCTCCTCCTGATGAGCTTGATGGGCCACTCTGAGATCGGCAGCTTTGGCTCTGTCCGCCTGCACAGCATTGGAGAGCGCCTCCTCTGCCTGCCGCCGTGACGTCTTCGCCTCCTGCAGCTCCTGCATGAGCCTGAGTTTCTCTGCCTCGTAGCTCCTGCGGGCCTCCTCTCGTGCCTCCTCCTTCAGGGCACTGCGTAGCTCGCTGCTGGCTCCGTCCCGTAAAATACACACCAGCGCCTGAAGCCGGGCCATTTCTGTCTCGCGGAGCCGTGCCGCCCGGGCCAGCTCGGTCTCGTGTTGCCGAGATAGGCTCTCTCGTGTGGCCGCCACCTCTCGCTGCTTCTCCTCATGGAGCTTGACGCGGAGTTCAGTGACAGCGACCGAGTGCTTGTGCTGCTCAGTCTCTCGGTGGGACCGCAGCTCTTGCAAACGTTCCCGTAATTTACCCACCTACAGATTGAGAGACGAGGTTATTTCACAGGACATCAACCAAGGTGAATATTGACATTGACATTAAGGTTCTCATGATGTCACAAGTTCACCAATGAGTTTCCATTGCTTCTTCAAGTCTGTGGTTACTAAGGTATTAATAAAATAATGTATTTTTTACATATTTTATTGAGATTCCTGGGGTGAATTTCCAATACCAATCTTTGCCATTAATGGATTTAAACAATTATAGTTTTTAACATGTAAATGTCTCCAAAAAGGCAAACATATTCTGTCCAAATCAGTTACTCTGTCCAAATCAGTTACACAGATATATATACTCTCAATGAACAAACTTTATTTTAAGGGTGTTATTGTAACAGTGTAAGTGCACAAATAAGTACTGAATAATATTAACTACATGTACTTGGTTTAGGATTAGTTGCTTAACAAAATCACTACTAAATGTACTAACAAGCATTTATGGTTAACTAAAATATGCTTTATTGTCCTTTCTATTGAAATGTGTATGTCATGTATTTAAATATATTACAGTAGTAGCAATTTAGTACATTTAAAATATGTTAACTAGAAATGTATTTTTGAATATCATTACAATAACTAAAACTTTTAATTTGGCATGATTACAAAGTGCACCTTTTAAAAGTTTACTGAAGTGTCATGAAAGTGTCTCTTTAAGTACACTTAAATGGCCTTTTATGTTATTAATATTATATTATGTCCAATTAAATTTTTTTGAAATATGCTTGTAGGATTTAAAATACTACTAGTGCACAAAATCAGACTGGGTGTAATGTGAACAAAGCCAAACAGTAGATGAGCGTACCTTGCATCTTTCCTGTTGCAGTTCATTTTGCAAGTCACTCATTCGGCTCCTCAGCTCTTCATTGGCTGTCTGTAGAGTTTCTATTTCCTGTTTTCCTCTGCTCTTTTTGGGAGGCGGGGCCGAGGTGGGCGTATTTGTAGCCATCCTCCCAAATGATGATTTACCAGTCAAATCCACACTTCCACAATCAAATCTCACTCTAAACCTTTTGTAACACTGGAAATCGACCACACCGTCACCGGCATCTTCCTCTTCTCCTTCTGGAAACAGAAAGGGTCGGTCAACATTCAAAGTGCCAGCACACACACAGTTGTTCCACTCAGTAAGAGTGAGGGTGTTGCCCTTACATATGCTCACAGACTACAGTCAAGACAAACAATCTTACACACTGATCTGAACACTCACATGTGCCATTTGTTCACTGGAATTTGGCTCCAATGTATTTTGCATGTTTGTGCCTCCATCTAGTGGTGTCTCATGGTATTACGTGACAATAGATGCAATAATCACTACGTGGCCAAAAATAGTGGTCAACCTACCACTGTGTATTGTTTTTAATTGCTTGTGTAGGACTGTTAATGCTAAATTGCTCTCCACAACCGTGCTTACAGAGTTCGAAGAATTCCTGTGTAATGTTTTATTTTACAGTCCTATTTCCATATACTTACTATCTATGTACTGGTGTACCTATTAGTTAATGAACAGAATAAGTTATGCGGTACTCAAGTTGGGGGGTGGGGGGTATGGACCAAGGTACTTATTAAGTAATTGATGGTAGGTGCCATTGCAGTTAACTTGCCTTATCTTTAACGACACTGATTCTCTTAACTAATTGGTCCAATAGGGATTTTTTATGACACACATTCCTAATATTTATGAGTGAAGACAGATTTTATTTTGGAGTTATACAGTAGCTACCAGACTCATATTTGCACTTGCAACTCCCGATTGCCAAGTGTCAAAATCCATATTTAAAAGGACTGTGCCTGCTAAGTATTAACGCTATGCAGTGCTGCACATTTACTGCCGTGTTCCCAACCAACTTCCAAAGTTCCAAACTGCAATCAGTTAAAGCAACAAGCCCCAAGAAGCAGTGAATTTATAACAGCTAAGGGGTGTTGTTAGGCACAACGCGAAGCGGATCAGAATCAGAATCAAGGACCAGAACTATCAGTTTTATAATAGCACTCAATAAGTACAAAATAAAAAATAATCGTACTCAATAAGTACCTTGGTCCATGTTTATACCCCCCAACTTGAGTACCGCATAACTTATTCTGTACATTAGCTAATAAGTACATATGATACACCAGTGCGTACATGTATGGAAATAGGACTGTAAAAAAAGTGCACCATTTTACATAAACATTACACAGGAATTACCAGTTCTTCAAACTTTGTAAACACGGTTGTGGAGAACAATTTAGCATTAACAGTCCTACACAAGCAATTGAAAAACAGTCCTCTTTTTATTAGGTAAGGTTGGGACTTACCAAGTGTACCGTATATACCAAGTACAGTATGTGTCTTATTTGTTACCACATAATACTACATTTTTCCATAGGTGCTACATATTTACCACATATATACCATTAGTAAGTATAGAAATGTTACCATATACTGACACTACCTGTAAGTGACCGTTCTTACCTACACTTGTCTGTACAAATTAATTACCATACAACTGTTAAATACAGCCGTGTTTCTTATTTGTTACTCTGTACATACACTTCAGGTAAGTACCTTGTGTTACCCCCTCACTTGCCTGTAGGTACAATATACAGTATTTACCATGTACGAACCAGGGAAGTACACATGCTGTAATATAAAGTGCTACCGAAACCTAGAGACCGGTTCCTAGAGACACAGCTAGCAGCCTTATGCATAACTTTAAAATGTGTTGTACCAGAAAACCTTTGAAGGCATTGAAGAAAAAGCACAATATCATCAAGAGGAATAAAATGTTTTATAAGAATAATTGTAAAAACCCTCAATTTACTTCCAAAGACTAGCAAGACGACCTGACGAAAGGAGGAAGCAACATATCAATGTAAAGTATAAGAAGAACACTAAACGAGCTTGGCCTTCATGTCAGGGCAACTCACCAAATGCAACTTTTGACCAAGAAGAACATGCTAAAACATGCTGGCTTGAATATGCTCAAATTAATTTGGATAGACCTCTGGAGTTCTGGAAGAATGTTTTATGGAGTGATGTGACCCAACTGAAACTTTTTAAACCCATGGATCAGCGGTATGCCTGCAAGAAACGCAAAGCTTATGAGCAGAAGAACACCATTTCCATAGTCAAACATGAAGTTGGACCATTGGGGTGTTTTGCTGTTGCTAGAAGTGGAAATCTTGACTGTATGAAGGAAATCATGGATTCTTTGAAGTATCAGGCCATTTTGGCAAAGATTGTGATGTCTTCGGTGGAGAGACTAAAGCTTGATGATCAATGGACTTTCCTGCAGGACAGCCATCCCAAAGTATACATCCAAATCTGGGTTCAGTGATGGGTCATAAAATGTTCTTATATGGCCTTTTCAGTCTTTACATTTAAATCTTATTTAAAATATTTGGTGCAATTTAAAGAAAGCATTGGCAATGAAAAAAAATAATGATTATCAGTGATCTGGAAGCTTTTCAGTGGGCCAAGATTGCAGTAGAGAGGTGACAGAAGTTTCTGAGCACTTACAGACAGCGTTTATGAAAGATTATAGAGAATAAAAGATTCTGCACAAAATTTGGGGGTTGAATAATTATGTACAATTTGATTTTATTTTTTTATTTTTTCATCCACTTTACATTCTCAAATCAAATGTATTAATAAACGTCTTATAATAGTTAACTGATGCCTTTGTTTAACTGTTTTCATAGAATTTCTGTCTTGCAGAATTTGATTGCAACTATATATATAATTCAGTTATATATATATATATATATATATATATATATATATATATAAAAAAGTTTAATATTTAAACAATATTAAACAATTGTAACTTTATGACCACTATAAATTAATGAACACACTTAAATAAGTTCACCTTTGTTACATATTTTAAAACGTAATAATTGTTTCAAAACTGTTTACTACACAGGAGGAAATTAAATAGCAAATTTAGCTAATACTAACACTGCATCAAAATAAATAAATTAAATGCATCAGGTTAGGAGAGCTTTTTAAACTCCTTTATAAGCGACTAAAAGAATAGCCATACAACTGATTTAACCTTAAATTAAGATGTTTTCCTATTTGTCACATGAAAAAATTACTTCAAGAGTACAGACACACAAAAGCTTTACTGCTCTCTAACACAGAGATTGAGACCCCAATATCTCTCTTATCTGGAGAATGAACAACAGCACAGCAAAGAAACAAAAAAAACTAAACAAAAAAAAAAAACTACTGGTGACTTGTTATATGGTCTACAACACACCTGGATCTGGATTGTAATTCAGTTTATTGAAGAAAATTAGTGTTTAACAAACTAGTTTGCTTTGAACTGTTAATGACATTTCACAATTACATCATCTGTTCCAAAATGTTATAAGATTTTTCCTTAAGCAAAATGACAGCAAACTAGGGGTTTATAAAATCATGAACATTTGCATGTTGAACATTTGCTAAATATATCCTACACACACACACACACACACACACACACACACATACATGTTGGTTTTTGTGGTTAATGGGGACTCTCCATAGGCGTAATGGTTTTTATACTGAACAAACTGTGTGTGCTATTGCCCTACACCAACCCTACACCTAAACTTAGCCCTCACAGGAGACTTTGTGCATTTTTAGATTTTCAAAAAAAAACACCATTTAGTATGTTTTTTAAGCCTTTTGAATTACGGGGACATAGGCAGTGTCCTCATAAACCACCTTCATATTGTAATACCTCTGTCATACCCATGTCATTATACAAATTTGTGTCCTCATAAACCACATAAACATGCACACACACACACACACACACACAAACATGGCTCCCAGATGTCCAGCCAGTCACAAGAGTTTACTGCCAGTCTGCAGATACTGCAAGTTTATGGGAAACATCAAAGTCAACTTCCCTATAAAAACTGGAAAGGAAAAAAAATATATATATATATATAACCCCTTTATCGCATTTTGCACTATTAGGTAGCTAATAGTCAAATACAGGAAGACTCCAAAATCTTTATCTTAAAAAAAAATAGAGAGAGAAGAGAGGCGCTCGTAAATACAGTATTTAAATGTTGTATTTCAGGTAGTGCAGAGTTATTATTGTTAACTAAAACTATTCAAAACATTTTGTTCGCTGAAATAAAGCTAAAATAAAATAAATATTAGATAAAAGTTCAACTAAACTCAATTAAAAAAAAAAAACTGAAACTATAAAAAATAGAAATGTTGCCTTGGTAACTAAAATAAGTTGAAGCTGAAGGACTAAACTTACTGACCGTAAATAAATAAAAACTGAAATAAAATGAACATAACATAACATTACTATAAAATTAAAACTGAAAATTGAAAATGTAAAAGATTATTAAAATCTTTGATAAAAACTGTAATGGTATATCAATAAGTAACACTGGCAGACAGCGGTCCCTGGACAATTAAGACACACATGAAAATGTCATTGCATTACATGAAATATCAAATCAAGTGGCATCTGCATAATTACAACCACAAACAGTACATTTTAAAGTCTGACTTAAGTGTCTAAATACATTTTGGGGCCACATACATTCCATAGCAGCCAATAGTGCATATGCAAAACAAATTTGCAAGTGTTCCACCCTAGGAAAACAAACCAAACTCACTGAAGTAAACCACTACCAGAGGACACAGAATGAAAACGATTACCTTGTTCAGCATTTCTGCTGACCTTTGAAACTTTTAATGGCCTGATAGCTTAAAAACTTACATAAAGTTGTAATCTAAACTGGTGGGGAATGAAACAGCAGTATGTTATCTCAGCATATTCAAATGAATGAAGCTGCTCGCAGGTCATGGGTGAACGCAAGACTGTCCTATGGAGATACGCTGTCTCTTTCTTTAAACCTTTCTCAGTTTAGAGTAAGCAGATTAAAAATGTTCAGTCTATGTGCTAAAAGAGCTCTATACAGATGCAAGATGGGTTACCTTCACTAAGGGAAGTTCTGTTGGGGCAGCTATGTTGCCAATGTAAATGTTACAGTGTGTTTGGCAAGGAGGGTTGTGATAGTAATGTGCAATGTCCGGGATCTTATTGAAGCCACCCAGCAAAATGTAATCAAATAAGGAACCGCAAAGAAACCCAACAAGCACAACAGTAAGTCCAGAGCTGGCTATAGACCTGCATTTGACAGTCAGACATGATCAACCAGGGCTACGTTTCCCAAAAGCATCGTAAGCCTAGGTATATTGTAGACCCATTGCCACCAATGGAGCTACGATCAACTTAGGCTTACAATGCTTTTGGGAAACGCAGCCCAGGTCAACCACATTTGAATTTTACATTAATCAGACAAAAATTCCAAGGTAATCACCATAATATCATATTTATAGCTTATTTATTACAGCACTGTACACTCAGAAAAAAAAAGATACAAAAGCTGTCACTGGGATATTACCTTTTCAAAGACACCATTGTATATGCTTTACCCCTAAAAAACGGCATATTAGTACTGTATATTAGTACAATTTGAAAGTTAAAAGATATTATAACATAAAAATTAAAATTAAATTAATAATAAACAAAAAAAAAGTTAAATTACATTTTTACATTACTTATTTAATTTAAAACATAGGCTATAAAAGGCAACATACAGAAATATAAAACCAGTGTTCTGGCTTACAAAAAAAAAAAAAAAAAAGGAAATTGTATAATAAAAGTAACACATTTAACAATTTTCCCTTATGTGACGTTTACAAAAATGACTTTTGTCCTGAGAACACAGTTCAAGCTTTCTGTTAAAACCTTCCATTAAGCCTCCATCTGCGTAAAGTTAAGAGTAAGTAGATTAAACAATTTCAGTCTATGTGGTGAAAGATATCTATAAATATGCAGAACAGGTTTGAATGGCTAAAAAAAACTGTCCCTGAAAATCTTCCTTAATTATATAGTTAACACTTTCCCTTGGCAAGACTTATAAAGACCCTGGCTACCTATCTTTGGAGGCCCCCTTCACCTCTAACAGCCCCTAGTAGCAGATGCCATCCTGCTTTAAGGAGCAATTGTAATTTGGATAAAACAATTAGGAAATGTGTGATGTAGGCTGACATTTGAAGACTAAAAACAGCCAGTGGCTGGTCAGGGATCTACAGCTCAGAGGCCCCGGCCCTGTTGCTCATTCGGATATCCAGTCCTGGTCTGGTCAGTGTGGGTTTATCAAACATTATACCCAACAATTATAGTTCTTGTTCTTGGAGAGAAAAATATGATCTGCAAAGAAATAGTTTACTCAAAAATGAAAATTTGCTAAAAATGTGCACCCTCAGGCCAAAGATGTAGATGAGTTTTTTTGTTCATTGGAACACATTTGGATAAATTTTACAATACATCACTTGCTCACCAATGGATCCTCTGCAGTGAATGGGTGCCGTCAGAATCAGAGTCCAAACAGCTGATACAAACATCACAATAATCCACAAGTAAATGACATGACTCCAGTCCATCAATTAAGGCACTGTGTAAAGCTTTTGTGTAAAAGCTGTGTGTTTGTAAGAAACAAATCCAATATTAAGGCCTTTTATCTTTAAATTGTCACTTCTGGCCAAAATATGAGTCATTACTAATGTTTCTAACAGTGGAAAAGTCCCTTGTTGTTCTCTTACAAAATCCACCAACATCTTTGTTTAGAACCGTTTCGGAGTTTGATCTGTGCATATTTCTCCCCTGATTTGGACTATTCATTTAAAGAAACCCAACAAGCACAACAGGAAGTCCGAAACTGGCTAGACCAGCATTTAAACATCAAACCAAAATTAGCCACATAATAAAAAAAGAAACTGCTGCTTGTTTGACTACATAATTACAAAACACAAAATGATTTTAAAACAGCAAACATACAAAAATTAACAAACAGAAATTCTGTAAATTGTGTAATTTTATCATGCACACTTAATACCTAACAGCTATATGATGATCAACAAATATGATGTGATGACAGAATTTACAAAAATATTCCATTTTGAAGAAGGTTTTGGACTGAGCATTTAAAACCAAAATACAAACCCACTGATAGAGAAAACACACATGTGGGCTAGACCTAGTGACAAGTCCTCTGTGACAACTAGCCCTATTCTTCTCTATTCTGAAGCTAAGCATGACTAGAAAAATATATATATATTCATAGCCTGCAGAAATTCTCATAACTTTTCAAGGCCTGGAAATCACGATTCCACAATTCCGCGTTATTTCCAGTTTTCCCATCACCGTGGGAACCCAGTAAGCAGTGCATCCAGAGACACAGAGGCAGTCTTCATCAGCACCGGGCGGGCAGAACCACACCCACAGCACCAGCCATCACAGACCCACTGCAGCTAAACATCTCCGATCATCAAACCACCGCACAACACATCAAACACACCGCCGGATGACTGACAGCGCTGCGTCATCATGATTGACAGCGGAAAGATGAAACAGAATCGACACCAATCATACGGTCTGGAGCTACACGTTTACAAAGCATCACGAGGACAGATGTCACTGTTGCATTACCGAACCAAATGCTATGAATTAAATATGGGTGTGTGATGTTGCAGGATCAATACACTCTCTCCGGTGAAAGTGATGAGACTACCAAATTCATTCATTCGCTCATACAACCGTTCGCATTAAATTACTCATTTAGTTTAGAACAATGAAATATCGTGTGTGTGTGTGTGTGTGTGCTGGCGAATCAGATGGACATGTGCAGTGATCCAGGTTATACATGAACATTTGTTCGTAAGATCCCCAGTAACTTGCCGTGAGCGTCTCAGGTGTCCACGGTCCAGAAGGCCGAAAATGTGTCCTTAATTCCGCTCTGTCCGGAGAAACACGGCATCTGACAGCAGTTGCGGAAGTGTAGATGAGGGTGGTGTGTGTTGATGACAGGCAGCGTTACATTAGTCTCCACTGCACACATGCAAGAGAAATCCGACCGCGAATTTCCGAATCCTACTACCGTGAAGGTCTCGCATTTAATATTCATGAGCAACGCTCCGGCTGTTGGGAAGGAGCGGTGCAGCGTCAGTATTTCACATATATGAGCCAAGCAATAGCAATTGCAATGTATTAATATCATTCCATACACGTCAGCTGTACATAAACTAAGCCTTAGTCATAGTACTATCTGTAATTTCACACACAGTGAAGCACGTCATTCAAAACTCCTCAGCAAACCCTCACTATCAGATAAAAATGATAGTGCTGTATTTAATTATTTGATGTTAATTATTGTGCCTTAAACTGTCATCTCTATACATTTCGTGAATTGATGTGGATACCCTAGGTTTGTTGTTGTTTTTCCTAATAATAATAGGCCTAATTATAATAATGAAAAATTAAAATACATTAAATCAAGTCTAAAAATTTAAACAAAATTAAAGTGTAATATTAATATATATATATATATATATATATATATATATATATATATATATATATATAATTATTAATTTGATTAATTTATTAATAAATAATATAGTTATTCAATAAATGCTTTTAAACAAATAAACAAACACACATTTATTATAAGAGACAACTTAAAATAGTACCCAGTTCTTTCAGATATGGGTTGTTTCAAATAAGAGTTCCCTGCTTATTAACTCAGGTAATAAGTCATAAGGGAGAGAGGAAAATGTGGTTATAGCATGGATGAATGAATGAACATAGTGCAGCACCACCAGCCGCTGCTGTGTAAGGGGGAGGGAGGAGTGTGGGGTTGACAGTGGGTCTTTGCTGAGTGAAGTGGAAAATCAACCTCAGCCCCAGAAACATCACTAAAGTGCCATCATTCTGACCTAGATTTCCTTGTCTGCTTGCCTCTTTCTGCCTCTCCTTGTATACGTATGTTGGAGTGCAGTTAAACACAGACATTACAGCATGCATGATTAACACCATATGCGGGCCACTTCCCCACTTCCTCGTGCCAAACTCTCTCTCTCTCTCTCTCTCTCTCTCTCTCTCGATTTTGTCTTTTTACTTCTTTCACAAGGTTCAGAGCATTAAATCATGAAAGTATGACATGAAAAAATTTATATTCAAAAACATATTTTCTGTTCTCTGGCAAAAACAGTAATCTCAATGTAGGGTGGGGGGGGGCAGATGCAACACAATATGTACAATTAAATTATCATATTTTCTAGATTTCTGCATTTGAGTATTTGTGTCTTTGATATTGTATACACAAATGTAATGTTTCAAATGTATTCTCAGGTGTTTTTTTTTTTTCTTCTTTTTCAAAATGCACTTATAATGCACTTAGATGGCACAAAATAATTGTTTGCATGGATATTGAATTGTCATACTGGTTTAGGTGTGTAGATTTCTAACACTAAAATATTTTAGTAAGTATTCATGCTTTTTATTTCAGTTTGGTTTATACACAGAGAATTAAACTCTTTATCACCATTATATTGTCCAGCAAACACTATTCATAAAAAGGGTTTCTTACACACATTTTTTTAATTTTGCTTGTGTAGTTGGGTAGCTTACAGACTTCCTATAACACAGACTACAACACAGTGTGACATGCTACTGTATACTCCATTTTAAAGTTAGTAAAGAGCATTTTACTCATTTATTTATATGTAGATTTTTTGAGATCATATTAATTGAGAGATTACATGTACATTAAAATATATAAAAATGGTCAAATTTGTGAAAGAAATGTCACCAGTCACATCACTGTAGTGTATTTTTCTTCATACGTGATTAAAGTTGTGGTAGGAAAAAACATTAATGTGAAACCTATGGGTTTAATATACAGTATGTGGACGCCACTCTCTTTCTCATTCCCAGTGTGTGAAAGTCATAACAAGCTCATTATCTTAAACCTGCTCTAAGCTGTATTACTCAACGAAGCTTGTAAAGTGTGTGTGTGTGTGTGTGTGTGTGTGTGAACCTTCTGTTCAATTAAACCCTAGTACAAAGTCCAACTCGAATGTGGAAAGACTCTTTTGTTTGTCCCTGCTGTTGAACCTGAACACAGTAATGCTTGGCCATGAATGTTAGACTGAAAACCACAGGGAACCATGAAAACCAAAAGGGAAATATGATCTGATAATCATGCCATCTCAAATTCCATTATTTTCTCTTCTTCATTTTTAAACATTGGTGGGAGTCTCAAATTCATGCACCATTCACACTTCACTGACTCGTATGTCACTTGAAAGAGAGTAAATAAAGAGTTCTAAGAAATATATACGACCCTGGTGGTAAATTAGCTGCCTGTACAACATATACAAGGGAAAGCAATCCTATCCTGCTTTAGGAGAAGGTCTGCTCTGCTTTGTCTGTTCAGTAATGCAGCAAGCTCTGTCACCATGGTTACAGCACACATTCCTCATCAGCAGAAGATCATGCACTGCACACACTCACATACTAAACACTATTACAACAGCCCTCAGTTTAACATGTTAAACTCTTATTCTTGTTTGTTGCTTGTTGGGATAAAATCAGATCAAATTAAACAGTAAAGTATGGATCCTATGGATCTCAAGGTTGTATAAGAACAGTATGTAAATTTATGAAATGATGTTGCAGCTTGTTTTGTTTTTTTAAAATATAATTTACTATAGCTGTCAATCCACTGATGCCATCTGTGATGTATGTTCTTATGCAATTGTTTTTATAGCATCTGGTGGTAAACTGGTCTATTCAATTCAAATCAAGCAAATAAAACAACATATACTTGAACAGTATAGAATGCAAGACACAATCCAATTTATTTATTTATTTCTGATATTTATGCATTAAATGGAACAAAATATTTTCCATTAAAATATTTAATTTCATGTATTCAGGCTGAAGTTATATTGAAGCTCTGTTCCTTTAAAAGCTGAATTGCATTGCCTTTTCAAGTCATTATGTTTAAATGATGTATTATCAGTTTTAGAGACATTTGAGTAGAACAAATACAAAATACAAAAAAAACATTAAACTCTTAATGATCACTAATATGATTCATGGAAAGAAGACAAACCCCCGGTTTCACAGACAAGGCTCCCAGACTAAAATGTAAGTCTGACCTGTTTCAACTGAAATAAACTTGCACTGATTGATCTTAAAATATATCAATGCCCTTGTTTTGTCTCAAGATGGACACCAGTAATGTTTTAGTCTAAGGCACGTTTATAAAAATTGCTTTAATGTCCTAATTGAAGTATGGCATAATCCTGGTTTAGTCTAATGTCTGTGCAACCAGGCCAAAATGTATTAATAAAAACAGAGAAAAATATTTCATTAATATCTGTAAAATAAGTAACTTGAGAAATGGGTGCACCCTTGATTAAATTCAATTAATGTGTAATATTTTAGTCTATAATATGTCCTTCATAACTTATACTAAAGTATACTGCTCTGACCCCTCTTTGCATTGAATGTACATGTTTGTGACAAATTGTGACATCTAAGAATGAGATCCGTAAATTCCCTGGTCTTTAATAGGGAGTGTTGCTCAACTTGTCTCTACAACATCCCTCACAGGTCCTCAAGAATGTTAAGCTATACTTAACTTCTTCACTTACAGAAGGTTTTTCACATTGGGAAAATGTATAATCATTGTCATGTTGAAGGGAATAAAAGCCCAACAGGCACTTCTCACTGTACTCCTCCCAAGTCCACTGTTTTTAAATCTCTGTGTTATGTTTCCTATATTTTCATATATTTGGTATTCCTCTTGTACCACTTTCCACTTTGTATAAAGAATTAAATCTCCTGACAGCTCTCTCCCAAGTGGTTTCACTGCTGTCAGCATTACGCCTGAGAATGATTCCATGGGCTATAGACTTTTGATTCTCAAGAAAATGGCAAAGAATAACATACTTGTTGATCAAAATTGCCTTTGACCTGCACTGGAAATTTTTTATTTAGTTAGCCTATATTTTATAGCTTACAGCTGGGTGTACTTACTTTTGCAGCACAAATTGTTTTCTCTTAAACCTTATTTTCCTGAGTAATTTTGACATGCTTATTTTTGTTAATGATCAAGCAAACTTGCTTGGAACATTATATCTCACAGGACCCATATGTCTTACAAGTAAAAAGTAATTGCTGAATTTTTTAAGCTTCAGAAAGAGTGCATTCATTTTTGTTGAGTCTTGTAAATAGGCTTGCTTGCCCATACCTGCCTCAAGCTTATTTATATCGGTAATCTCATAATTAAAAAAGAACGATCAAACGATCATTAAATTACAAACGATCTTCTTGTTCTAGTCCAGAAACTTATCTGATTGAGGTCCTGGTTGGATATTCTGGGTTATTGATCCCTATGGTCATCTATAAACGTGATGTGCCAGGACCAGCTGGGACCGTAACTTGGTTTTATCAAGAAGGATGTTCATCCAGTCATCTGATACTGGCTAAATGGCTGCTCTACCTTCATATTTTCCTACCTGCTGGACAGACTACAACTCTTCCTTTTCCCATTTAACGACGATGTGATGTTCCTTGATTAATACACACAATGTTCTTTGTTTAGGCCAGAGAGACCAATCACAATGTTGTCCACAGCATTGGAAGTGAAAAGATGACATTTATCCAAACAGGCTGCTATAAAATTCATAGTATCATGAAGAGTTGAAATTTTAATTGAATGAATGAATGAGGCATTTATGTAGCAATTTTATTATTTTGGAATGAATGACATGGTTTGCATTCATTGTACTTACTTACACTTCCTCATTAAAGAAAGAAAGAAAAAAATCTTATTTCCTATCTATCTCATTTCAAATTCATGAATGCGTAATTTATCACAAATAGTGCACAATCCTAATTGGTAAAAAAAAAAAATATATATATATATATATATATATATATATATACAAACAGTATCTTACAGAAGTGAGTACACCCCTCACATTGGTGTTAGGTAGATTGTTCCAGAGTTAGGGTGCTAAATAGGAAAACGATCTCCCGCCTGCAGTTGATTGTGATATTCTTGGTATTATCAAATGGCCAGAGTTTTGAGATCGCAGCGGGCGTGAAGGACTATAATGCGATAAGAGCTCACTCAAATACTGAGGTGCCAAACCATTCAGGGCTTTATAGGTAATTAGCAAGATCTTAAAATGTATACAATGTTTAATTCATTATCATAATTCAATTTGAAAAAGTGCAGTGTTGACAGAAGCGGGCTAATGTGGTCATACTTCCTGGTTCTTGTAAGAACTCTAGCTGCTGCATTTTGAACCAGCAAGGCAGTGGTCATCTTGGAGGTGTGTTTGGGGTCGTTATCATGTTGGAATACTGTCCTGGGGCCCAGTCTCTGCTTCAGTATGTCACAGCACATGTTGGAATTCATGGTTCCCTCAATGAACTGTAGCTCCCCAGCACCGGCAGCACTCATGCAGCCCCAGCCATGATATTCCCACCACCATGCTTGACTGCAAGCAAGCAAGACACACTTGTCTTTGTACTCCTCACCTGGTTGCCGCCACACACACACTTGACACCATCTGAACCAAATAAGTTTATCTTAGGGTGCTTTCACACCTGCCTCATTTAGTTCGGTTGAATCGCACGGTTGAGTTCGTTTTCCCTCTTGGTGCGGTTCGTTTGGGCAGATGAGAAAGCAGCAATCGCACTCGGGTGCGCACCAAAAGCGGACCAAACAAGCGTACCGAGACCTCCTTGAAGAGGTGGTTGCGGTACGCTTTCAAACGAACCCTGGAGCAGTTCGTTTGTGGTGAGAAAGCAATCCGAACCAAGCGGTATCATAATTCATAACAGGAAATATGTTATATAAAAAGCAGCAGTCAGTGTCTTTTGTGTCTAGCAGTCAAGCGCTATATAAATGTAACAAATTATTATTTTGTGAATGTAAGTGAGAATTTGTGAGAAACTTTGATTTTGTTAGTGAGAGTATTTGTTATTGCAGTTGAAAATCAAAGAGCACCTCTTCATATTAAAATGTTGTGTAATTAATTACTCTTCTCCACGCATTACAAGAATGCTGTCCTGACGAAGCCTCAATTCCCTCTGGCTGTAACTGCATTATATATATATATATATATATATATATCTGTGAAAATATAATTATATATAGATAGATATATCAGAGAGGAATGACAGCTACATTAGTTTTGCGTTTGCCAGGACAGCTATAAAGCCGCAATAAGGCCGCGGAGCAAACTTGTCAGTCCATCTTGATGAATGACGCAGAGGAACGTAAACAAGTGAACTCTGACCAATAAGAAGACAGCATTGCTCATATGTGACTTGTATAAACACATTTTGGTACACTTTGCAATGTTGCCGTGTGAAAGCGAACCGAACCAAGAAGAAAATGCAACAATGTAACAAATTAATCCCTGTTTCGGAATAAAGCAAAAGATCTACAGGTCTGAAAGCACCCTTAGTCTCATCAGACCACAGAACATGGTTCCAGTAATCCATGTCCTTAGTCTGCTTGTCTTCAGCAAACTGTTTGCGGGTTTTCTTGTGCATAATCTTTAGAAGAGGCTTCCTTCTGGGACGACAGCCATGCAGACCAATTTGATGCAGTGTGCGGCATATGGTCTGAGCACTGACAGGCTGACCCCCCACCCCTTCAACCTCTGCAGTAATGCTGGCAGCACTCATACGTCCATTTCCCAAACACAACCTCTGGATATGACGCTGAGCACGTGCACTCACCTTCTTTGGTCGACCATGGCGAGGCCTGTTCTGAGTGGAACCTGTCCTGTTAAACCGCTGTATGGTCTTGGCCACCGTGCTGCAGCTCAGTTTCAGGGTCTTGGCAATCCTCTTATAGCCTACGCCATCTTTATGTAGAGCAACAATTATTTTTTTCAGATCCTCAGAGTTCTTAGCCATGAGGTGCCATGTTGAACTTCCAGTGACCAGTATGAGAGAGTGAGAACGATAACACCAAATTTAACACACCCGCTCCCCATTCACACCTGAGACCTTGTAACACTAACGAGTCACATGACATCGGGGAGAGAAAATGGCTAATTGGGCCCAATTTGAACATTTTCACTTAAGGGTGTACTCACTTTTGTGGTCAGCGGTTTAGACATTAATGGCTGTTATTTTGAGGGGACAGCAAATTTACACTGTTATACAAGCTGTACACTCACTACATTACATTGTAGCAAAGTGTCATTTCTTCAGTGTTGTCACATGAAAAGATGTGATATATGAAAAGATA